>NC_081295.1:15462045-15765075 GCF_030435805.1 Mustela lutreola | reverse complement strand
GAAAGTTTTCCTTCCCTCCCTTCCCTAAATCTTTCCATGGTACTTTTTGGTCTTATAGTGCACCTTTCTCTCACACCATCCCGCACCGCCCCCCCCCCCAAGCTTTTCTAGAACACACAAGTGATAGTTTAGATTCTCTATGTTTCATTTTTCTATGACTCACAAACTGTAGAGAAGTACATTGTGCTCACCAGATTATTTCAAGTCACGAGGTCATTCTAGGACTACTCACCTAGTGTACAGTGTAGCATCCAAACATGTCCAGAATCAAATGGCTCCCAGCTCCAGGGCCAGGCAGGTCATGGAAAGGAGTGAAGGGATGGGTGTAGTACTGAAGGGGGTGGTGGGGACTGGGGCAAACAGGGAGAGCGCACCCCAGAGTAAATGAAGCAAGCTGGGCTCTCCTGTTGTTGCTAAGAAGAAAGGTCCCGCCAGTGGTAACTAATGGTTATTGTCCCTTTATTTGATACTGTTCCTCACCAAGCCAAAAAAAAAAAAAAGTCTGGATTTTAATAGGAAATATCCTGATGTTCAAAATTTGATTCATCAATTCAAAGAAATTTAAAGAAAGTCTTCAGGTCACACTCTGCCTGCTCAGGCTCAGATCCTAACTTCTGGGGGTGTCTTCAGTTCACACCAGCCCTAGGGGTATGAGTTCAGTCCCATTAAAAGACTAAACTTTGCCAGTTCAATGTCCCTTCCCACTGGCACAGGGACAAGATCTCACTCCCATTCCTTCTACTCCCAGGCTGTGCCTCCCTGTCTCCTTTGTCCAGGATGCCTACCCTCCCCGGAACCCCTGCCCTGAGATAGTTGAAGTCCCCAAGCTCCCCATGGGGGGTCCACCTGGTTGGCCACCTACGCCCCATCCCCAGGCTGCTGGTGCTCACCCCTCTCTCTTTATGGGGAAAGGGCTCCCTTCCTCTTCTGTTTTCTTCCCTTCAGTAGAACCCCATCGCTAAGTTACCTGAGATGTTACGGCTGACCTCTCCCTCCCTCTCACTCCCTTTCTCGCTCTTCTCTCTCCCCCTCTCCCCACCTAATTTCCATGGAGGCTCAACCAGGACACCCATTACAGTGAATTTGTTCTAATCACCATAATTACATGTGTATAAACTATATGAGCTCCTAGGATAATTTAGAACTAGCCATAACTTTTCATTATCTGTGTCTTATAAGAGCGTAATTTTTGCAGTGGTACAGTTATATTGACTTTTATGTTACCACTATTCCGGGGGTATATTTGGGCTGGTACTTGGTTGGGATGCAACCCCAAATTATATCCCTCTATAGTGAAATGAGCTCTTTCATAAGCTACATCCTAACCTGGTTTCCAGAATGCCGTTTTGCAGAAAGTAGAGATGATGTAAGTGAATAAGTAGAAATCATGAGCTTGAGGCTAGACATTGATCTGCTGTCAGATGATGCCATTAAAATTTTTTGTGGGGAATTTTCTGTTGATAATTGTTGAGTTAAGGTGTCCACACAGTTCTACCACATATGGGATTCTAGGTAATTTAAGGTAGTTTCCTTATACAAATGCCATCTGCTCCTGGTTTTTACATCAACTCATGGTTATCTGACTATAACAGTGGGACCATATTTAAGATTCTCAAGTTATATAATTCTTACATAACTATATAGGAGCCTTAAGAGAGGCTGTCAAAGGGGCCAAGAAGGGGGTCATCATGCCAACATATCCCCCCAAACCATGGAACCTTAGGCTTTTAGATTTTAAAAAGTCTTCTTAAATGCCATCGACTCCTGAGTTCTCATTTTACTAATCCAGAAGGAATTCAGAACGTAGAGAGGTTAGTGACTTGCCTAAGATGACACAATTGTCCATAGAGCTAAGATTCCACACATGTCAACTCCAGGTATTGGGTCCTTTCCATATGTCACTTCATGAACAGTAAATGGTGGTTGGGATTTAACAAAGTAAGTTCTGTTGGGGGAATGGTGTTTATCATTACATCACTAGGATGATAATCTGCGATCACTGTAAAAATCTGTTTCCCTGTACTCTCAGAGCAGCTTCATCCATTGGGGTCTGCCATTTTTTTATGACCTAATTTACACAGACCTCTAAACAGATGTCCTGTCTGGAGTCATACGGACACTGGGAAGTGGTTCCTGGCTTTGGATCTCCTAGGGAAGGTGACCACATGGCCCTGGGAAGTTCTCAAGGCTCAAATGCACACAGTCAATCCTAAAGTCCCCTGGAAGTAGTAAGACAAATTGAGTGGGGTGACCCCTTTCCTCCAGTCTGTCCTTTTGTGATCCTTCCCATTTTAGGACTCCTCTGATGTTTGTCTTAATCTGATTAAAATTTGATTAAAAATGCTGGGCAGGGAAATTTACATGGTGATTCGCTGTAAGATCTCTTATAAGGGGTCCCATCACATTGATAGCAAACAAGAAGAGAGTCATAGTTCCTGCCTAAGCAGCTCTGCCCGGTGTCTGGAGGGGGCAGAAGAAAAACAAAGAAGAGAAAGGTTGACACATTAGGATTGGAGGATAGGGTCACCCCAGAGTAGAGAAGGAAACTAGAAGATACTTTAATAAGGAGGCATTGTTACACTTAAAATAGTTATCTAATGCAACAGTATATTTGCAAATAAGATTGTCCTGGGGAAATTCTAGGCTCAGTGGTGACTCTGGGGGAAATGCAAGATATACCAGCAATCTGCATTCACAGGACGTAAAACCACCCTGACGGTCTCTGCTCTCTGCCGGGTTTCCCCAAGTTATCTTCTTCTCAGCCTTCAGATGTCAGTTCACACATCCCTCCTGCAAGAAAACTCTCCCTGAACACCCCAAACCAGGCCGGTCCCCCCTTTATATGTTTCCATAGCACCCCATGCCTTCTTCGCATTTTGTACATCCCACATAGGATTTAGCGCTTCTTCACGTGATGGTCTTGTGTCTCTTCCTGGCCACAGCATGCCATTTGGGGACAGGGTGACTTAAGAGGAGCAGGGAGACCATTTACTTTCCAGAGGAATGGTGTCTTTTCAACATTTTTTCCAGTAGTAAGTTGGTATAAAGGAGAAAATTCTGAAAAGACTTTGGTGGGAGCCCCAGGAAATGAAGATCTTGAGACACGTCAAGAAGGTGGTCACAGGATGGCGCCATTTTTAAGCAAACTCCCCACAGCACGAGGGGCAAACTCCCACTTTCCACACCACTGAGCCCTACACCCCAGGAATCTTCTACAGTAGTTCCTCGATAACTATGGGGATGAAGAGGCAAATATGTACGGGCGACCTGATAGCATCTCAAATATTTAATGAAATTCCAAATGGAGGTGAGGTGCGATTTGTCTTATGTATTCCTGAAGTGGTCCTTGAGGATCTTCTGATAAATGTGAGAAAATATTCTAAGATTCGGGCTGCCGGATGTGTGATGGACCATCTAAGCAGGGATCAAAGGGCAGGACCCAAGCAGAGACTCGGTGTATCTGGTGAGCTACCACGAAGTAGTAATTTGAACACCAAGTAAGGAATTAGATTAGAAAAACCCAAAGTAGCTCTCCAGTCCTAATAACCTGCTGTACTCGGATTAAAACCCATATATCCACCACTCAAAAATGAATTCCATAAAGGCAAGAATGAGTAGCTGTTTACTGGTATATCTTTTGTGCTTGAGAGTGCCTGGCACTTAGTAGCTACTCAATAAAGATATTTGTGGGAATGAATTATATCAGTAGATCTCAAATTCAAAAATATGTTTCTGGCATAGAAGAGGTTCTAATTAAGTATCTATTTCATTGACAAGTGTCAAGCAGGCCCTAAACAAAACAAAACAAGCTAAAATTTGGCAGTATGCCTCCCAGTAAAAAGATGTGATCTACATTCTGACTAAGCATGTGAAGTCAAACTGGGGATAGTTGCGGGAATGAATTATATCAGACTGGGGAAATTGTCTCAGCCAGGGACCTGACAAGAGACAGAACTAGTTCAGTGGGCTCAAAGGGGGAATTTAATGAAGGAGTTACTTCGTGAAAGGCGGTATGGCTAAGGAAGCCAGCAAGGAATGTGACGCACCCAGGGACAGAAGCAAAGGCAGACAGCCTTAACCAGTGCTCTGGGGGACAACCCATAGGGACCCCAAAGGGACAAGGAGACCCAATGAGAACTGGAACAGTGGAGATGGGGCTGTCTCTGATGCAGCCATGCTGAGCACCAGGTTTCTTGTCAGCCTGCAAGCGGGTGCAAATGCCCTGTTTGCCATCTCCTCCTACCTCATAACACTGGGGCATCCCAAGAGCCAAACCCAGCAGAAAGCTGGGCAAGTGGATCTGGGCAGAGTGGAGCAGAAAGGGACGCAGGGGTGGAGGATGGCTGTCAGCTCCAGGGGAGTAACTATCACATCAATTAAACTCATCTCTTTTTTTTTATTATTTTATTTATGTATTTGAGAGAGAGAGTCCACAATTTGGGAGAAGAGGCAGAGGGAGAGGGAGAAGCAGACTCCCCGCGGAGCAGTCGGGACCCCATCCCAGGACCCCTGGATCATGACCTAAGCCGAAGGCAGACACTCGACCGACTGAGTCACCCAGGCACCCTGGTTCTACTTTGATGACACAAAGAATGCATATTCATTAAAGAAAATGCAGAGACAAGATCGCAGTGGGTCACCAGGGGGTCTCCTCGCTCATCCCCCCCCCCCTCAGCTGCTAGGATATTCGGGCTGTTTCTCCTTCTTTTTCTTTCATGTCCTTGTATAGGATTCGAAATTTTCTACTCCGAATCAACCAAGGTAAATTGGGTTACACTTGTTTCTCGGCCTAATTAAGACTAAACCTCTAGGCTAACAGAGAGCTCTGTTGCCCTTCCTTTGTTCTCTTAACATAAACAAGTTACTTCATGTATCTCTGTGGGAACTGGGAAGTAGGCAAGTGTTCAGACTCACAAAAACTTCCAGCAAATTTGGCTCTCAGCTTGGTTACCTTGTAATTAAATATGAGATGAAAGAGGAGTCCAATGGAGCTCACTCGCCAAGACGGAAAGGGGAATGGAAGCCTCGCGTAGCTTGAGTTTACTGTCACCATAAAGTTACTATGCACTTTTAATACCACTTGAAGGCCAGCTGGGATAGGAGGCAAGACAGTTTAGGAAAATAGAGCAGATACATAGACAGATATTTCTGTGACATCTGATTCATAACACTCGTCCCACTTGTCACTCTCTGACGCTTGTCCAGTCCCACTAGGCAGGAATGTCCAGAAGGCACGGCCAGTGTCCATTCATTCATTCACCGAGCCTAGCGCAGAACCTGGCGTTGTGTGGGTTCCCCAGTTAGTGAGGGGGAGTGGCTGGTGCTGTTCAAGCAGAGAAAACATGTAAAGGGAGAAGAAGGGTCAGCAGGTTGTTGCTGGGTGTGTGCCAAAGCTCTAAAAGGCAAAGATCGGCACACACGGTAACAGATGGGTGTTTATGATCGTTGTAATAGTATATACGTGTCACCCGGCAGCCCCCTTTGCCTTCTGACTGCCCCATGCAGCTGGCCGTGTCTCCCCCACAAGCCCAGTACTCACCTCTGCTGTTGTTGTTAATCGTCTCCGTGAACCCACCATTGCATCACTGAGTCTACAGGCTAAGGGTGCGGCCGGTGATGTCTACCTGGCCGGGTCCTTCCCTCTCACTCCACCGCCTTGGAGCCACGGGGGGAAGCTGGCCAGGAACGTTTGTCTCTGCCCTCTGCCAACAGGTGAAAGGGTTTTGCAAGCTCACGTAAAGGTTATGAACCTCCATGGTTGTTACTCTGAAACGAGAATCAATCCTTGTTCTAATTATTATTGTGAGTCTAGTGCTGCAGAATATCAATAAAGTATCCAAACCCTTTCTACAAGTTAAGTGCATTTTTTTAAAGCGTGTTTTCAGAAGGATAGAGCATGTTGAATGCCTTTCGTTTTGAATGGATTAGATGTGTGTTATCTCCTGGAGAAAAATGTGTCTGGAAACATACTGCATTCTTAGAGGGATAATTAGTTCATTGTGCTCAGCCCAGCAAGTCCTCCCATGGTGTCCTTAAAGATGGGACTGATCTAGGACTGAAAGCAAGAGACGATTTGTAACATATTGCTTGCTCGATATCTGAAAATTGTTCAGAAATAACTAAGACTTGATTTCATCATCTCTGGACAATAAAGACCACAATATCCTTATAAAAGAACAGAGTGAGAAACAGCTAGTGGCTGTCACAGAGTCAGAGGAATGAGCCCATGCAGGAACTCCTGACAGAGCAGAATTTTAAAAGTCCTGCAGTATGTGCCCTTCCTTCCAGGCGATCTCAGCTGGCTTTCACGGCCGACTGACATATGATGGAGAAGTTAAAGTTAAATGCTTTAACCTGATTGCGAGGTAAGAGTTGACTGTCAGAAAGTGATGTGAATAATGGGATTTGTGTGTTTGTTTCCTAAAATTCTTATGACCATGACTCGATACTGACATTTAAGGGCAGTGGGGGGTGACAAATTATGTTTTCAGTTGGATGATTTGAGTCCTGGAAACCATTTATTATTTATAGTTTGGTTTCTATGATTAGATTCAATACTTCAGGGCTAACAACAAAAAAAAAAATACTGTAATTTCTCCTGTACGCGAGTGCTTTTGTCTGCCTTAGATCTGAGTCTTTTGTAGAGAGCACTTTTTAAATCTGCAAAGACAAACTCACTTACCAATAAAATTATTTCACTTTGAGAAGAGTCTTTGAGAAAGAAAAAAAAAAAAAAGATTAGCTTTTTGTTTGTTTAACAAAGTATATAGCTTGGTTTGTGTAACAAAGTAAGGATTTATGGTTAGTGACATTTTCTGGGTTTAGAGTAGGCTGTCTGGAAGAGTGTATATAGATTTTTAATAAACATCCATGGTGCAGAAGGCTATTAGTACATTACAACTCACTTTCAAGAGGAAAGTCAGTGTGTCCTCTAAGGGACATCACTGGGGCTGTGTAGTACCTCTTGGCAGGCGACTGACTTTAATGTTTGTCATATTTATTCTGTCGCATACACTTAGGAAAAAGTAATCTTGTGCGTGTTCTTTCAAAGAAAAGAGTTCCAAAAGACTAAAAATACTAAGAATGTTTTGCCAATGACCTGTGCTTCAGAAAATGGTTGCTTTTACCATCTGTTTGGGGAAATATGTTACAATAGCAGTATCTCAGATCGGAAGATAACCAGGCCCCCGCTCCAGGATTTCAGTTGTTAGGTTCTGTGTAAAAAATATTAATTGTGTTTTGAAACAAAGCCCCTTGGAACTTCTAGCAACTTTGTATCTGAATATGCGAGATTATTTTCTAAAACTACCTTATCCGGTATTGATTATATAAAGCAAAATCTTTCCCTGAATTTAAAAAGCCAAAAAAACAAAAACAAAAGCAGTGTGTGCGCCTTTGTCTTTCTTCCTTTCTCCAGGACATTCTGTCACCCTTGTCGCCCAGCGTCTTGGAGTTGTTGTAATTAGGTCAGACCTTGTTATGCCCCTAGAACTGCGTGCTCTCTCTGCTTCCCCATCAGCCTCTCCAGTCCTCCCTCTGACAGTCCCATTCTGGCTCCTTCTAAAAGGCCCATACAGTTCCTTGGGCGGATGCGGTGGCCCTGGCTAACTCTCACTACTGTGGCAATGACTCCCTAACGCTTCCCAGGTGAGATGAGAGTGTTAACTGGCAACTTTTACCTTAAACCAAAAGGAGCTGGTTTCTCAGAGTGGACGTGCAGGTCCTGTGGCAGATTTCTGGGAAAGGATGTTCTTAAGTAGCGGGGCTTTCTGGTCCTTTTCCAATTAGGCCACAAGGGCGGACTGCACTGGGCTGGCTGGCTGGCTGGCCGGTCCGTGCCCGCTGGCCGTAGACGTGGCTTCTGTGGGTGCTGTTCTTTCACTCCTGGGCCCCCACTCCTGGCAGGGATACTAGGAATCATTCCTGCTCTTCCTGATTGTGTAACTAGTGTTGCCAGTGAACCAACAAAAGCTGCTTTCCAGTAAGAGTATCTTTTTCGCCCAACAAGTCATCAGTGTGCAGTGCATCTGCGACCCATCTGACGAGCATCTACAAGGAGACTTTGCTGAGCAGTCTTTTTCCGTGCTGTTAATACTGGCAGATCAACGACACAGGAAGAAGCAGCAAGGATGCTTGTGTTGGTGCCGTGTGCCTGCCCTGGGATGTATCTCGCTCCAGGCACAGAAGTCCAGTGGGGAACCTGTAAAAACCGGTACCAGCCGGTGTGAGCGATGCGTGGGCTCAGAGATGGGACCGACTGGAAAGCGAAACCCTTGCAGAGGAAGGTGAGGCAGAGAGAGGCCTTCAGAAAACACGGAGGCCCAGAAGGCTCCTCTGCTCGCAAGTGTGAAAGAACCTCGAATGTCATTCAAGAAATCTTCCCTTCCGTTCCCTTTTCTCTTCCCCTTCGCTGTTAGGTCTCTGCATTATCCTTCCCGGGACCTTGTGCTCTGTTCCTGTGTTAATTCATTTAGCAAACACATGGTACTGGGATAAATAGAAAGGCAAAAATTGTGTGTGTGTGTGTGCGCACGCACACCCCTGCTCTGAAAAAGCTAGATTTTAAAAGACTAGATTCTTAAATTCCTATGAACCACACCATGCAGGTGTGATGGAGACTGCTTCCAGTTACTTGGGAATGATAGGAATGGTGTTTCCTTCATACGTTGATGATTTTGCTACAACAAAAAACACAAGTGAAGTGACAAATGACTGACCCACGGAACCAAATACACCCTGTGCTGTCCCCACACAGCTGTCTTTCAAGTCGGGTCACAGAGACACTTACAGACCACCAGGTATTCCCCAATGGGTATTTTGTTTGCTTATAATATACATAGCATCTTTCAGAAGCGGCTTCTAAGAAATATTTCTTGGCCAGGTGCCTGGGTGGCTCAGTGGGTTAAGTGTCTGCCTTCGGCTCAGGTCATGATCTCAGGGTCCTGGGGTCAAGCCCTGCATCAGGTTCCCTGCTCAGTGGGAGTCATCTTCTCTATCTCCCTCTGGCCCTCCCCCATTCCTATTATCTCTCTCTCTCTCTCTCTCTCGTAAAAATACATTTTAAAAAAATCTTTAAAAAAATGTTTCTTGGCCAAAAAAAAAAAAAAAAATCCAAGTACAATAATACTTCAGTGGAAAATGGAAACTAAAAATCATATCTTGGGATGTGCAAATGTGGACCCAAAAGAAATGAGTCAAGGAGCCTCACCAGGCTCCAAGGAGTTTCCGCCAGGAGCCTCTGTATATCCTACCATGTCTAAGAATTTAGCTCTTGGTTTCTTCCACGCGAAGATCAAATCTACAGGAGAGGAAGGTTCCCTGCTCCCCAGGCTGACAATCCTGGGAGAAGCAAGGCGATTAAACAATAATTAAATAGGAGACCGCGTGAGACTCTATGTGTACCACAGAGCCATTTAACAAGTGGAAGGCACAGGGGGCTGGAGTTGCTGTGGAAGACCGCTGAAGCTTGTTAAGATTTGAGCTGACTCTTAGCTAAGCAAAAACCGAGGTCTTGGGCGTGAGTCTAGGGGGAGGTCGTTTGGGGAGCAAGAGAGGATGCCCTGGAGGTCAGTTTGGAGGCTTAAGAGAGTCCCCCCAGCCCAGGGAAGGACCCTGCCCCGCAAACTCCCTGCCAGCATCTGTATACAGTAATTTCCATCAAACCGGTGAATTTTGTAGGAGAGAAACCATCCCAAGAGTTGTCTTCTCAACGACTGATCAATTTCCATCAAAATGGCTTACTTAAGGGGCCTTGCATATGTTCAGCCTTATTTGAGAGGAAATAGGCATTCAAGCAAATTATCCTATTATGTTGTTAGTTTGAAATCACTTAATAGGTATGAGAGGAATAGCTATATTAAAGATGATCAGCCAAGTTATTTTCCATAACCACAAACGAATGCTTTAAGTGAAACATCCATTTAAAGGACTTTGATCCTTTGAAAGAGTTTAGATTTCCGTGTCTATACGTGGGCATAATCCATAACTGGAGTTTTAACTCCATGGTGCTGTCATTTCCGTTTTCAGTAACATTTTATACTTTTGAAGACCCTTCATCTAAAGAACTATTTTTTTCAAATATGAACATTTTGAGTCTTTCCGTAAAAATACATACAGTGTTTCAAGGACAGGTGGCCTTAAAGAGATCGAAATCCAAAATAATTTGGAAGTCTCTTGTACTGAAGTGTTGGAGTTCATACATTCTGTCTTTCCTGCTGCGTATTTATGAATTATAAGATCACAGAATTTGACTGTTTTTCTAAGAAATGTCTATGGGTTTACATTTTAGGTGTTTTTATATTCATGTTTAACTTTGCCTACTTAAAACTGTATTAAATATCTCGTTAAAGGAAACAAAGTGCCAGGCTTCCTCCAACTGTGTAATCTGCTGCCACCAACTTCACTTTAAAACTTAAGTTAGAGATGTGTCCGTTTACTTTGAAACATACTTATAATTCAGGAAGTGAACTTGAAAATATCAGCGCTCCCCAGATCTTACTGCTTTTGTGGAATTTAATGAGAATGGTGGCCAGCGCCAGGAAGGTAAAGCCCAAGCAGCTTTAGGAGAGCGTGGGTTGTATTTGATGTTCACAAAAGAATGGCAGGCCCAGGGTGGTGCTCAGCGAAGTGTGCATTTTCGAGTTACCCACAGTGGCATCTATTGTCCCGTTTCTCAATTGAATGATGTCATGTTTCATTTAAGGCTCTCGGTGATGCTGAAGTCTGTGGTCTGCACACCAGGGGGGAAAAGGCAGTGAGAAAGTTGCAAATCAGGTTTTTGTAAAGCCTTTGTGTGTTGGGTTTTGAGAGATAAAAGCTGACTCATGCAATATTTCTACGGAAGGAGCTGCACGGACTAGTAAAGGCTTCTTGTTTTACCTGACTGAGCTGCCGGTGAGGTCACTACATCATCTGAAGGCAGGCGATGTGGCTTAGCCTGGGGAGAGCACAGGTAGGTGCCCACGTGAATGTCCCCAAAGGATCGATGTTCTTGAGGGGACAAACTCTGTGCCTTCCCTCTTGGAGCCTCCGGAGATGGTCCACTCAGGGGAGAACCCGTCCCAGGGGCTCTTCTCCTCCGCACAGGGACCTCAGCTTGCTGGGATATGTTACAACAGTTCTGCTCCGAATGCGATCTATGGAAACAAGTTATCCAACAATGGAATTAGTCCAGAAGGTGATTTTTTTTTTTTCCCTTTCCTCCATCTGAGCTGGGGTCTGAAATGGTTTTTGCCTTGTTTGGGTTTGGGTTTCTGATCTTTACTTAAAGTTAGGTTGAAATATCTAGAGAGCTGATGTTTGTGATTCTGGAGGGAAAAGAAAAATCCCAGGTCATTGTGCTTCGAATGCCTAGTATTTTAATATGCTTTTCTTTCTGAGGTTTATTGCAGGCTGAGCAAGGGGTGCGGGGGGGGGGGGGGGGGCGGGGTTGCTGGAATAAATGTTTGCAAATTTGGGGCTTAGCAACTGTAGTGGTGAAATGAAGTCTAAGTCTAGTGGGAACCAAAGTGGACAAAGTAAATGTAATTTCCATTTTGAGTGTTTATCGGTAAGAAATATTTTTGTCAGGACTAGTCAGGGTAAAGGAGGCATGAGCTGTATTCAGCACTGTTGCATGTTGCAATCTGATTTTATTTTTATTGTTTAAATAGTTATAGTAATTTAATAGTGTTTTAATGGTGATAGTTATAAAGCTGAAAGAAGATATATGGCATTCATTTCCATTAATCACATTGAACATAAAAATCAATTATTTTAATATAAAATATTTAAATTTTGTTACAAACTGAGGTTGTGGCTTTGATTTTTTTAAATAACATTTTTCAGAGTATAAAAACAATACACATGTGGAAGAAAGTGATATTTATAGATAAATATGAAAGGGGAAAAAATCACCTGTGCTCCTACTGGGTAAAACCAGTTCTAATATTCTATCATACCTTTCAATCTTTTTTCTAATGCGGCATTTTAAATTCAAAATCGGGATCACATTGTACATATAAGCCATGCATTTTACCAAACGGCATATTTTGACCACTTTCTACACCCTTCAGCATTTGAAAGGACATGACATTTAATAGTTTTATATTGTTCCTTCTGGATGGATGTATTTACTCAGATCTCTATTGTTCACACTTGGAATTCTTCTTTTTGTCTAAGAAAATGTTTCGTGTACTCTGGGGATGGATTTCTTTATTCAGAGTGCTATTGTTAGTCACTTGAATTTCTCCTCTTCTTCTTCCTCCTTCCTACCCCCTACCCCCCAGAAAACGTTATTTAGCTTCATGCCTCCTTTTCAATTGTGTAGAAATGTTTTGGGAACCGAGTGTGTTCAATACAGATAGAGCCTTAATATAGCTATCCTCTTTTAGTCATTGCCCTGAAACTAGTATTTCCACACTAACAGGCCTGTGCTATTCAAAGTGAAGCTGAAGCATAGATTTTTTTAATCCACATTAAAAATAGAGATTTTTCTTAATAGCCTTGGCAGTCAGTGAATTACAGGTTAGTATCCAAGACCCGGCGTTAGTAGGATATAGAAGAAAATTGCTATTTTGCCTTGACTGCGTATGCTGTGATTCCAGCTAGGAAAGGACTTGCTGTTTATTTTAGGGGTGGATTCACACCCTGAAGGTTGGCTGGGACCTGGGAAATCATGTAGCCTGGCCACGTAACTTACACGTGAGGAAACCTGAAACCCAAAGACTGTAGTACAAACCTTGATGGTACAGAGCCAGGGCACAAATGCAAACCCTCCAACAAAAAGAGAGAGTGTTATGTCATAAACTAATTTCTGGCTGGTCCTCTGAGCTTTTTCTATACACACGGTTGGGTACATATTCATTTTTTCACACACACACACTGTGTAAGCCTTTTTGGCTTTGGGCACGTTGGTACCTTGTGCTTTATGTGGGGAGCTTATGTTTAAGTGTATTTCCTGATCTCTAAGTGCCTTTTCTGCGCTACTGTTTTAGGCATCTATATCCAAGCACAAAGGATAGTGGACTAGACATCAGAAACCATAGTCTCTGATTCACAGTCCAACTTTGAGCCCTCTCTGTTTCTTTTTCTCCCTATAAAATTTTAAGAATTTTAAGAAGTAATGACACATGTGAATTAACTTTGAGGCTTTATTTTTGTTTTGATTTGGGGTTTGTTTGTTTGGTTTTTTTTTTTTTTTTTAGGATAATTTTGATGCCAAGTTAAAGCTACGGCATATTATGGCCAAGCTAATCTGTCATAATAGAGTGAGTTCAGGGGACTCCTGGGTGCATCAGTGGGTTAAAACCTCTGCCTTCTGCCCAGGTCATGATCCCGGGGTTCTGGGATCGAGACCCACATCGGGCTCTCTGCTCCGTGGGGATCCACGGAGAGAGAGAGAGAGAGGTAGTTCAAGTTATCTCTTGCCCTACAACAATTCATTCCCAAGCCTAGTGGTTTGGAGCAACGACAATCATTCATAATCTCTCCAGGTTTTGTGAGTCAGGAGTTCAGAAAAGGCTCTGCTCTGGGTTCTGAATCCGGGACTCGTGAAATGCAGGCCAACATGACAATGCTGAGGTCGCCTCGGAGGCTTCTCAGCCACACAGCTAGGACCTCAGCCGGACACACTCAAACAGAAGGCCCCCGGAACAGTCAGGGCTGCTCGAACATCTCTCTCCCTGTCAGTGTGGTCCTACCACCTGGTTTCTCCAGCATGTCAGCTCTGCCGTATTGTGCCATGTTCATGGTTCAGGCAAGGTCCTTGCCCCAACTGGGTTCCCGTGGAAAGGGAAGGAATGTGGAGGAATGATGATGAATGCTTGAGAGACAGACCGCCAGAGGGGCACTTACCTCTTCTACTGGCGAGGAGAACTTGACCGCCATGCTGTTGTATATGGTGGGAAGGCCGGGAAGTGTACTCAGCTGAAACTCTACTCGTTGAAGCCAACCATAAAGGTAAAAATAGCTGCATTTGCATCAAAAGCCTGAAGGGAAAACCCTTTTAACCCAACTGGCATGCCTGTGCCCTCGAATGGAGAAATTCTAGAGTCACCACTTAGCGGAGGCATTTTGCAAATCAGCCACATTAACTATCAACTACAGTAGCCACTGTATCCCTTAGTTTCCATCCAGCGGCCTGGGAATCCATTCGTAAATTCCCTGAATGTTTGGTAAAAGACCTTAGAGAGCTTGAAAGAATCTGTTTTTGTTTTCTCATTCAACATCTCGCCTCTTATTTGAACACGAGTGCTTTTGCAAAACATCTTTTCCCGTTCTGGATCTTCTTGTACAAGTACTGACTTAACTGACTCTTCTATGGGAACATGGTTTTTTAAACTATTTACTTTGGGAAAGTTTTGAATTTACAGAAAAGTTTCTGAGATTGTCCTGCTTCCCCTAGTGTTAGCATCTTGCATCGCCGTAGTTCTTCTGTCAAAACTAAGACACTCACATGGTAGTATGATTTTTTTTTTAACTTCTTTATTACCAAAGAATTACAGATAAGTACACAAATCACGTTACCAGGAGTAAATACTCTGAGCATTAAGGAACAGGTGGAATTGCAGCCCTGGCCTTGCCATTAATGCAAGAAACATGTTGGTATTTTAGAAAACCAAGAGGTAGAAATACATGTTGCTTTCAGGGGGCTTTTATTTACTGAGCTCTCCATTATCTCCGAGGTATAGAGCAGAGGAGGACTCTCTTCAAATAGCAAGCATTGTCTTTGACATATAGAAATGGGTATTTCTTCAACTCTAAAAAGTTTTTTTTTTTCATTTGCTTTATTTGTCTATACCTCTGAGGCTTTACCTAAGACTGGCTCTGGATTAAATGAGAGAAGAACTTTTTGCTTATACGTTAGTGTTTCTGTCGGTTTCCCCTTTTTGAGAAATTCACAGGCAGTATAATAAGGAACTACATAATTTTAGATATTCATTGGTCTTGAGCACAACACGTTCTCTTGATTTCCGTGACTGCCCAGCCAAGGAACTCAGAGTAGGTATTTGAAGTCTAGAATAGCAATGAGCAGAACTTGGAAATCCTGATCACGCATCAGCCCCCACTGTGCATAGTGTTCTGCTTTGCCTTGTGAAACTCCCCTTGGGGGTTGCGACAGGGAGTGGTCGGCTGGGGACCCCTCTGTCCCCCCTTCAACATGTAAACATGGTCACCAGAAGCCTGGGCTTTACTTGCCATGGAGAGTTCCGCCTCCGCTCTAAATCATCCTGGACAAGTTAGAGCCAAGAAGTCCTGCTTTTGATTCTGACAGTGACATGCCAAAGGAGAGCAATTAAAATGATGGAAGTTTGAAGAGCAAACAAAGAAGAGCCAAAGAATTAAAGCTCTCTCACCTAGAAACAATTAGAGAGAGATCTGTCACGAAGTAAAATGTGGGAAGGCATACCTATGTGGAGCTCTGTAGGCATTGTTTTCTTTTTCCTGAGGATGACACAAGAAAGAATACTGTCTGCTAATGGCTTTGAGACTGACAGTACTTAACTGGCTCCAAGAATCATGAAGACTCCAAGACCTTGAAGTCCATGAAGACCCTCGATGTGGGCTTCCGACACCACCACCTCTGGGTTTACCAAGGATCAAATGGATCAAGCAAGGCCTTCCAGGCAGCTGAACCTGTTTATATTAGAATCTTCATGGTCAGAAGACCCACTGACGGGGCCATCAGTAATGGTGGGCAAGTTCTCAGAGGGTGCTGAGAGATCGCCCAGGGTTTGGGTTTTGGTAAGAAGGAAGAGAGGTTATAAGAAGAAAAACAAAGCATCACGTTAGCCAAATGTTAATACAACCTGTCAGCATCCTTCACTCAGGTAGAGAAAGGGGCTTTTTTGCTCTGCAGCTTCCATCTGGGTGTTTCCATTTACCAGGGGAATGACTACCCCAGTATCTAGTACAGCAACTGCCTTGCAGCTCTGTTTTTATTACTCAACAATACGATGTATTAATGAGAGGAGGGGAAGAAAAGACAACCTGGGAATTGTGTGCACCTCTCCATTTGCTGTTATTTGCATGATAAGGAAGTAGATTTAGATCTTACAGAACAATATATTGATCTAGAGGGCTTCCTTGTACAACTAAACTGCAGTGCAGGTCACATATAAAATTTGTAATTTTCCAGTAGCAACATTAAAAAAAGCAAAGTGAAACCAGTGAAAATAATTTTAAGAAGATACTTTATCCAACCCATTATGCCCACCGATTATTTTACTGTGTAACTAATGTAAAAATTATTAAGGAGGTGTTTTGTACTTTTTTTGTTTCGTACAAAGTCTTTGAAATCTGGTATATGTTTTATGCTTATGACACATCTCAGTTTGGACTGGCGGCATTTCAAGTGCTCGATGGTCACATGCGGCCACTGGCTCCTGCGTTGACCAGGGGTGCTCTGGAAAGAAAGATCAGTAACCGGTGTGCCATATTCAGAAGAATAAGCCAGACAGGGTGGAAATTTTAAATTATTTCAAGGGAGGTGAGAACAAGACTAGGCAGTTTTTATGAGGTCCATTTCCTCGTGCGAGAAAACTATAATTATCTTCTAAGCAATGAATCAACATTAAAAATGTGATCCATTAGCAAATGTAGTCTCATATTAAGATACTATTATGTGACCTAGCATTAAATGTTTCACTTCTGTCCTTGGTAATTTTGGAAGGTGCTTAATTTGGGGCAGTTAGCTTGGTTAAATATTACAGATGCCAAAAAAATAATCTATTTTAAAAGATCCTGGTTGGCAGTCTGAAGAAGAGGCTGGCCCAGTGGTCTAGAATACATAGCCCGGTATTAGAATATAGGAAGCCTTACCTGGAACAGGGCCCAAATTCATGCTGCCATTTAAGATTTATGCATGGGGGCGCCTGGGTGGCTCAGTGGGTTAAGCCTCTGCCTTTGGCTTAGGTCATGATCCCAGGGTCCTGGGCTTGGCATCGGGCTCTCTGCTCAGCAGGGAGCCTGCTTCTCTCTCTCTCTGCCTGCCTCTATGCCTACTTGTGATCTCTGTCTGTCAAATAAATAAATAAAATCTTTGAAAAAAAAAAAGATTTATCCGTGAAGGGACCCCTATTGATCCGAGTTCATATCCTACTTCTTCCTATCTTTGAAAGTGTAAAAAGCACTATCATCCCTCACGGCCCAGCATGGACTCCTCTGGAACACCTGGCCACTTTTGTTCCCCTTTAATCCCTCAGTCCTAGTATTGGGTGGCTAACTTGGCATAAAAGTAAAGAAACGAGTTTCTATTGTGTTCATTTGCACCAATCATGACAATGGATATGTGCCAAGAGCTGTGTAACTGTGAAATTCAATTTTCCGTACTGGAAAGAAGGTGTGTCCAGATGGATGGGAAGTAGCTTGATCTGAACCTTTCCAGACAGCCTGGCTTTCATGGATAGTATATGCAGTTTATTTTCCATACTAAGTCATTGCCTCATTGGACCTTGGAGAGCTTAAGAATAATCATATAATTCTCAATGTAGTGCCCATTTCTTTTTTTTTTTTTTTAAGATTTTATTTATTTATTTGACAGACAGAGATCACAAGTAGGCAGAGAGGCAGGCAGAGAGAGAGGAGGAAGCAGGCTCCCCGCCGAGCAGAGAGCCCGACTCAGGACTCGATCCCAGGACCCTGGGATTATGACCTGAGCTGAAGGCAGAGGCTTTAACCCACTGAGCCACCCAGGCACCCCTAGTACCCATTTCTGAAAGTGAGATCAACCTCATAGTTATGGTTATGATGGATGCCATCATGAGGGGGGGAAAAAACCTTGCTGGGTCTGCTTCTACTTTCAACTGCCTAGGACTTTCTTAACACCAGTCCCAAGTGTGGGCAAGTGTCTTCTGCTGTAAACACACCTACATGTCTGGCTGGTCCTTGGATTTTTGCCATCGTCAAGTTAGATCAGGCTTTTTAGGGCAAGTGCATTTTAACTACTATAACCAATCCATATTTAATAGGCTATAAAGTTGTTATAGGGCAAGCAGAAAGAATATTGCAAAAGCTTTAAAAATTTGCGGCAAGTTTATACCATGTGGTAGTGGTTATGCTGATAAATTACTCATTTCCTACGCATTTCTTACCATTCCTGCTTACTGACCCAATTTAGTTCTTTTATTTTATATTTATAATTGTCATATTTGCATTATAAATTGGCACTAATATTGGCCATGAATACAAACTATCTAGAGAAAGTCAGGATGTGGAACAATACAGACCCGATATACAGATTCTTTAGATTCTAGAAACATCTCTACCAGCTGCTTGACAATCTCTGTTATAGAGCCAAACCAAATTCATGTTCCTTTTGAAAAATGATCATTCATCTAGATTCTTCTTATTGTGTGTTTTGTTATAAACTCCCAAACGTAAGTTGCACTCTTATATTTTTCTAAGAAAACCCATAAACTTGGACCCTGGTGGTAAGATAACCAGCTAAGACAAAGCCATTGTCTTCATTCATCACACCCTTCATTGCAAGGTATATTGTTCCATAAACGTGGGATCTCATTAGGGGAAAACAACCTTGGTCCTGCCTCGCAAATGAAGACCAGAACTTTGTGTGTTTTGCCAAAATGGCTCCTGTGAGTTTCAATTTCACGCAGGGCTTCCAGATTTAACTGCTACATACATGAAATGACCTTTTGACTTTGCCCTTAGTCTCTTCTTATGCCCACTTCTAAATGCTAATGGCCTTATCTCTTTAAGAATATGTCATTTTTCTCATAACTGAGTTTCTACATTATTTAATTGTATAGTCACACTGCTACGTTGACTAACTTCGTGTGGGGACTGTTGTAGGTCATCAGGTGTCCTCTGTAATAGTATAAATTCATATGCACCACAAGTGGGATGTCGACTTGCAAGTGGAGACTGAGAGTAGTATTGTGCTGAGAGGGAAAATTTGAAAGAAGGTATGGGTCTTAATAGTTTGGCTTGTGTTGCCCAGTATCAGAAAGTTATTGTCCCTACAACACTTTCTCTTTCCCGTCGTAGCCAAGTAAAACGTGAACTTGTCAGCGTCCAGTAAGTAGTGGAGGATTCAGGAGGGTGGCTTCCAATTCTGCGGAGTGAGAGTGGAATACTTCTAATGTCCATCAGTGCTCGGGAGGTTCCATGGGAATCACGAAGGATGTGTTTTAAGCACAGAAAACTCCCTTTGCTTGTTAAAGCTACAGAGCCCTCGCGCCCTGATGGCTGAGCCTTTGATTGGGTGGATCTGGACCGACCCGCAGGCCGCCGTCTTTCCAGCTGATCCCGCTTTGAGGCCGCGGCTATGCGGCTTCTTGTTCACTCAGCACCCACACGGCGCTGGCATCTTGTGAAAATGCAGAGTGAAGTTCAGGAGGTCTGGGGCAGCACCTGAGACTTTGCATTTCTCTCGTGCTCCCAGGTGATGCTTGAGGAACTCTGACTTTGCAACTTGACCGGTCGTGGGTGCCTTTGCATTTCTTTGTGTCATGAACTCACTACCTTTTGGCTTTGGACTGTGTATACATTTGGGCTAGGTTTTCGGCTCCTCTAAGCCCGGTCTGATGTCATTTCAAACTACTTACCTTGTCCTTTTTGTCGTTGCTGTTCTTTTTTTTTTTTTTTTTTTTTTTAATGACTACAGATGTGCACCTGTTGTGTCCTCAAGTGCCATCAGCTGTAACAGGAACTCCCGACCGCAAGACCTCCTCCAGGCGTGCCGGCGCCCAGGAACCCAAGGCCATGGAGCTGTCCGACAGCGACCGACCGGTCAGCTTCGGCTCCACGTCGTCCTCCGCCTCTTCCCGGGACAGCCACGGTTCCTTCGGCAGCAGAATAACCTTAGTCTCCAACAGCCACTTGGGCTTGTTTCACCAAGATAAGGAAGCCGGGGCCATAAACCTGGAGCTGGTTCCAGCCCGGCCGTTTTCTAGCAGCGAGCTGCCACGGGACCTCCCCGCGGGGCCCCGGAGCACGGACGAGGGCACAGCAACTCCACCCCGGGCCCCGCGGAGGATGGAAGCCCACGGGGCAAGCAGGACAGGTGGCCCGTCGTCGGCCACGAGCCCCAAGCTCCTCTATGTGGATAGAGTTGTTCAGGAGATTCTAGAGACCGAAAGGACTTACGTGCAGGACTTGAAAAGCATCGTAGAGGTAAGGTTTTTTGTTGGGTTCGTGTAAAGCTTGTCGTGCAGGAGAAATAGGCTTGCAAAATAATGAACACAGCCAGGTGTCTGGGATGTTTTGTCTCCTAAACCACAGAAATGGGGTGAATGTTGAAACAGATCATCACGTAAGAGGAACCCAAGGACCATATTCATTGTGTTAAAAATCCTTTTCATATTTGCAACAATGCACTAATTTTGTGTTTGAAGCAAGAATGGGGTGCCCATGCGACCACCAGTCGGTATTAATAACTCCCCCCGCGCACCCCCCGCCCCCCCGCCAGAGCCCCACGCTAGAGCGGGACTTGAAGCGACCTGACTGGCTGAGGTCAGATGTATCCATCCAGTTGAGTCCCTCCGGCTATCTTCATCTTAATCACAATTGTCTCTTGGTGTCTGGGAGCTTTCCAGATAGGTACTGATGATACCTGTGCTGCACCTCTGGAGACTGTGACTTCGAGGTCCTGGGGTATGACCCCGGCAGAGGGATGGTAGAAGGTCCCCAAGGGATTCACATGAACTTTGGAGCCACTGTTCCATGCTTTTCTCTGTTGGCTGGTGTTTGGGGGATGGTAGGGAAAGTTAGGGAAAAAACCATGGGCTTTGTCTTGCCTCTGGCATTTACTTTCTGTTCATTTTGATAATATACAAGTTTGCGTATAGTATATGAATCAGGCTCGGCTGATGGGCCTGAACACGTACTCTGGAAATTGAGTTATGAATTGACTTTGAGTTATCGATAGGTTTTTAAAGATGAAGTAAAAATTACCAGCGCACCTCAGATGTTAACGCATTCTCAAGGAATGATGAAAAATATGAATATTTCAAAGGCAGATTTACATATTATAAAGCTGGACCCATGTTGCCGCCTGGGACTATACCAAGTTCTTTGAGTTGTTAGTGCCCACTTCCTGGGTCAGACTTTTAATCTAAAATGCTTCAGAGTAGAGTGGACTATTTGCTGATGAGCACATTCTGCACCAAATACATGCATTCTTAGAGCTTTAGAAAAAAGATTCTGAGGCATAATTGTGTGTTGAGTTCCATAAATGACAGAACCAGACCCTGTCTACTAAAAATAGTTAGTTATGACATAACTTCCCGGTAAAAATAGAAAAATCAATTGATGCTCAACCAAAACAATATGTGATTCCAAATGTAGAATACAGAAGGCCAATTTTCTTTTTAATTTCAACAATGATGTCATTTGTACTTGCGAAGAAATACCTGTGAAACTGCCAAAAATGTTGCAGCCTCTCACGAAATTCATGCCTGTCAAAGCTCTCTTTGGGCTCTTCTTTCTCTTTTCTTTCCTGGAAATCTCTCCACCTACCAAAGTTCACCATTCTGAGAGAGAAACAGTAAATTACTGAATTCATACTCCGTGAGCCCTGTTGTTTTCTGCGGCTGGGTGATCAACTTTGGTGAGAGGAAACGGGTAAGATCTGAACAAAAGGGGACCGATAAAGACAGGATATTTTTTGCTAAGAAAGTTTGAGTAGAAGTTCTATTCCAAACTGCCCAGATGTTCTTGCTTTTTTTTCCCCCCCATGATCGGTGAATTAACCGTACTTCACACTGGGGGTTGGTGGACTTTTTCTAGAAAGAGCGCAAAAGTAAATGTTAGGGTTTCTGGGCCCTAAGATCTCCCTTATAACTGCTCAGGTCTGCTGTTGGAGCTCTAAGGCAGCCACAGACACTACGTCAATGAATGGGTACGCGTTTTCCAGTAAAACTTGAGGGCTAGGTTTGACCCAGGGGCCAGAGTTTGAAGCTATGAATTGGTGCCTGTGTTTCATTAACTCTAAAATGAGACTAATAAATAGCCACCTCATAGGATTCGTGTGAGAATTAAAAAATCCATGAAAAGCTCTTAGAACAGGATGTGGCCCACAGTAAGCAATTAGTGCCTGTTACTACCAGATGTTCATAGCCTCATCACCAGCCTCCTCCGAACGGGCCGGTTGAGAGGGGCCGCCCTTCAGCTATGCCGTGTTTTACCCGAAGTCTTTCACAGAAATAAGCAGGTTAGTCAGCGCACTACAGCAAGCGATTTCATTAGGAAACAAATTTAACCCGGGGATCCCAGCATTACTGTTTTGAGTGTAGCTGGATTATTTCCAATGAATCCACTGAAAATCTGAGGTGACACATCATTAGGGAGAGGAAAGGTGAAGGTGTTAGAAGGAAGAGTACTCAGGGGACTCAGGGGACTCAGGGGACACAAGTCCCAAACGTCCTGCCAGCACCCATGTAGGTCGAAGTAAATGCCGCTGGGTTCCAGAATTCACCAGAATGCTTTGACTTTTTTACCATCTCCACCTCGAAAATGCCAGACTCTTCAGATGAGGGATTAGTTGTCACAGGATTTTCCACACATACTTTTAGTATGGGGCCACCCCTGTTCCCCCAGAGCACAGTTTTCACAGAACACTTAGACTCCTTTTATCTAGTTCTTCCCTTGATGAAGAACAACCAATTATTTTTCCACATGCAACAACTCTACCTGATGAAGACTGTGAAAATCAGTATTCTTTTAAAATACGAAGTCTCCATGCCATTCAAATGTATTTTCCTCCATCCGTTTCTTATTTTTAGAGTTCTGTAGTTGACTTTTCTCCGATCCTCAGTTTTTTCAAATGCAGAATTTTAACATGGGAAGAGAGCTGCTCGGTAGCAAACCTGCTAATACAGGTTCTCACCACACCTAAGGGGTGGAACTTGTTAGTCGGCTCCTTGTCAGCAAGAATTATTTCTGAGGGGAAAAAAAAAAAAATCTAGGCATTTATGGAGATACTGGTAAGTCCCGTTTCATCCAAGCAGGAGCACATTTCTGATTTTCTGCTCACTGCCTAACTGAATCCCATCTAACCAATGGCCTTGACCGCCATCTTCAACTTAATCGATTTCTCCTGTAAGTAACGCATTTTATCCTTGTATCATGTTCATACATCATCTCTACAGGTCAGGTTTAGAATTGTGTGTAGGGTTTATAAATGGAAACACTTTTGTGAAAGATCACTGATATATACATAGAATTTAAGAGACATTTACACAGGAGTGTCTAGCTGGCTCGGTCCATAGAGCATGCAACTCTTGATCTCGGGGTTGTGAGTTCGAGCCCCACAATGGGTGTAGAAATTGCTTAAAAATAAAATCTTTAAAAAGTTTAAAAATAAAAATAAAATCTTTTATTAAAAAAGAGAGAGAGAGAGTCATTAATACCATGTGCTTTGACCTGTTCAACTTGGTCCCAAAATAACTGATTTTGGAGAAGAGATCCTTCCAACCTTATTTAGGCAAAAGAATCCCCAGATGTTGGTTACACCTACAAAGGTTATCTGCCTTTTATCCCATATGTAGAGAGATTGTATTAATCCCAAATATATAGGTCTTTTTCCTTTCCTATTTCCTGAACATTAAAAAAATATTATTCTTATATTTATTTAAGAAATATTTATTTCTCTTCCCCAGAGCCTTTGTTGTGAACCCTCTGCTCCTCCCTCCCGGCTATGGCTATTCCATCCTCTGCTTCTTGGCCCGAACTGCTAGTCATCTAATTTTGTAGTCTTGACATTTGAGAGAGAGAGAGGAAGAGGGAAAGAGAGGTGAGATCTTGACTATCCCCCCCTTCTCAAAGGAACTATGGACCTGTTATTTCCATTTCTATGTGTGGCTCCTAATAGCATTCACAGATAAAATGAGGTAATAAATAAGAAAGCAAGTTTTAAAAGTTAAAAGTAAAATAGCCAATGAGACAGTTTGTGAAGAGACAGAAATCCGTGGTTGCAAAGTAGAAAATAAGATCTCTTTCATGTTTAATGGAACCTTACAATGACTGAGTGGGGACTCTCATGGGTAGAGGGGGTTTCTTTAATCTTCCTAAATGATCTATAAGAAGAGCCTTTGAAAGCCTCATAAGATTTGGCCCCAGATATCCTTTATGGCCTGTTTTAGCCTTTTAGGAAAGTTTTTAAATAGTCCATAATGCTATATAATGCTGTACAATTAGAAGTTAATTCCCTACTGCAAAATAGCATCTTTGAACTGTAAGAAATGCTCCATTAAATCATCTCTTGGAACACTGAGGACATACGTATTTAGTAGAAAAAAGTGGATAAAACACTCAGCGTATCATGAGTTTGTTTTTTCCTATCATCGTCTAGAGAGCTAAAATTCTTTTCAAGCACCTTCGTCCACACACTGTATTAAAAAGCTGAGAAGTGAGTATCCCAGCCCTCATGTTTAAAACTTCTAAAGAGCCAAAACCTTAGGCATAGCATTGTCGAGAGCATTCAGCATTGTCCAGAAGCCGTAGCTGAACAAGGATTAGAATGTTGATCTCCGACCCCCCAGCTCTTGTGTTTACCAGTCTACAGGGACTCTTTGTTTAGTGTGTGATAGTGTACACAGTGTCAGGGCAGGTGGAGGAAAGAAGGATGCTTTTCACACACTTGGTGATGTGGAACGCACTGAAAGCTGTTCTGCCCCCATTGCCGTGGCTTCGAGAAGAGGTCGCTCTTGGTACTGGAAGCACCACGTCTCAGTTAGAAGAATAACCTTTTTACACTTGGGAAGCAAGCCTTCTCTCAAATCTGCAGGGGGGAGGAAAGAAACCTCGTGACCAGGCCTGAGTAGTCTGGAGGGCCTGTCCACCATTTTCTCTGTCTAGAGACTTAGCTAGAGACTGAGACTCAGATAGAATGGAATCTGAGTAGGCTTTTGTCCAGGGCCACCCCGCCCTCTAGGACACTGCTGTGGATTTGGATGTGGTTTTCTGAGAAGTCTGGCTTTCTTTGGACCCCTTGGAGAAACAAGACTGTTTGGTGTGGAAAGGGAGCAGTTCATGTCTCTGCCACTCTCTTCCTTTAGCCGTGAAAATAGGATTCTCTATGGGAACTCCCTGGACCAGCCATAACTAACTGCTTAGGACCCTGGAGAAGAGAAGAAAGGTCTTGAACCAAGGGAGAAGGCTGTTGAGAAGAGGTGAACTGTCGTGGCTTTTACTACCTTCTTATTCGCAGATGTCCTCACTCAATACTTTCCCTCCAGTTTAAATAACGATTATTTACTGACACTTTTTATGAGGTCATGCAGAGTTTTTTGAATACTGGGGGAAATATGTGTTCAATGCGGGAGTGTAGGACTTGGCAGGAATTGTTTTTAATGAAGGCTTGTTATGTGGGTGGATTTCATAAAGAACTTACACTGTGGGATTTGGCACAATTTAATGTACTTTTTCTTTTACGTGGCATTTGAGTACTTTTATTTGAATGTCTCTATTTGTTTTTTCCCTCTAAGGGCTTTTATCATAATGGGTGAATGAAATCTTTCTTAAAACCATTTAAGATCTATGATAATTTAGAAGCAAACCTGTTAAATAGTTTTCTGCTTGTGTTGGAGCTATTCCTTAAATAGCACATCTAATCGCTGTACTTAATCCCCGCAATCTCACTCCGGCTATGCATGTCCAGACCTCTTTATTATTGTTGTTGTCATCGAGTTCCCTTCTTCCCTGTCCTACCTCATTCTCTTCTCCCTCCACCTCCATGACAAAAGAAGGTAGAAACATGGAGATTTCTTTCCACTTCTCTTTTTGTTTGTTTTTACTGAAGCATAACTGACATACAATATCCTGTTAGTTTCATGTGTACAATGTGGTGATTTGACATTTATAGACATTGCGAAGTGATCACAATAAGCCCATTTACCATCTGTCATCATACAAAGTTAATACAATATTCCTGACTGTAATTCTTGTGCTGTACATTACATCCTCATAACATTTATTTTAGAACTATAAGTTTGTACCTCTTAATCCCCTTCACCTATGTCATGCCCCACCCCCAACCCTCATTCCCTCTGGCAACCACCACTCTGTTCTCTGTACCTGTGTATCTTGGTTCCATTTGGTTTTGTCTGTTTTTTTTCTTAAAGTCTGCTTATAAAAGTCAAATCCTACAGTATTTGCCTTTCTCTGACTGACTTATTTCACTTAGCGTCATGTCCTCCAGGTCCACAAATGGCACAATCTCGTTCTTTTCTGTGGCTGAGTAGTATTCCGTTGTATGCATACACCCCGTCTTTATCTGCCCATTTATCCATAGCTGTTAGGTCGTTTCCATATCTTCATATTCATATCTATTATAGACAATCCTGCAATGAAAACGGTGCAGATAGCTTTTCAAATTAGTGTTTTCATTTTCTTTGGACAAATACCAAGAAGTAAAATTGGGGGATCATATGGTAGCTCGATTTTAAATTTTTTGAGGCAACTCCATACTGTTTTCTGCAGTGGCTGCACCAAGCTGCCCTCCCACTGTGTGTGGGGTTCCCTTTTATCCACGTCTTTGCCAAGACTTGTTGTTTCTTGTCTTTTGATAATGGGAGATAATATCTCCTTGTGGTTTTGATTTACGTGTCCCTGATGATAAGTGATGCTGAGCATCTTTTCATGTGCCTATTGGCTGACTGGGTGTCTTTTTTGAAAAGTATCTATTCAGATCATCTGCCCATGTTTAATCAGATTGTTTGGTTTTGTGTTACCGAGTTATATGTGTTCTTTATATAGCTTAGATATTAACCTCTTATTGGATATATGATGTGTAAATATTTTTCCCATTCAGTACATTGCCTTTTTCATGTTGTTAGTGGTTTTCTTTGCTTTGCAGACACTTTTTAGTTTGATGTAGTCCCATTTGTTAATTTTTGCTTGTGTCACCCTTATCTGAGGAGACAGATGCAAAAAAAAAAAAAAAATCACTAAGACTGATGTTGAGGAGCTTACCACTTACATTTTCTTCTAGCAGTTTTGTGGTTTCAGGTCTTACATTCAAATCTTTAATTCACTTTGAATTAGATTTTGTCTATGGTATAGGAAAGTAGTCCATTTTCATTCTTTTGCATATGGTTGTCCAGTGTTTCTGACATTGTTTATTGGAGAGACTATCTTTTCTCCATTATATATTCTTCTTTCTTCTTTTGTAAATTAATGAACAATATATACATGGGTTTATTTCTGGGCTTTCCATTCTGTTTCATGGATCTATGTGATTGCTTTGATGTCAGTACTCTATTTTTGATTAGTATAGCTTTTGTATTATTTTGTATTTTGTATTATAGTTTGAAATCAGGCACTATGATACCTCTGGCTTTTACTTATTATTATTTTTTTTTCCTTTTTCAAGACTGCTTTGGTTATTTAGGTCCTTTGTGGTTCCATATAAATTTTAGAATTATTTGTTCTAGTCCTATGAAAAATGCCATTGGAATTTTGATAGGGATTGCAGTGAATCTATAGATCGTGTTGGATAGTACAGACATTTTAACAATATTAATTCTTGCAACCCAGGAGCACAGACTATTTTTCCATTTATTTATGTCTTCTTCAGTTTCAACACAGTGGTTCTGAGTGTTCATCTTTTCTACCCATTATAATGTAACGTGGGAGGGAGGGCAGAGATCTGGGTTTTCACTTTTTTTCCAGTCCTGATGATGTGGCCCATGTTGAATGTTGCATTTATTTGCAATCCATCAGAAGGTATTAACAATGCAAATGTTCAAGGCCAAGGACAGCATTTAGTGACAGCAAAGAGAGTAGAAGTTGGCAAAGTTGATACATAAAAGTAGCCTAGAAAAGTAGGTGTTGGCTCTTCACAAGAGTACGTGTGTGCATAATGACACTGCTGGTTTAAGATTCTCTCCAAATCATTATGGTTAGATCTTCAGTGAAAACTTAGGAACATTATTTAAGATACCTATATTGTTCAGATTCTCCTGAGCACATGTAGACAGTGACGACATCGATGAGACAGCCTTGGACTTTGTGACCGTTTCTACTGTCTCACTGGTTCCCAACAGCTGTGAACACACTATGTACCAGACACTTCTAAATTTCCTAAATATGCACCTTGATAACAACAAAAATATTAAGAAATAAACATTAAAAGCAATTAATATTTGCGGGCTTACCATACATATATTAGGCACCGGCTTGAGCCCCATCCTCACTCACGGCCCACTCATATGGATATTATTATAAATTTCCTATTTTAGCACAAGAATATTGAGTGTACAAAAAGTTAAGTAAGCTGTCCAAGGCCACATAGTGGTAGAACTGGAACTGAAACTTGAGTCTCTTTCCAGAGCCCTTTCCTTTTACCAGTAGTCTACACTATTATTGTAAACCTTCTCTTAGAATCTAGCAAAAGGTTCAAAGTTTTTGCCCTCTACTCACTCTCTCTGGAGCAGAGTTTTGCAACAGGAGCACCACAGATATTTTGGATTGGATGATTCTTGGTGTGGGGGACAGTCATGAGCATTGTAGGGTGCTTCCCAGCAAACCTGGCCTCTACCCACCAAGGGTGTCTCCTTTTCTAGCAACTAAAAGTGTCTCGAGATGTTGCCAAACATCCTCTGAGGGACAGAATGCCCTCTGGCTGAGAACCTCTTCTCTACAGATTTGGAACATATCTTCCATGTCTGTAAGGATAGGCTAAGCCACAGTCACAAAGAGAAACTCCCCAATGTAGTGGCTTAATAGAACAGAAGTATATTTCTTTCTTCTGGAACGGTCACGCGTGGGTGTGCAGCTTGGTGGGAGTGGCGTTCCTACATGCACTCATTCAAGGACCCCAGCTGACAAGGCTCTGTCATCTTCAGGATTGCTGTAGCCTACCCCATCTTGTTTAGCTAGAAGCACAAGGAGACAGGGAGACATGCATGGGAGAGGTTTCTAAGACGGGCACAGGACAGGCTCACCCCCTGGCCTCTTCCCCAAGTGAGACTCTTCTCGGCTGGCCATGACGAGCTACAGATGGAGTCTAGCTGTGCGCCCAAAGAAGGCGGGAAGATTTGGGGAACAACTGGAAATCTCAACAACACATTGTATAGAACGAAAACATTCTCGTTGTGAAACTACACTCTGTGGTTACCCCCCACACCCCGCGGACCATCACTAAAAATAAAAATGAACAAGGAAGAAAGCAAGAACGATGTTGGTGATGTTTACTGCTGAGATGATGACGACTCCCTCTGCCGAGTGATGTTACAGAACGTTTTCAATGACTCCTCCATTTCGGTCTTGGAACAGACTCAGACCAATGTGTCTTCTTTGCTCCTCTCTTCCTTCTCACGTATCTTCATCACCCGCTTTTCCTTTATCCTTTCTCCCATCATTCTACTCATTCCCATCCACATAATCAGCCCATGGGGCTCTGCGGAATTATTGAACACCGTAGGTAGGATTCCAGTTTAAAAACAGGGCTGCTGGCTCTAGCGATGGTTCCAAAGCAGGGTTGATGCTTATCCTGCTAGCAGAAGGCAGTCGAAGAGGATGACGGACTGAAGCCATTAACCGTAACAGAAGGATGCTTGGGGTCCATCTGCAAGTTTATGGCCAGACTGATAAAGTTTATACGAAAACTGAATGCCCTCCTTTTTATGGCCCTGTCCTTCTTTAAAACGCATTTCTTAGTCATCCTGAGAAGCCAAAATGAGAATTATGGGTATTTGACCAAAAACAAGCCCTGAAAGACCAAACCGTGAGAATTGTTTTTTATACATCCTTAGCTTCGTACACCCCAAACCAACTGACCTTATTCTGGATGCTTTTCTGTAAGAAGTTGAAGTCAATTTGCATCTTCCTGGAGGTGCCCTTAGAGAAAATAAATTTAGCATTGACAAACAGTGGTCTGTTTATATTGTTAACCTTCACCTGGGGTAAGGTTTTCAAATTACTCTTTAGCAATTGCGTAATGATCACCAATTGTTATTATAATTATGGGTGCAGCCATGGTCCTCCTTGTCTTCCTGAGAAATGCTGAACCTCAGATAATGGAAAGGTCACCCTTGAGTTCCTTGAGTCAGGTTTTGTAGTGTATTTTTACTGGGTTACCAGAGTTTATAATTTGAGAACAGATTATAGATGGGGATTATTTTAATGCCTATATCAAATATCAAAGACCCGAGAGAGGGAAGAGCTATATACGTGTGAAAGTGCCTACAGGTGGTTCCACTATAAGGTGACATGTGACATGTGTGTTCCTAAAAATCCCTCCCTATGCAAAATCATGTGAGGGTGGGGAACAAGGTAGGAAAAATGAGTTTTGAGAACAACATTCAAAAACATCATCTGTGATACATTAAAAAAGATAGGACTCTGAGGGGAAGAGGGAGACTGTTTTAGACCTGTGAAATGGTTAAGAAATACGTACCTTGTATGTAGACATGACAGTTGACCTTGAAGTTGCTAGTGGAAGCCCCCTGGTTGCCACACCCACCCCCCTCTGTAAGAGAAGACAAGTATGAGAGGGAATGAGTGGGAAAGAGTGAGAAAAAAGAGCAGTAGAGGGGAAAAAAACAGAGACTACGGAAAATACAAGGTAGACTAAGAGCAAAGAGAAATAGAGAGAGAGGAAACCATCCAGAGGGTTGCCATTTAGGAGTTACTTTGAAGTGAGGTTACCTGACGTGGAGGGGCGTGGCACACGAAGCCGGCACAGGTGGACTGAGTTCACTTGGAGGCTGGTTTGGGTTGAGTGTGAGCGTTTCTGTATTCTTGTGTGGTGCCCCGGAACTGGGGGCATTTTTTGCATTCACCTAGTGTTTCTCTTGGATGAAATCCTGCATAAGCAAAGGCAAAGTTAGGAAATTTGAATTAAGTGCAAATTGTTCCTTTGCTGGATGCCTGGGTGCTTCAGTCCGTTAAGCATCTGCCCTCAGCTCATGATCCCAGGGTCCTAGGATGGAGTCCTACGTCAGGCTCTTTGCTCAGAAGGGGAGCCTGCTTCTCCCTCTGCCTGCTGCTCCCCCTGCTTCAACACTCTCTCTCTCCAACAAAGAAAATCTAAAATATATATATATATATTTTCCTTTGTATTAATCACGTTGGGAACAAATTAATATTTTCAAAACAAACGTTATAGCAGAACTGACTGTACTTACTCTTTGAAGTACTATGACCTCACTCTGATTTACTAGGTCAAGTAAGTCTCCCCACCGACCTCCCCCGATCTTTGCTCAGAGTGTAAGATTGAAGAACAGTATTCCTGCTGTCAAAAACTATGGCCTTCCATTTGTCTTTAATGAGACTAATAAAGACTATGACAAATATCCTTAAGGACCTTTTCAGTTCCACCTTCTAAGAAAAAATGGTTTGGAAGAATTTCAAATTCACTTAGCAGTTGGACAGTGCATTCATGTTTCTGGAAACTAACCAGTGGACTTCTTGTTTACCCTAATCTCAAACCAACAAATATGATTACTTATAAACACAAGTAGTTGTAGGAACTTTTACTGAAAGGATGTGCCAATGTGGCCGAACGTTCTTACACAGACGATACATTTTCTTGGTCTATGAAACTCTTCGTACACCTTAAATCTAAGGGGTAAATGTTAGTGTGTTTCTGATGTTAAAATTGGAATGCGATTTTCTACCTACGCTGGCCCATTCAGTTAGACAACGTATTAAAGGAAAGTATAGCCTCATCATGCAGTTGGGGGTGGGGGGAAGAAAACAGAAATTATCCTTTACACAGACCTGAGTACATTCATTTTTTTCACATGATCAAGCACTTCTAGAAATACCAGCAATCAAAAAGGTCCTTCCCGTTCTATTAGGCTTTTCTTTTGAGGCAACATTTTGATTTTTAATAAAAAGGCATTTCAGAAACTTGAATTAACTCAAGTGATTGAGTAGCCATTATTACTGGTCTCCTGAAAGAACTGCTCGTATATTTCAAAGACCGCCCGTGGGCAAAATTCTATTGAAGATTTGCTAAAACAGGTCCTGTTCAGTTGGGTTAGAATCATGCTGCCTTTTGGATGTGTGCCATCTTGAATATTCAATTAGACTGAGTGGGTAGAAAATTACAGAATTCAGGAAATTATGCTCTAAACAAACCAACCTTCAGTTGGAAGAAGTTTCCCAGGGCCAGAAATATCTCCCAGAGATGTTTGCACCTTGTGAGACTCATCACATAGATGGATTTACCCAGATTATATGATAAGCATAAAGCCAAGTACAACCCTGCTCTTTAACACCTAGAAGAGGAAAAGGTAGCTCGGGCCGATGCACGACTTGTCAGCCCAGCACAGCGTAGTAGTTCACTGTCTTCCCATCATTCACGTCTTTGGTTTCTCCTTTGTCTACCAAGATTACTGTGCCGCTTAAGGGGTGTAGGGTTGCTCTGTATAGTAGCTTGCTTAGAATTTTTTTTAATCTCTTTTTTAAATTGTGGTAAGATATATATAAAATTTATCATTTATCAAAATTTATCAAAAGATATACCTAAAATTTACCGTTTCAAGTGGACAGTTCAGTGGCACTGGGTACCTTTACATGGCTGTGCAAGCATCCCTACGATCCTTGTCTAGAACTTCTCTGCCAACCCAGACTGTGTACCCATTGAACAGTAACTCCCCATCCCATCCTCCCTCAGCCTCCACAAACGCCATTCCATTTTCTACCTCTGAATTAGACTACTCTAGGTACCCCATGTAAGTGGAGTCATACAGCATCTGTCCCTTTGTGATTGCCTTATCTCATTTAGCTCATGTCTTCTTGGTCTATCCATACTATACAGTCTGCAGCAGAATTTTATTCCTAGTTAAGAATAAAGGACCTAAGGTTACGTAATATTCGGTGTCTGTCTAGACCACATTTTCTTTATCCATTCATCTGTTGATGGACACTTAGACTGTTTTTGGTTGTGTAGGATTTATATTAAGTGCCATCACAGCAAATCACAGAACCAGGAAATTGGTGCTCTAACTGACCGCCGATTCTGCAAGAGGTGGGGTGGGTTGGGATGTTTTGCTCCCTTTCTTTTCCTCTCCTCCCAGCACTGTATCTGACCCTCCATGGACCCTCCCTAACTAGCTGCTGAAGGAATGAGCTCGTTCTACCCAGTCATTTTTATGGGTGAGGAAATAGAGATTTGGAGAACCAAGTGATTTCCCCAGGGAGATGCAAATCCTAGCTGTCACTACCTTTGATCTTAAGCACTTACTAAACTTCTGTAAGCCCACAGTTTCTGCATCTTGAAAAGAAAGAGATACTGGATACTTCTTAGGACGAGTGAGGATTAAATGAGGTAAAGCCCATAAAATGCCCAAGCGCCCCACAGCTGATAGCCACTCAAACCGAGACCCTGAGGCTAAGTATGGGCAGCGCCACAACCGTACCCAGGTCCTGTCTCCTGGCCATTTCAGTTAGAAAAAACTGGAAAACATAAGATTTAGCGAGTGTCCCCTTACAGACCAGCGAAGGAGAGTTCTCACACGTGCTTGTTAATGACATTTCCTAGAGACCTGTTGCTTTAGGATAGGAAATTCCCCAGTTTTCTATATCTTGGCCACTGATGGGCATAAAATCAACATGGGCACGTGTGAAGAAAGGAGCCAGCCTCTTCCGTGTCTAGCCACCACAGAGCTGAGGCACAAGTGGCAACAGTTAGAGTCCCCTCCTTAGCAACTTCTTGGGACAAGTCTAATGCAAGGGGTGAAACGGCCCATTTTCCCCCCGAGCAGGTGGCAGGGAGCTTTGGAAGGTCTCCTGCAGCCCCAAGAGCATGTCTGGGCTGGTCCCCTGATGCTAATCGTCCGGCTGGTACTCTGGGATCCTTTTTGGCCAACTCCTGTTCTGAAGTAAAATCAGGATTGAAGTTTGCGTCCTAATTTTTTTTAAAGTATAAGGTAAAGAAGACTACTGATTCAGTGTACAAATTTACTTATTATTCAAACTTAACGAGACTCCTCAAAAGCCAGTTTTATTAAGAAGAGCCACTAGAAGAAAACTCCTACTTCAAAAATAGGAAAAAGTAAAGTGGAAAGAAGAGTCTTTATGAGGAACGCGCAATTAAGAGGTCATCGGCTAGATTTGTACCAAGGATAGGAAACCTCATAAACAGGTTCAAAGGGGCTATTATTTGAGCAATTAAAAGCTATCACTTCAGCAATCTGGTTAGGAAGAGCGGCTAAAATATCGGGGTTTTTCTAAAGCAGAGGCTGCCCTGAGGACCCCCTGGGGGGCAGTTACCTGTCTTGTCCCAAGCCACCCCGTGGGCTAGTGAGATCCACTTCTCTGGGGGCAACGTCTGTCTTTCTGAAGCTCTCCAGATTCCAAAAAGGAATTGATGCTGCAGTCTACAGTCCTAAAGGGAATTCTTTCTTTCCCATTGTTATAAAGCAAACAACCGACATTTAAAGACACCATAAATTACCGCCCCCACCCCCTGCAAAATACAACAAATGAGGGAAAGCTAAAATCTGTGAGACTTGAACCCACATCCTAACTCTGCCATTTTCCTGTGTCATCTTGGACGAGTTACTGGACTTACCTACGTCTCTACATTTTCACCTTAAAATGGAAATAATAGGATCATTATGAAAATATATAAGGCTTCCCCCACCCCGCAAAGTGCTAAGCACAATGCTAGGCACACAGTAAGCCCTCAAATGAGAGTTGCTATTATAGGATTAGAAATATAAAATTGGCATTATTTGCAAAGGCCAGGAATTTCTGGTAGGTTTTAAAGTATCATCAGTGGTGTTTGTTAATGTATGTTATTATTTCTGAAAATTGTTTTAACTGTGCTGTTCAAGAAAGGATAGGTTCTGTCTCATCATAGTTTGGAGTTTACCTGGAGCACCTACATGTGGTTGGAATTCATCTCCAGTAGAAAGGGTCACAACAATGGAAGGAAATTATTTTCAGAATCTTGATTTGAGCTAGGTCAAGCCGAGATTGATTTAAGGGACAGAGGGTTGGCCTGGGCCCTGGTCCCAGAGCTGTGTGCCTATGGGCCACCCATCACTCTGACCTCAGCTTCATCCTCTATAAATGAGTTGAATTCAAAAAGCTGAAATCTGAAGATGACTGGAGATCTCATCTCCTCCGGCCTTAGCCCTCAAGAATGTAACCAGGAAAGAAGCAAGTCCTTTGAGCAGCCCAAATAGATTATTTCAAACACCAAACAGTAACTCCTATGTCTTTACCCCAGGAGAAGCCCCCAGCTCTCACTAAGAGCCTGCTTACCCTACATGTTTAAAATAAGCTTAATTATTTGGTTTCCTCACCCACAGCAAGGGGCGAGGTGGGGGGGGGGGGATGCTGACAGCACGAAGGAGCCAGAGGAAGGAACTCCTTAGTAGATCAACTAATGTAAGGCCATCTAGAACTCACCTTGGTCCCCCTGGTGAATTTCACTTGGGAATTAGGGCTTAGAGCATAATCGAAGTCCTTACCAATGTTCCAGAAAAGCAAGAGGAAACTTCCCTTGTGTTTGGGAGAGCATCTAAAATCTACCATCGGCTGCCTGGCCTTCATAAACAAAGTGATTTTCTAATTACAGTAATTGACTTTTTCAGCCTCTTCTGCTCTAGTAAAAATATACATTGCATCAAATATACCATTTTAACCATTTCTAAGTGTACAGTTCCATGGAACTAAGCACATTCACAATGTTGGCAGCCATCACCACCACTCCTTTCTAGAACTCTCCTAGCATTCCAAACAGAATTCCGTACCCATTAAATGATGACTTCCAGTGTTCCACTTCCCCCAGTCGTTGGCAACCTCCGGTCTGTTTCTGACTATGAATTTGCCCAAATCCAACAATTTGTGTCCTTCTGTGTCTCACTTATTTCACTCAGCCTAATGCTACTGAGGTTCGCCATGCTGTAGCGGGAATCCGAATTTCATTAACTACAATGAACTTTTCACACCTAGAAAAGATTCTCCTACAACAACCGATCCATTAACAAAAGTGAGATGACGCTTCCTGAAAAGTGAGAATCAGCCTTGCTCTGCAAGGGGAAGTATTAAGCAAATAATAAAGGTGTGATGAGAAGTGGTAAGCCTCTGTCCCCACCCCCCCCCAAGGGAAATGGAACGCTTGCTCTAAATGTTAAGATTCTTTCATTTTGTTAAACTAATAGGAAAGAAGCCATAATGAATCACTGACACCCTTCTACCCTAACGCAGGCCCCGGAAGGAGAGAGGCTGCAGCCTACATCTGTGGTTGCAAATGGCAAATGGCAAAATCAAAATCCTATTGAGGCAAAATTACTGCTCAATTTTCTCTGCAAGCTGCCTAAAGGACATTATGGTGTGTGTGGGGTGTGTGTGTGTGTGTGTGTCTGTCTTGGGAGGAGGCAGAACAAACCATTCCTTGAAACCGCACTTTAAAATATTTTCTTCTGAAATAAACCTTTTTTTTCTCTTTGGCTCAAAGAGAAATGTCACAAGAGTTTCTTCAGTTTCCTAATGGGGCTTCAGGTTATGCTGTTAACCTTTCAGAAGCTTCAAGTGGGAGATGAGCCTGGAGGGGCCTCGGCAGAGAGGGCCAGCGCTGCAGCCTGCAAACACAGATCTGCTGAAAAGACACAGCTTTCCTCCAGTTTTCCAGAAAGCCGGGGATAAATCATGCAACCCAGGGGTCCCTTTGCGACCTCTGAAGTGGCGTTCCAAATGCAAATGTAGGTAGAGCAAAGGGTGTGAGTTAATCTACTTTGGATTAGGGGAGCGTTTTCTTTTCTTGTGCTAAGTGGGTGGGAAGCCAGTTGAAAATGAAATGCATCTTCAAGAGGTTGGTGGTAAAAATCTCAGTCTGGGGGACAACAAAGGGAGTGGAGGGAGCTGGAGAGGAATGCGGGCTTGGGTTACAATTCAATACAACTTCAGCCTTAGGGAGTTTAAGAGCAGCCTTGGCTCCTTAACCCTTTCCTTCCTGGCTGGGCTTTTGGAAGTTAACAGACAGACTCCCGAGGCAGGAACTGACTGCCCTCGTTCTGCAGACCGTTCGAGCTGGGAAAGCTAAGGGTAACACCTGCAGATTGTGGGCGTCAGTTTTGAGGGTGAGCTGGAGCTACAAAGGCATTCCTGCAGAGCTGTGTGTGTTGCTGACTCTGGCCTCCCTTCTCATGGAATTATAAATGCAAACGCTCCCAGTTGCACCTGACCCTCAAGGGGTGGGAAGGATCCAGAAGGATTCCTGCGAAGAATCTTAGCCTGGATGTGCCAGTAGGAGAGGCCGTCTTGGCAGTAAAAACAGAATGTGTAAAGACAGGGGACATTCTCCAGAAGTACCAGGAGTGAGTACCTATGGGTTGGGGGTCAGAGCAGGACGGGAACCAGAAAGTTGTAAAGTTGAGTCTGGAAAGGTAGACAGGGGTGCAGGCCTTGGAGGACGTCCCTCCGTGCTGAACATTAATGCAGTGTTTGCAGGAAACAGAACATCAAATTTGGCTTCATTCCAGAAAGTTGGAGGAATCAAAGCCCCACAGAGAGATGAGTGAGGATGCGCACATAGTGGGCATGGTGGGAGCAAACCAAGGCCAAAGCAGGGATTGGTGGGGGTGGGGGCGCTTCAAGTCAGGTAGGAAAGGCAGGATTTATTGTCTGGGTGGACAGAGCAAGTGAGAGGGCCAGGGTCTGGGAAACTTCTGGGTGTCCTGGAGACGTTGTAGGCATGTGTCTCCTCTAACTATCTTCAGACCCTGTCCCCAAAGCGATGGTCAATAGTAAGGACATCGCCCTTCCTATGGCAGATGAAAGGGGGTAGAAACTTTTATTATAATTCCATTATAATGTATATATTTATTATAAATGTATTATATATAATATATATAACATATAATTATTATAACTCTATCGGTACAGATGGAGTTAATTTGCTTTTGAACCAAAAGGGGTTCCAATCTGGCTCCTTCCCTGCGCTCCTGAGGAGGAAGCGGGCACACTGTGCTGGGCTTTAGAGCTGGCAGAGCTCTTTGGATGGGTCTGGGCATTTAGCTCACAGAATGAAGACAAGGTACAGATGTCGCGTTATCCCTACTCAGAGGTTGAGGCAGTGGGGTCTCAGCAAAGCCAATAAACCATCGGAGGGGCTGCTCCTGGCCCCCTGCTGCCCGCCCTTGTTGTCCAGGCACTTTCCACCATGCTTAGCATCTGGACACCCCTACCCCCCCAGCAGAGGTCTTCTTGAGGAATCAGCTGCCCCTTTTGCTAATGTCATGCTCTGTCCTCCTCTAAATCTTCTGTCTTGGGAGAGCAGCTTTGCAGCTGATGGAAACTGCATCTATTACAAGAGAAAGCACGTGGTCCACTTCTGTTCAGATTGCAAAGGGCTGCTGTAGAAATTCATTCCACACCACGTCTTGACAGTTCACTTAAGGAAATTTCATCCTAGGAGGTCAGTCTCCCTCCCAACTTCTTACTTCTAAGTACCAAGATGGCCGTGGACATGGTGCCTGAGATTTGGGACAGGAGAAAAATTCGTCTTCCCCAAATCCCATAGTTGCCCCTGTGGGCAGCAATAGAGATGGGGCCCCTAGGAGGACAGAAGGAGACCACTGGATTTACCCCATTCCGGGGGCCCAGCACTCTGAGCACATCGGTTTTCTGGGGAGCGCCCATCATGCTGGCCACCTGCACCCCCATTCTACCCTCTGTTCTGCTGCAAATCTCCAAGCACAGGCTCTTTCCGTGTCCATACAGAGCTTCTGGTTAAGATTCTACCATGATGAGATCAACTACAGTGTCGCCAGAAAACCAATGAGATGCGTCCTTAGGGCTCCTCACTGTTTTTGGTACAATGAATGGAACAGTTTAGCCTATGCATTTCCATATTTAGCCCTTGGATTACCTAATGCCACCAAAGCCTAATCACATTCGTCCGCGTTGAAGAACTGCCTATAGAGAGATCAGTCCCTGTTCAGCTCTTTATTTTAACATACACAGGCTCCATGCGTTGCCGTTCCCGATAGAATAGATTGACCTTGAGGGTCATTATCAAACTGTGTGACTTAGTCGATGGGAAGTTGAGCTAATGTCTTCCAGCTTTTTGAGCTCACGACTTAATACTGCTCAGGTACCTCCAGCCTTTTGGCCTGGTGGAAACCCGGCTTCAGGGTTAGAGTGCCAAGTAAATTTGCACCAATGGGATTGGGCTTTGGTCTTGTTTCCTCTCCCTCGAGTGCACCCTCCTTCAGCACGTACTGTGTACAGATCCGCTACTATGAACATTACCTATATTATAGTTCCCATTCCAGTAGAAGAGGGTAGAAAAGGGGCACCTGGGTGGCTCAGTGGGTTAAGCATCTGCCTTCGGCTCAGGTCATGATCTCAGGGTCCCAGGATCGAGCCCCATGTCGGGCTCTCTGCTCAGCGGGGAGCCTGCTTCCCTCTCTTACTCTACCTGCTTCTCTACCTACTTGTGATTTCTGTCTGTCAAATAAATAAATAAAATCTTAAAAAAAAAAAAAAAAGAGGGTAGAAAGTGTTCCAACTCATCAATAAATCATATAGTTAATTACGTCCAATATGTGATCAGGTTACACGTGCAGTAACCAGTAATGTGTCCTTGGCAAAACTGGCTCTCTGTTTTCATGGACCATTATTCCATGTCCTTATTTCATAATTTCTGGTCCTCTAGAATTTTGAGTGAGGTGTGGGTGGTGATTTGATTTGTGAAGAGGAAATGTTTTTGCTGCCCGAAGCACCCATATTTTGATGTTGAGTGAAGGCTTTGCAGCCATCAGCGTGCTGAGGGGATGTGCAGATCTCGGGGAAGGAAGTCAGAACCCCATGATGATGATCCAGGCTGACTGTCTCGCAGAGTAGCATGCCAGAAGTCCCCCTCCTTGAGATACGTCCCCAGGTGCAGCCCTAGAACACCTGCCACAATCACTGTGTGCACCTGTGAGGGAGCTTGCTTTCCTCCGTGTGTCCTGCACATGTCCTATGTACCCACATTCCACTCCCATCCGTTGGCCTCGTCCTGTGGCAAAGCCCACGCTGGCAGAGCTGCTAGTTCTCTCTTCATTTCTGATGGCTCTTCATGTTCTAGCGATTGCCAAAATCTATCGCTTTTAAATGCTCCGCATTCCAGGCTCTCCATCATGTAGAGTTTAAGAGACTTAAAAAGTAGCGTGGTACTGGGAGATCTGGGAGCATCTGTTGGTGAGGTCTGCACATGACCGGTTTGGAAAGGCATGTGTTCCTCTGGGGAGAGCTACCCCGAGTCATGCCTCTAAAGAGGAATGCAGTGATGGGGGGTGGGGGGCTGTGGGATGACTGGCAAGGGGGAGGGGGACGAGGAGACCTTGTGACCTGAATGGGACAGTATAGTGTGCGGCAACGGTGGAAGTCAGAGGCCAGTTGGTTGAAAGCTGGTGTGCTTGGCTGCCGGAGAATCATGCCCAGGGATACGTGTTGATGAACATGCAAAGGAGATAGGCTTGGCGTGTCAATGGACGGATAGTGATGCACATACGGTCTGGATCCTGGAGAGTGGTTGTCTTTGGAAGGCTCCTACTTCAAACCTAATAAAAATCACATTGAGTCCCCAGATGAAGTCAACAGCAAACATCTCTTGTGGTGTAAAGATACTGCATTAAGGACTAAAGCCTGGGGAGCAATAGTGCAGGGGTCCCTGCCAAGGCTCGCATCAGCTGGTCCCAGTTTGAATGGAACTCAGTCACTCATTCTCATTGTGACCTTGGGAAACAGTTGAAATTTTCCAAACTTCCAGTAAAATGGAACTAATAATGGGACCTACCCCCTAGGCTGTAGTGCAGATTAAATGAGATAATACATATAAGGCAGTGAGCTCAGTACCTAGCGATAAATATAAAGGTAATACAACTCGTAATAGTAATTAGCAGTGAAGAGGCGTTAAACTTCAGATGCTCTAATAATGTAAATTTATTTTACTGATCTTTTATTTTATTTTCTTTCCCATATACAAAATCCTTTGGGCTTTATTTAATTTTCCTTAATTACCATGTTTCAAATTATACCAGCAGTACCGTGATTATAATTGAGATGAATCAATTCTCATTTTCAGGTACTTAAAGCTTTGCCAAGACATCACATCTCTTTGCTATTTTCCTTCTTATGGATTATAGACACATCTAATTGTCTCTGTCTGCTTCCTTCCCTGGCTTGGGACCCAGAGAGTAAAACTTAGCAGTAAAAAATGATGCTGTATGAAATTAGCCCGGTGAGGAGGAAGACCCAAAAAGAGAGAGTTGGAGAAAAGTAGGGTGATGGGGGTGGGGAAGAGCTCCTTCTCGAGGAAGTGTGCAATAAACTTCTTTCACTTTCCTGTCTCACTGGCACCGGCTGGGATGTTGCTGGTGCGCTTCATTCCAGATGGTTCTGGCAAATTCTTTGGTTGCCCATTCTGAAGATGTTCAACGTACATTCCATGAATACATACTCAGTAAGCACGTGGGTTATCCCAGAAATGCTTTACTCTTTTTTGGTTGTTAGAAATGATGATGGGAGGGGCACCTGGATGGCTCAGTGAGTTAAAGACTCTGCCTTCACTCAGGTCATGATCTGGGATCAAGCCCCACATGGAGCTCTCTGCTCAGTGGGGAGCCTGCTTCCCCCCCCCCACCTCCCGCCTGCCTCTCTACCTACTTGAGATCTCTCTCTCTGTCAAATAAAGAAATTAAAAAAAAAAAATGATGATGGGATTAAATAGTACAGCAAAACCAAAAGCAATGGTGGGTTTCAAATAAGTATGGAAAGCTATCTCGGTGTGAGAAAGACTCCTTCACGGGCACGTGTCCACCTCCCCTCTTTTAAGAAGAGCTTTTACATATGAGAATGCTGCCAATGTGATTTGAAAACTCTAAACACGGTTTTTAAAAATAAATATTTAACAAAGCCAATTGAAAATTAAGTTTCTCGCCATGTTTTTGTTACAGAAGGGACTCTTGTGAGAACTTTTCTAACTAGGTACAATAAGAGATTAATTAATTGTAGCATTATATTTGCACCAGACTTTTTAAATTTGTATGACATTTTTAGATTTATATACACTTATATACATCAAATTCTTCCTCTGGATGTCAACATGAAGTAAATAAAGACCGTTGATTTTCGTAACGGTTGTCAGAAGCACAGGAAAAAAATGGGCGTGCAGTTTCTTGAAGAACTCTAACATGTTAATGTTCATCCAGTTTCTTCAATCATTCGATTCCCGTAGACTGCCAGTTCATGTGTATTTTCTGCTTAAGGTCTTTGGGGGAAAAACCAAACAAATATACCCAGTTGTCTTTAAGCAAAGATCTATTTCTCTTTCTACTCCACATTGCTGTTTTTAACAGAATTCCTCTCTGCCCCCACTAAGTTTCTTGTTCTGGGAAGACCAGCCCAGTTCAGTTCCCTCCCCCTGTTCTCTTGGGCAAGCTGTTCCGTCTCCTTCCAGAGAGGAACCTCCTAGCTCCCTATCTCAGGAGGGAGATGCCAAACAATGGAGGGGACAGAACAGGCTGTATCATTTGTCACAGCTTAGCAAGAAAGGCCATTCCTGACATTTTTTACTGATGTCTTATGTGTTGAAAGTATTATGCTGGGTAAATGAGGCTGAAAGCTCCCATTTTTTTGTTTTTTGTTTTTTGGGGTTTTTTTTATGATTCTTTTACTCAAATATCCCAGAGCCATTAATTCTGACTTTCATATATTGCCAGTTAAGATCAGCTTCTATACCATCAGTTAGGAAAACTGAATGAGAACTGATATCACACCAGGAACAGAAGCTGCTTTGAACTCTCCCCTCCTCCGCTCCCCCTCCCCCATCTCCCTAGCGCCTGTGGTCTTCCTCTCCTGCTCTCCCTGTCTCCTTTCCCCTCTTTTATTTTCTACTCCCCTTTTACTTCCCCCTTCTCTTCCCCACTTCTGCTCCTCCCCATTCCCGTTTCTGTCCCCTCCCCCCACCCCATCCCCACCCCCAACAAACTTGGCAGAAAGAGTTTGCCTTGATGGTGATATATTGCATTTTCAGGGCCATTCTCCACTGTGTGCGGGCTCCGTTATATAGACTCAGGGAAAACACTGTGCCCACAATAAGAGCTTTGTTTCCAGCTTGATGAAGTGGCCAGAGACCCCCAGCTCCCCTTTCTTTGGCTGTACCTTCCTCCCCGTGGATGTGGTCAGAGAAATAAGAGAAAAGAGATCAACTGGAAGATTAGACTTCTGATACTTTATCTGCAGGCTACAGAGGGAGATTTTACCAGAAACCCTGATTAGTGGCTTCTTTGGAAGGAAGATGAAGGATTTCCTTCATTATAGCAGCACTTGTAAATAATTCCTATAACCCTCACATTGTCATACTCTGCATGATGTACGCATGTCTTTCTTCTGGAACACAGGGATCACATCTTACCTGTTTCCAGATGCACCTGCTTAACACGGAAACCCACACATAGGATGGGCCCCCCCAAAGTCTCCATTAAGTACATTATAATAAGCTATTGGATGGAACACAATGCGGCCACTATAAAGAATGAGAATTCTCTTGACATCTAGGAATCATGTGCATTTATATACATTAAGTAGAAAAAACAAAGTTGTGAATCAAGCATAGATCTCATTTTTTTCTTTTTTTAAGATTTTATTTATTTATCTGACAGAGAGAAACACAGCGAGCGAGAGAACACAAACGCAGAAGTAGGAGAGGGAGAAGCAGGCTTCCTGCCGAGCAGGGAGCCCCATGCCCAGCTGCATCCCAGGACCCTGGGATCATGACCTAAGTCAAAGGCAGATGCTTAAGAACTGAGCAACCCAGGCGCCCCTCAATCTGCTTTCTGACAGATGTAATTATGCACCAGAGCAGAGCCGATAACCCGCATACCACATCATTAACCGCAGTTACTGCTGGAAAGTGACTTCTGGGCAGAACAGGAAGGTCCTTGAGGCGGGACAGGGAACGTTTTACTTCCTATGCTCTGACTCCTTAGAATTTTGTTTTTCTATGGCAAAAAATGAAGCTGAGCCATGTCATTTGGGCCACTCCGTCCCCCACTCAGAGAGACCGTGTTCCCAGCCCGGACCCCCCAGGAGATGGGTTTCTCTTCCTCTCCTCCGCCTCTTACCTTGTCCCCAGTCCTGGCTCTCTCCTTCTCTCCACCCAGCCCCGTCCTGTTCACAGTGCATGGACGCACGTGTGGGGTGCATGCGGGGGCGTGTGCATGGGCGCACGGGTGGACGCGTGCAAGCGTGGGGTGGCGGTGTCGGCGTGGGGGGAACAGATCCATCAGGCAATCCTCCTTGGCTCTACATCTCTTCCAGTTACTGCTTCTTCCTGGGTAGCCCAACGTCTCAGAACGGATATTCCTCTCACCCACTTCCAACTCAGTTTGCAGTTCTGTCTGGTTCCTGCACTCAGGACTCAATTATCCTCACTCAGGTTCCCTAAGACTGTGGGGGCTCGCCAGGCTCCGCCCTCCGCGAGCTCGGGACCCCACCGAAACCCCTCACTGCCGCTCCCACTCTGCTGCGGTCTCATCTGCGTGAGCCCCGGCACCCCGCGCCGCCCCTGGCCTGGCACTCAACACTTAACTCTTCTCGTTTCCTTTGCAAGGGCCCTGTGGTGCCCTCAAGGCCAGAGGAGACTTCCCAGGGGTGCCCTGGTCTGCTGACCCTCACCCAGCTTACAATTTGCAGACACTGAGCTACGTCAAAGCTGCTTTTGTGTGGTTAGCTGCCTGGTGTGGCCCTGGGCCCCAAAGAAGCACAGGAAAACATTCTGGTCTCCCCTTTTCTGTCACTGTCACCGAAACCAAAGGCTGACCACAGCGCCACACACTGTAGCTCCCCATAGAGCTTTCTAAGCAGACTGCCGGTTTTCTTCCCAGATTTCTGTGCAAGACACTCCTCTCCTCAGAGCTGTCCTACAGTTACCTCTGTCTTCACACACCTGAAAGCCGAGGCCATCTTTGCGCCCACGCTGCCACCTGCCTCTCAGGTCTCTCAGGAAGGGGGAGAGGAAGTACAGAAGTGGGGCAGGGGCAGGCCGGTGATTCGGAACCCATCATACCCATCATGATATGCCCGTGGGCACTATTTGTGTCCACAGTGGTTGGAGAATAAAACCCATATTTCTTCTCAGAGCTTTGACCCTAAGAGGAACCAAATGAGCCGGATGGAGTCGCAAGAAGTCCTCCTGTCGCTGTGAGTGAGGCCAAAATATATTTGCCTTGATTCCTTTTTACCACAGATCCTTCCAGATGCTTTCGCGTGTTTTATCTGGGCGTGAGGCAGCTCTGTACCGGCGTACCAGCCAGCCAACAAGGCCTAGAACCGCCCCGCCAAGGCCTCTGCAGGCCCGGCTACCAGGAGCAGCCCTGGGTCCGTTTTACCTCACGAGCCCCCTGACAAGGGAAGTCAGAAGGAAGGAGGAGAGCTGGTGGGTCCTCTCCCCGGAGGGAACATTCCAGCTCTCTCCATGCCGATGCCAAATGGATGGGGAGATGAGGGTCTGGTCTTACTGCCTTTTATTTTTATTAATTTTTTTTTTAGATTTTATTTATTTGACAGAGAGAAATCACAAGTAGATGGAGAGGCAGGCAGAGAGAGAGAGAAGGAAGCAGGCTCTCTGCTGAGCAGAGAGCCCAATGCGGGACTCGATCCCAGGACCCTGAGATCATGACCTGAGCCGAAGGCAGCGGCTTAACCCACTGAGCCACCCAGGCGCCCCTCTTACTGCCTTTTAATTCATGCACCGCCAGCGAGGATAAGAAAAGGTCTTCCTGGGGCTGAGGAGAACAGCGCTGCTCCTGCTCAGCGTGGAAGGCGAGAGGCAGGCATAGACTCCCGTCTCCTTGTCGGAGAGCAAGCATTCCTGTCCCCTTCAAGGTCCTTCCAGCCAGTCGAAGAATAGAATTGACATGCAACAGATTAATAGGAGGAAATCAGATTTATTAGCGTATGTACAGACTGACACGGAAATTCCAAAGACAGGCACAACGCGGTCTATAAGTCAACCTGAACTAACTAACGAGAAGGGGGCAAGGGTCTGGGGCTTCCGAGGAAAGGAATCCAATTTACAGGAAGAAGAAAAAAAGGGAATGTTTGGTAAACAAATATTTGCTGGGCCACTCAGAAAAGAAACAATGGAACGAGGAGAGGACTTTGCTCAAAGTGGCCTTGCTTAAGTCCCTCCCTGTCTGCCATACCTAGTTCCTATCATAATGGAGCTATCTATGGCCATAGCTCTTTCTGGAGTGGGTCCTCTCTCTAAGTTCCTTTTAGGCATTTGAGGGAGTGGGGTAAAGACTTTTTCCTGAAACTGCTGGGGTTTGATTGCTTTAAAAAAAAAAAATAAAAGATTTTATTTATTTGAGAGAGTGAGAGAGAGCATAGGGGCTGGGTTGAGGTGGGGGGGAGGGCAGGCAGACTCCTCGCTGAGCAGGCAGCCTGGACGGACGCGGGTCTCAATCCTTAGGACCCTGAGATTAGGACCTGAGCCAAAGGCAGATGCTTGACCGACTGAGCCACCCAGGCACCCCAGGTTCTGTTTGCTTTTTAACTCAAAATAGCCTTCATGCCAAAGTGCCCCATCTTGGGGCAGCCAGCCATTGGCCTCTCCATCCTGAAAGCCAACAATGTCCCTCACCCTGTGACTCTGTCTGTGTCTCCCACCCTTGACTGCATCCTTTCTCTCCTTCCTGCCTCTCTGGAGGACCCTGAAGAGCTTGATCTGGGTTTACCCAACCTGCTGTGCTGGTCTTACTGCTCCCCCCCACCTTTCTGCCCCACACCCCCCCACACCCCCGTTCTACAGCTTCTGTTCTGTTTTCTTCACCACCTTCAGTGGTTGCCACCACCAACAGAGTATGGACCGTCCCCCTCCATCAGCCCTGTCCTCACGGTGCCTGCAGCCTACCTCCAGGGCCCAAGTGCGCATGCACCTGGGGCGGACTCCCCCAGCCCAGCTCTGCACCTTTAAGGGTCCTCCTGCCCACAGGCCACATACCCAACCCTGTGCCTCTGTCTGCACTTTTCTACTTCCTGGATGTCGTCTCTTCCCTTGCCCTCCATCCAGACTGCTGCTTCCCCTCCAAGGCTCAGTTCCACGGGCACCTCCTAGAAAGCCTCTCCCAGCCCAGGAATCAACCGCTTCTTTCTCTGCCCCCGACCCCCATTTTTCTCCCAGTGCTGAATATTTATCAGCCAAGTGGCCTAAACGCTGTATTGTACTTACTTGTTTACACTTGTCTTTCAACTACACAGGGAGCTCCTTAGGGGGGAGGGATCATGTTTTATTCATTTTTTTTTTTTTAATTCCTATCTTGTAAAACAGAACTTGGCACACATTCTTGTGTCCTCAAAAAAGAGGGGGGTGGGGAAAGAGGTTTTGTATGAATGAATGTGAAGGCTTTTAAACTGTGAATTGATAGACAAATCTAAGTTATTGTGGTGTCAGTGGCGTTCTAGCCTAATACATGGCATTTGGAGGGCAGGTTTGGGGATAAACAGATGACTACATTCTAGAAAAGGTGGAGGGGTTGGAGAAACAAGAAAAAAATTCTTCCTTCAAAATAAAAACCAAAAAAAAAAAAAAAGAAGAAGAAGAAGAAGAAGTCTCACGTAGGAGTTATATCCAAGGGCTTGGAATTTGGAAGCGCTAAAAAGAGAAAAACCAACCAAAAAGAATAAAAACTATAAACCCAGTAGGGTCGAACTTTGACATGTCCGCAAGAAGATTTAGGAATGGAATCTTTTTGTCTCCACCGCAGACCCTCGACAAGAAAGGGGGGCGCGGGAAAGAGTCAAAGGGATGTGAAGTATGAAGAAACTTATAGTTCTAAATCAGTATTTCTTTCCCTCTTGTGGTTTATCTTCATTATGTCCAACAGGTTATAATTTTTAAATGTCTTAAATGTTATTTTAGAGGAAGAAGGGAAAAGGAGGCAGGACATTAATTTAATTCTCTAGGCATCTCAGAGCAATAAGGCAAACTCTCAGGAACATTGAATTTGAGTTTAAATGTGAATTTGAGTTCTGTCCATTTCTCCAGCATTTCTGCCTAGACCAGCGCTTCTTTCTGTGGCTGAGGGACAGGGAAATGTGTGTGTGTGTGTGTGTGTGTGTGCGCGCGCGCGTGCGTGCGTTCTCTGTCAGCCAGCCACACACTGACACATTTGGAAAATACAATAAAAAGTGAATTGCTAGGAAAAGGAAATAGAAGAAATCAGGCGTGCCAAATGCAAGCCCAAATTGATCAGTAGAGTCAGCGGATCTCATTCTGTGAAAAGGCTGTAAGTTTCCACGCGCTTACTCTCAATTTCTGCCCTGAATTCCTTGACACTTTGCATACTGGCTCCTTTTCCATTTGCCACACTTGAAATGGCACCGAGTTAGTCTTTACTTGGATGTTTTCAATAACAGACATTACCGGCAATGAAAAAAGTTAATGTGTGGAGGACACCCACGCACAAATCTTGCAATCTTAAGGAGATCCTAAGGACAGAAAGAGATTAGAAGATAAATAGGGAGAATTTAAAATGGCATAATAGGTATTTTTGTCCACCAGTAGAAACCTCTTTCCTGTGCGTCTCTCCCCGCCTCATCCCTCTCCCAGGCACGTGAACTCTTTGATCTTCGTGGAGAATAATTGTTTTCAATGCAAAACTTTTAAATTGATCCTTCATTGTTAACTGTAGGGTAGCCACAGATGCTGACATCAAGCCAATAAAATTAATAAGCAGTGTGACAGGCTCTAATAAATTTCATGGGTGTCTTTACTCTGTTATTTGAGCACAGACTCAACTGTCATTATCACTGATCTTCGAACCTCTCATTTTGGCTGGAAATGATTACAGCTGCTAATGTCGTGCACGCTACAGTAGCCCTCGGTAACTGGTTTAGGGTTAAAGTATCATATTTAAAAGACTTAATTATGATCAGTTGGGGGAACAAGTTGTGGCCGTAGGACTTTGATCTGTTTTCTAGAGTGGCCTACAAAAGTCTGGACTCCTCATGATCTGTTTTCTCAACAATTTCAGAAAACGAGCAGCTTTTAAATTCTAGTTTCCCTACCACGGGCTGGGGGGTTTTGAAACTCTTTCATTTGGAGAGAGGCCATTATTTGTTGGAAGTGGGCCACGGTTCTTTGTCTCTAACCCCAGCTGAAATTCCTCAAGCCCCTTAACTCGGTCTTTCCCTCACATGAAGAATTTAGTATCAGGTTTCTGCAAATGAGCAAGCTCTTCACTTGAAACGAGAAAAGGGGTGGTTCGGTTTCTCATTTAAACCCCATGGCAGCCACCGAGGTGAATGTGGCATGCCTACGTCATCTCCGTCCTGCCCTTTAGCCTGCTATCTGGTGTGGCTCATTCCTATTCATAGCTTCTGTTTAGGTTCACACCCATCTCGATCCTTCTGTGTCACTGCCTTAATTTTACATATGACATGTCCTTTTAAAATGTTGGTCAAAGGGGGTGCCTGGGTGGCTCAGTGGGTTAAAGCCTCTGCCTTCGGCTCAGGTCATGATCCCAGGACCCTGGGATGGAGCCCCGCATCAGGCTCTCTGCTCAGCAGGAAGCCTGCTTCCTCCATTCTCTCTCTCTGCCTACTTGTAATCTCTGTCAAATAAATAAATAAAATCTTAAAAACAAACAAACAAAAAAAAACCTCCCCACATTAAAAAAAAAAAAAAATGCTGATCAAAGGGGGTGCCTGGGTGGTTCAGTGGGTTAAGCCTCTGCCTTCAGCTCAGGTCATGATCTCAGGGTTCTGGGATCGAGCCCCACACCAGGCTGTCTGCTCAGCGGGGCGCCTGCTTCCCCCTCTCTCTGCCTGCCTCTCTGCCTCCTTGTGATCTCTCTCTGTTGAATAAATAAGTAAAATCTTTTTTTAAAAAGTTGATCAAAGTATAAACAGCTATCAAATATAAGCCTTCAGTGCAAATTAAATACCAGCCCATCTTTTTGTATTATGTGTAATTTTATGTAAATATCAATGACTGCAGTTATGTTTTCGAGGAAGTGTAGGTTAGGTTTACATGTTGCTCAAAAGGCATTCATTTCACTTCTAATTTTCTCAAGCATTTTTTATTTAGGCATTAACTCTATATCCTCTGCAGATAACTTAAGCTCCTTCTGATTGTTCCATTTATAAAAGTAAGGAGGCTCTGCCTTGCTGTTGTGGGTTTGGGGTGCCGGTCCCCCTTAAACCTGATGAATTTAACTTCTTATTGAGATGACACTGTCTTAAGAAGAAAAGATGTTCCCACAGAGCTTGTTAGTGGAGAAAAAAGGGGGGATACCTGGGTGGCTCAGTCGGTTAAGCATCTGCCTCCAGCTCAGGTCATGATCCCGGGGTCTTGAGATCAAGTCCTGCATTGGGCCTGCTTCTCCCTCTGCCTGCCGCTCCATATGCTTGTGTACATATGCTCACTCACTCTCTCTTTCTCTCTGACAAATAAATAAATAAAGTCATTTAAAAAAGAGAGAGAAAAAGGTTTCTAAACGTTGGTCCGTGCATGCCAGTGATTTTAGTGTTAAAGAGCCAGGTCGGTGAATTATATGATGTGGTCTGTGAAACGTGCTCCTGAGAATGGTGACGGTAAAGCCTGTTCTTCCTTTGAGCAGCATAGTGTGAGAGAGCGACTGGGGCTTATTGAGGGGGAGAAGGAAGAATTATCTGATGGTTCTTTAGTTTCAGGCTCCCCCCAGCTGGTTGCACCTATCTGCTCTTGTCACCCTGGAATGCGGCTACAGCCTGGGATTTCCACAGGATCTGTTCCTCCCCAGGCTGCACAATACTGTGTGACGTTTGGTCGAAGGCCATAGCACACTGCACAGCCCAGAGCAGGGAATTGTATTTATTTTTTATTTTACGTTATTTCAGCTGTTTTCACTTTTTTCTTATTGTTTTCCTGCCTCCTGCCGAGTTATTTTTTCAAGCATTGCTGGGGAAGGGGGAGCACTCTGTTAAGAACTCTCACACCCAGGGTGGAAAACAGCTTTCTCTCAGCAGCTTGAAGCTTCCAAGCCTCAGACATTTAACCCACTGTGGCTCTGAGCCCGCATTAGCTCTTCTTGGGAGCTGTTGCTGTGTTAAAAGACAGAAAACCATTTCAGAGTTTTCCAAGGCTCGTTAACATAGCCTACTAAAGAGCATAAATGAACTATGTGCTTTTTAAAATAAAAAAATTTTTTTTTCTATAAAGTGGTGTTTGAGGAAGAATTTGATTCTGCATTTTAACAACCAATAGCTTCCTGATTTCAAGGTTACATTTAAACACTTTCTTTCCCCAGTTTATTGTGATATAATTCCCACAGAACATTGTATTAGTTGAAGGTATCCAACATATAATGACTTGATGCTGGTGTATAAATGTAAAATGAGCCCCACAGTGTAGTTCATGGCCATTATCACACACAGCTACACATTCTTTTTCTTGTGATGAGAAATTTTAAGGTCTGTATTTCTGGCTTTCCACTAAATGAATTTGAGTATCTTTTTATCAAACAAATCAGTCAAGGAAACAGAAGATGATGTTGTTATGCCAAAAATTTGACATTATGAGAAACAATGGTCATTATGTTACCCATCTAGGGAAACTCTAATACATTTGGGGGGTATATAGCCTAATGGAACACCATACTTCTTGCTCAAACTTGCTCCATTCTATAGATAGGTGGGCATTGTCAGCATTAACAAAAGTGACATTCTGTATTCCATAGTAAAATTAATGAGCACATTAGTATCATAATTACTTGAAACTGTTCTGAGAGATTCATCTTGCATAGCAAACGATGACTTGGGGAACGATAGGAGTGTTTAAGATATCCTTCTCATTGATTTCTCAGGATTACCTAGACTGCATCAGGGACCAAACAAAACTTCCCCTGGGGACAGAAGAAAGATCGGCCCTCTTTGGAAACATACAGGATATCTACCACTTCAATAGGTAAGTTCCTACTCAAAAGATCCCCATCACTTAGGAATACTATGACTTTCTCTCAAATGAATGCCACCTAAGAGAACTTAACCTCTAATCCTTGACTCAACTTCATCCATTTCTGTGTGCTATCATGCCATGAAGTCTTCTACCTAGACGCACCCTTGTTCTAGGGGAGTCTTACATTTATTTAATATTCTATCCCAGTCCATCCTCCTGGCTCAGAGTAGAGACCTATTTTCCCTGATAGAGCAGTGACATCGTTTTTCTCCCACAAAACATGAACAGGGCATCCAAAAACGCATGCATGCTTCGTCTGCGGCACCCCATCTCCACTGAATTTTCTAGAAATTTTCTTCTACTTAGGGAGTCGGCAGGACCCAGTAAACACACAAATACTTTAAGTCATAGCATACTAATCAAACTAATTAATAATTTAAATGATTAACTCCAACATATGTTAAGTACCTACTACATAAAAGACACTGGGCTTAGGAAATTTGCTGAAGGGTCTGGGACAAGCAGATCAGTTAGTATATTATACATTGTGAAACTTCTGCCAGGCAGTAGGCAAGTTAAGAGCACAGACGCTCATTTCTAACATGTCTGGGTTTGCATCCCAGCTTAGCCGAGTAGATATCCTTGGGTGAGTCTTGAAATGGAGTGGAAGAATGAACTCCCTCCCTGCAAGTCTGTGCTCATGTCTCCCTTTCTCAACGAAGCTTGCCAGACACCCACAGAACACCTCACCTGCTCTGCCTTTTCTTTCCAGCATTTATCAAATTCTGTGTGACACATTCTACGACTGACTTTTGGTTTACATCAGTTGTTTCTTTCCTCCCCACCCCCACTCACAGAACACTCCCCGAGGCCTGGGGTCTGTTTTGTTATTGTCCAGGTACCTAAATGGTGCTTGGCCCATTGGAGGCATGCAAACTTTTGTGGATTGAATGAGTGGAAATAATAAGATTTTCCATCTCTATGGTTATTGTGAAGCTTCAGGGCGCTCAGACACCGGAAGTGCCTACATAGCTCAATGCCAGCCCAGAGGAAGCGTGAAAATATCAACCAGTGATGGTGTTGATTTTGTTATAGTAAAATCCCATTATAAAATTCTGCAGTGCCCTATCATTGCATGACTCAACCATAATGCACATTATACGTCTTATCCCTCTTTGCTTAATGAAATTGGTATAAGTGACACCTTGGGGGCACGATCCATATCTGCTTTGCTACCTTTGAATCCCTAACACGGAGCACAAGCCTGGCCTCTGGGAGATCTGTGTGTAGAATTGCATCAATGCGTCCTTTCGTTTTGAAAGCCTGAGATGTAAAAACTGCCTGTGTTGCAACATCTCCCTGATTTGACTCAAGAGACTTCGAAAACTGCATGTTCCAAGACTGATTCTCATCCTGAACTACACTACTAGAATCATCTGGGAAGATTTTTTTTTTTTTTTTTAATATGATGGATCCCACACCCAGAACTTCTAATGAATTGGTTTGGGGTGGGGGTAGGGCATCAGTTTTTAAAAGCTCCTCAGATGTTTGTAATGTACAGCTGTGGCTGGGAAACACCATCTATGTAAAATAGACACAATAATAAGAATATAGAGAAAGGTCACCAAGAAACTGAATTAGACTGAGGGGCCTGGGCAGCTCAGTCAGTTAGGCATTGGACTCTTAATTTCAACTCAGGTCATGATCACAGGGTCTTGAGATCGAGCCCTGCCTCTGGCTTCTTGATGGGCATGGAGTCTGCTGAAGAGTTTCTCCTTCCCTCACCCCACCCGCTCCCCACCATTCATATGTGCTTACTTTCTTAAAAAAAAAAAAAAATTGAATTAGGGAATTTAGACTCTACATGTTCATTGGTATTAAAACAGGCTCTTTAGCAGTCTCTGTTAGTAAAATTCCATGAACCTCCCAAGGGGCTTCTCCTTCCAGAGGCTACCAATGGCACTGGGGTTGAGGCATATATGCTGGGCGGCCCCTAGCCTAAGCCTCTGGTGGTTTGGCTGTAAGTTGATGGTAATGACTGTTTGTCTTCTGCCTAGTTCATGGCAGAGGCCATAGAGCTTTATTCACATTTTCACTTTATATCCCTCATCTGGACTTTTCTGACCCCAAACTCCAGGCATTCAGCCACATACCCTCTTGTCAGAGTGGAGCCCTGCTTTTAGGCCATGGTTTGGGATGTGGTAGCATAGTCCAGAAGGGTTTTGGGGGTTTGTTGTTGTTGTTGTTATTGTTGTTGTTTGTATTTTTTTTACTCCCTGGAGTTTAAATCTTCCTGTGTCTCCTAATTTAAAGATAGGTAAAAATGACATAGCCCCCTAGGTCAACAGGAGGGGAACTTGGTGGTAGAACCCATTCTGCTAAAGTCGGAAGATTGAGAAGACCTTTGTATTCCTGAATTGGTTCTCTGTTCTTTTCTCTTTGGTGTTCTCTGAACAAGGACGTCAGACCTGTCAGCCTGAGTCAGAGTGAACGAGTACCCGGATGACAATGTATTAGTGATCCGTGTGGTAACACAATGAGCATGCAGTGAACACCACGTACACATGCCTGTCCCTTTTGGTGGTCATATTTGTCTATCCCTGGCACATGCATGAGCTCCTGTAACCCTCTTAACAGCTTTGGGAGGCAGATAGAACGCATATTGTATGCACATCTTTTAGATGAATCAGGAGTGCGGTATGGAAAGTCCTTCAGTCAAGGACGTAGAATTAGACATCCAATTTAACCTATTTTGAATACCTGGTTTTGTCACATTTCTACTGGTATTCACTTATTTTATTTCATTATTACTTTCCTTTTTTAAATTTTATTCATTTATTTGAGAGAGAGAGGGAGAGCATAAGCAGGGAAGATGGGGCAGAGGGAGAGGGGGATGTAGACTCCCCGCTGAGCAGGGAAGCCCGAAATGGGGCTCAGTCCCCAGGACCCTGGGATCATGACCTGAGCCAAAGGCAGACACTTAATTGATTGAGCCACCTAGGTCCTAACAAGCAGATACTCTTGAAAATAATAATGAGGGACACTGGGTGGCTCAGTCGGTTAGGTATCTGTCTTCAGCTCAGGTCATGATCCCAGGGTCCTGGGAGCGAACCCCACGGCAAGCTTCCCTGCTCAGCAGAGAGTCTGCTTCTCCCTCTGCCCCTCATCCTTCTCATGCTCTCTCTCATTCATTCTCTCTCAAATAAATAAATAAAACCTTTTTAAAAAGGCAGAATAGTTCTATTAAAAAATAGCATCTGCTTGTTTAACGTTTACAGCTGAGTTGTCTATACTATTGTGTCCCTATTTTTATTTCCTTTCCTTTAGGTCTGGAGTCTGCATTTAGAGCTCAAATAACTTTGCTGTTATACTTGGTTAAGTAAGAAGTATTGATGTGACTTTTTATGTTAATGCCTCTTATGAATCTTTTATTATATACCCTACATCAGTTGATTTCAGGGGTCTGACTCTGACCAATCTATGGTTGGGGCTTGAACTAATTTTCAAGTTTCTGTTATTAGTTCAGATCCAGGTTTTTCAACATAGTATAATATGATTGTGACCAACTAAGCAAGATTTAAATCTCTAAAATTAAAGAGGGGCAAAAGAAAATGGTTTTATGCTAGCCCAAAAACCTCTGCTGACTGGATTTTATTTTCAGGGTATATTTTATATTTCCAAAATACAGAAAAGTAGCGTAATAAATACCCATGAACCCTATCCCCACTCTTTCAAAGCCTTTTCTTGTGTCATATTTACTTTAGAAATTCTTTAAAGCCTAAAGACATTGCAAATATTGTTGGAGCCCCTTATGTATCCCTCCCAGTTACGGCTCACTCTGTGGAGAGTGGCACAGCAATGTGCTGGTCGACCGTTTCTCCGGCATTAGGACAAGAGAGGGGGAATCCAGGATTTATATTGTTTGCTGATTTCTGTGGTGTAAACATCCCATCACAGCAGATTTCAAGCTATTAGCAACACCTCACTGAACATGGAATTAGGAAGAGGTACACAGAATTGGCTCAGGCAAGCCGGTATAATCTGGTTCAGTATACCACTAGGACTGGAACTACTACTATCTAAGACCTGGTGTTTCACTCCCAAGTATGATTCTGTTGCCATGACTATATATGTAGGCATTTATTTAAAATATATAATGTGCTTTCACTTTATTTCAAATATGACATGAAGTGTGACAAACTTTCACAAAATTTTTTTTCTCTCAACATTGTTTTTGAGATTTATACTTCTCCCTTGTTTAACTGTGATGTAATATTCCATTGGGGCATACATTATTTCACATTTTGTCAGTGACAATAAAGACTGAGAATCTTTTCTTGTTTGTTGGCCACTTAGATTCCTGTATGTGTGAATTGTGGATTTCTGCCTTCTATTCCCCGCCCGTTTTTCTGTCAGGATGTTTCTTTTTCTTACTGCTGTGAAGGCATTCTTGAGGAATTTTGGCTAGTGATCTTTGTGGATTATTTGACTTGCAAATCATCTCCTACTATATGAGGATTGTCTTTTCACTTTCAATGTGAAAATGTTTCTTTGAAAAGTAGTCATATAATTTATAAGCTTGACCACACTGAATAAATGTAAATGTTATAATCTGTGGATTTTGTGTTGTGCCTCAAAAATTATCTTATGGGGCACCTCGGTGGCTCAGTCGGGGAACCCGTCTGCCTTCAGCTCAGGTCATGATCCCAGGATCCTGGGGTCAGTCTCCCTGCTCAGCAGGGAGTCTGTTTCTCCCTCTCCCTCTGCCACTCGCCTTGCTTATGATCTCTCTCATGCTCTCTCTTAAATAAAGATAATGTTTAAAAAAATTATCTTGTACTCTCTGTTCATAAATATGCTGTATTATTTTTCTAAAATCTTAAAATTTTGCCTGGTCTTTAAACTTACTACAGTTGTTGGAGAGATGTTATATGGTAGGAAATCCAAATTTTTGTTTTCTTATGTCTAGCCAATAGCCCCGTCACCGTGGATTAGAAAGTACATCCTTTCTGTGCGGATTTGTCGCTCCACATTCTGTTTTTTTACTCTGTTTGTCCTTCTCTTCCCATACCACATTGTCTTCACTGTTAAGCCCACATTACTCTTCGACTTTGGCTTAGCTTGCTTTTCTTGACTCTTTGCATGGTCAAGTGATTTTTTTTTTTTTTTTTTTTGTCTAGTTCCCTGAAGAACTCTTTTAGGATATTTATTGGAACTACATTTAATATAGATTAATTTGGGCAGAATTGACATCTTTACAGTATTGAGTCATCCCATCCATAAAAATATTTCTCTTCAATCACACCTTTTTAAAATGTCCTATAATAGTGTTTTAGAATTTTTCCATCACATTCACACAGACAACTTTTAAGAACTTATTCCTTATGATGTTGACTAGAATATTTGTTCTATTTTGAAACTGGCTATTATTGTCCTCTAGGAATGTGGTTGATTGTTATATGTTGATAAAGTTTCCAACTTTCTGAGTTTTTCCATGAGGTCTAAAGGTGGTTTATAGATGCTTTTGAGTTTTCTGGGTAAACACTAGTATCTGAAAATGAAGAAATTTTTGTGTCTTCCTTTATAATTCTTCTACCCATTGGTTTTTCATATCTTATTCTTTGCATAAGTCTTCTCATACAATGTTGATTCGATGTTGGTATCCTTATTGTCTTTCTGATATTAGCAGGAATGCTTTAACTCTCTTAACAGTAACTAAGATGTTTGTTCTGTGATTTACATAACACTTTTTCTTATTTTCCTAGTATATTGTGAATGAGTGTTAAATTTCATTGAATGCTTAATCTGCCTTCAAGAAAATTAGTGTATGATTTTTCTCTTTCTATTCATAGTATGTTAAATTATATTAATAGGTATCCTATTTGAATCTTACATTCATTACTGAAATAAACCCTACCTGGTCATGATGTTTTATATATCTGCACCCTGATAAGTTTGATTTGTTCATAATTTTTTAAGAAATTTTTCATGCGTGTTCATAAATGACTATAATCGATAACTTCTTTCCTCATACTATCTTTGTTTAACTTTAGTATATGACTAGATTTATATTATTATTTCTCAAAATCTTCCAACATAAAACATTTTGGAATGCAGTTGATGCTTCATTTTTGTTTTCCTTTTTGTAGCCAAATCTCCCTTTCCTCTGGTCATCCCTGCGATAGCCTAGAAATTTAAGTCTCGGGATTGGTGTCTTGGAAGAAATCTCTAACTGGTCAGGAAACTAGGTCAGTGAAAAGAAACCACTTTCCCCTTTGAATGGGCCCCTAAAATCCCAAAACTTTTGTTTGTTTCATTTCCAATTAAAAAAGAAAATACCAACTGTTTTATATACTCCTCCTCTTGGAGTGGAGAAGAGTTACCTAAACTGTAATTTGAATCTTTCTTTGAATAGAGAGGAAAGAGAGACCACTCTTTTTTCTTTTTTTTTTTTAAGATTTTATTTATTTGACAGACATCACAAGTAGGCAGAGAGGCAGGCAGAGAGGGAGAGGAGAAGCAGGCTTCCTGCTGAGCAGAGAGCCCGATTCAGGGCTCGATCCCAAGACCCTGAGACCATGACCCAAGCTGAGGACAGAGGCTTAACCCACTGAGCCGCCCAGGCGCCACATAAGACCACTCCTTATATTGAATTTCTATTTTAAAATTATTAGAAAATTAAAATCATCTAAGCTCTCTTCCTTCTTCAGAAGATGAGAGTGAAATCTCCCCTTTCTCTTTAACTCTTTCCCTTTATTCTGTATATGTCAAGTCACTGCTTATAAAACACTCCGCTAAGTCTAGTCTTCGTCTAAAAAGAAAAATGATTTGGGCCATCCTTTTTTCCTTCCCTGAAATGTAATTTAGAAAGCGAGTCATGGGGTACATAGAACATGAAGACAGTGAAAGGTGGGGGAAGTTATCTTTTCTTTTAGTGCATTTTGCCACCACCAAAATTTCTTTAACTTCTGCACAGTGGTAGAAATGTTTTTACCCGCAGGCTCTTTTCAAGTGGACTTTCAAGGCCAGTGTTAATGTATCCATGAAATTCGCAGAACATTTGGTGCTGTTAACCTCATTCCATTTTCTGTTCCCACGCACACATGTGTCTGTCTTGTTGCAACAGGTTAAAACGACAGCTGACCTAGTTAGGTAGGTGGGGAAAGAAAGCGGTGCTCAGAGTCTGTTGTAGACCAGAAGGGGAGAAGCCCCATTCTTGACTCTTAACCCATGTGAGGCAGTAGAATCTTCAGGGTCAAACTACGGTTTCTGCCTTCAAGTTCACATCACTGGTCAGAGAAAATTTTACATGTAATATGTTCTGTAAAAGAGAACAGTGTTTCCTCTAATTGCACACCCAAACAAGTAAGAAATGTGAGTAAGTAAGAAACGTTTCCTTCTTTTTCATAGTCCTACTCAAAAAGGAAGAAATATTTGGAACTCAGGGAAAAGGGAGAATACCCAAAACCCAAAAGTGGGGCGATTCTAATCTCAGCTATAGTACAAAACACAATCTAGGAATCACTCCTTCCTGCAGTGTACAGGAACGGTTGTTCATTAGACACACAGAAGCCATGAGAAACCTGGTCCCCACCCTTAGGCTGTAACTCTAGAAGGATGGTCCTGGTCTTTCTGGAGTATCTTCAGGGGCTGATATATCCCATTCCGTGGCCACATCTGTGCTCCCCTCGTACAGGGCATATTATTTTGTGGTTAGTCTTCTTCCTGTATCTCCCATACTCCCGTTTTCACCAAACTGCAGCCACAGTGGCTTCCCTTCTGTATTCTCACACAAGTGAGCCCAGAACGAACTTGATATGCTCAACTGATCTCTTAAACGAGTTTTTCCTTCAGCTCTCCCCCACTCCAATATCACCTTCTTCCAGAGCCTTCCATGACTGTTCCAGTGCTCTTCTAGCCCCACCCAGCCTTTGCGTTGTGTCACATAGCATACTGTCATATCGTGTTGCTTTGTTTCATTTTTCAGTAAAACTAATATTTTATTATTTTTCACATAAATGTTTCTCATTAGGTGATAATGTGTTATGGCATGCGAGGTTCTATTGTCATTTCATTTAGGTTTTTCTGTTTTGAGCAAAATGGTGCTTTCAATTTTTATTGTGTTATGTGAGAAAGCTTAACATGAAATCTACCCTCTTAACAAAACTTAAAGCATACAATGCATCATTGTTAACTTGGGTACTACGTTGTATAGCAGATATCTACAATTTGTTCATCTTGTTTAACTGGAACTTTTTGCTCATTGATTAGCAACTCTTTCATTTCCCCCCCATCCCCCATCAAACTCCTGGTGACTACCATTCTACTCTCTGATTCAATGAATTTGACTACTTTAGAGTCCTCAAGGACTCTTCATGCTGTTTGTGTCTTTTGTGACTAGCTTATTTCACTTAGCGTGATGACTTTAAGGTTTACCCATGTTATCTCGGAGTACAGAATTTCTTCCCATTTTTAAGGCTAAATAATATTTCATTGCATGTGTATAACACATTTCCTTCATCCATCCATGGATTAAGTTGTTTCCACATCTTGTGGAAGTGTGGCCATGACCGTGAGTGTGTTAATATCTCTTCAAGATCCTAATTTCAGTTCTTTTAGATACATACCTAGAAACTGGATTCCTGGATCATACAGTAGTTCTATTTTTAATTTTTTGAAGAACTGCTTTCCGTACAGGCTGCAGCATTTTGTATTCCCACCAAAAGTGTACATGGGTTCTAGTTCTTTCCATCCTTGTCTGCTTATCTTTTGTTAGATACTATGTTCTTTATGGATTTAGTTTTTAACATTTACCACCCCTGATCAGAGCATAAGCACCATAGCACGGTGAACCCCCACGTTCTTTATCCCATACCTCCGTACCTATAGCAATGCCTGACATGGAGCCTTGCAATAACTACTGTTGAATGGAGAGCAAACAAGACGGTGGGCCAAATACAGTAGGACAGTAGCCCTATGACAAGAGCACAAAAGGAATCCCATTACTTCCTCCTCACTGTTGCCATTTTTGGTGTTTGTCCTATTTTAGAAAATGATTACAAAGGAAAGCTAGCCAGGTGACTCAAGCTAGGGCTCACAGGTAGACAAGGTCTCCCACCAAAAACACCGTAATGCCGAGTCCAATCCTTGGCTTTCTTGAGTTGGTCAGGAAATATATCTTTCAATAGATGTGTTTATATGAGAGTGCATGACTGGGATTCAACAGCTCTGATACTAACCCCAGCTGTAGCCCTTAATTATTAGCCGTGTGAACTAAGGTAAGCTCCTTCCCTTGTATGAGCCATGATTTCCTCACCTTAAAATTAAGGGTTGGCCTGCAAGGTGTCTGAGCCCCATCCCACCCATTGCCATTGATTTGAACAATGAATGCCAGTCATTCATTTGCAGGTGAGCTATACCTAGAGCCTGGGTGAGTCCCCAGAGACGCTTCCTCCTACCAGATAGTCCACTCTGGAGATCTGGAGAGGAAGTTAAAGCTCAGAGAGGGCTTGATTAGCATAACATATAGGACACAGGGAGTTGACTATCGTCAAGGAGGATTCTGTTAAGCCATGCTGAATGCTGCTAAAAATTCTTCTCTGATCAGAAAGAGGATTTGTATTAAAAGACCAGGACACAAAACCTAGATCTTGAACACTCTATTCACCAGTAATGGAAATTACTGGCTCAGAAATGTTGCTTCTTTGACTATTACTTTTCTTCAGCCGTTTTTCTTCAACCAGTGTTTAGGTCCCAATGATTAGATTTCAACTATCTTTAATTTATTCATACCCATCCATCTGTAAGAGATATTGGTATGAATATCAGGATTGTATTTTCCAAAGGAAAAATAATCTTACAAAAGGAATGTTTTTATAGGAATATTAAGGATGAATGTTTGAAATTGGGACTAGCCCGAAATCATGCATTAGTAAAAGATCCGTTCTATGTGCAAGATAGACCAATGGATTTTAAAGTAACGGGGGGGGGGGGGGAGTATAGTGCATTGCTTTGGTTTCAGACTCCAACAGATCTCTAAGAAATTATCATATGTTTAGTTTCAGTGTAATGTCAAAGAATACCCACACTTTTCTGAATAGGTATTCAAAGACCCCTCTCTTTTCCAGTGACATATCTCTGGGAGGCTAGATTGTTTTCTGTGTGCTTCATTAAACTAACAGGGGTGCCTGTCTGGCTTAGTCAATTAAGCATCTGCCTTCCTCTCAGGTCATGATCTCAGGGTCCTGGGATGGAGCCCCACGTTGGGCTCCCTGTTCAGCATGGAGTCTGCTTGTCCTTCTGCCCCTCCTTTTCCTCCACTCATTCTCCCTTTCTCTCTCTCTCAAATAAATAAAATCTTTTTAAAAATAACAGATTGCAACAGATTGAATGTAGAAACAGATATGAGAATCCATCTGTGTTCCATTAAGGTCAACATTAGAGATTTTACAAAAATGTAGAACAACACTACTCCTCTCACTAACTTTTGTTATGCAAAATCTGTTTTTTACAAAAGTTATTTATATTAACATGTATTAGATTTATTAAATGAACTGATATATTTTTAAAATATTTAATTCTAATTTCTAATAAATATGAGTAGATGTAATCTACATACAGAATTGTTTATAGTATATACAGGTCATAATAGCATTAAGTTAATTAAAAATAGAGCTACCCGATTGCACTACTGCAATTGCACCTCTGGGTATTTACCCCAAAGATACAGATGTAGTGAAAAGAAGGGCCATCTGTACCCCAATGTTCATAGCAGCAATGGCCACGGTTGCCAAACTGTGGAAAGAACCAAGATGCCCTTCAACAGATGAATGGATAAGGAAGGTGTGGTCCATATACACTATGGAGTATTATGCCTCCATCAGAAAGGATGAATACCCAACTTTTGTAGCAACATGGACAGGACTGGAAGAGATTATGCTGAGTGAAATAAGTCAAGCAGAGAGAGTCAATTATCATATGGTTTCACTGATTTGTGGAGCATAACAAATAACATGGAGGACATGGGGAGATTGGAGAGGAGAAGGGAGTTGAGGGAAATTGGAGGGGGAGATGAACCATGAGAGACTATGGACTCTGAAAAACAACCTGAGGGCTTTGAAGGGGTTGGGGGTGGGGGGTTGGGGGAGCCAGGTGGTGGGTATTATAGAGGGCACGTATTGCATGGAGCACTGGGTGTGGTGCACAAACAATAAATTCTGTTACACTGAAAAGAAATTTAAAAAAAAATCAGATAGTAGAAAGGAAAACATTTAAAAGAGGGGACAGAAAATAAGACTGAAGACTCAAAGAAAATTATTTCCAACCAAGAATTCTATATCCAATGATATAACCAGCCAGGTCAGAAGGGAGAAACGGGGCATCTAACACAGGAGCCAGGAGAAGTACTTCATCTGGGTGGTGTTGGGAGAACCCAGCAAGTGTGGAGATCAGGTTAACCTGTTCAGGAGAGGGCAGGAGGACGAGGGCTCCAGCGGGTGATGACCAAGAAAATACAACCAATGGGTGATCGGATGTTTGAACACAGGGAGGCAAAAGTTACACTCCCAGCGCAAAGTCTGAGGATGAATGAGTGGTGTGTACTTAGAAAACGAAGCACAAAAAAAAGGTGGAGGCGTTGATTTTAACTCCAGGGAAAACATGGTTGTACAAGAAAGGAAATGTAATTATGGTGTGCTCCCAAGCTCAGCTGAGGATCTATCTTTACAGTCTTCAGAATGTAAGCTCTGACTTTTAATCTAATCAAATTTCATACTAGAAACAGTTGAGATCAGACAAGAGGAAATCTGGGAAATTAAGAAATAAATAGTATCTCAAATTGAAAAATGCCAAAAAATGCTATATTGGCATGTTTCGAGCCATGGATAGAAAGAGCAAGATGTTGAGAATGCTTCTTGAAAGTGGCAGTAGAGAACGGGAAACAGAAAATAAGAGACTGCTTGTTTTTATTATTTAGCTTTACTATTTGACTTTTTTTTTTTTTTTTTTTTTTAAAGTAGGCCCCACGCCCAGTGTGGGGCCTGAACTCATGACCCTGAGATCAGGAATTGCATACTCTACTGACTAAGCCAGCCAGGCACCCCTATTTAACTTTTTCTTAAATATGTAATATACCTCTAATTAAAATAAACATTTAACATAATAAAACATGTATTAATATGACTTATAGAAAGTGCAATTTGGAAATGCGTTACCATTTAACTCTGTGATGCCCTTTGACCCAGGAATTCCATTCATAGAATTTTACCTAACAGGAAGTGGGTTACATTAATCATCCTATATCCACACAATGACATAGTATGCAGTTCTGTAAAATAATGTTATTGCCATTAAAAAATAAGACAGGTTTTCATCTGAGGAAAGATCTTTCCTCCCAGCATATCTTTCCTTTAGAGCACTATCTCCATTATAATTTTATTTTCTTTATTTTTTTAAAGTAAGCTGTATGCCCAGCATGGGGCTTGACCTCATGACTCTGAGCTTGAGAGTCCCATGCTCTACGAACGGAGCCAGGCAGGGACTCCCTCTCTGTTTATAATTTTACATTTGTTAATGTGATCTTTCATGGAATTCCAGTGGATTCCAAGCTCCAGGCACTCAGGGACTGTATCTCCTTTGGCTCACCGATATATGGCACTCAGGGACTGTATCTCCTTTGGCTCACCGATATATGGCACTCAGGGACTGTATCTCCTTTGGCTCACCGATGTGTTTGTTCTTATGCCTTGCCCAGCATTTGGTACCTAGCCAGCTATTTGATGAATGAATAAGTAAGTGTATATGAACAGGCATACAGACGATGCCAACCATCTAGAAGACTTGAATGGCAGGCAGGGCTTATCTGTAGGTGGGAGTGTTAAAGGTCAGACCTGTGTTTAAATCCCTGGGGTACCATGATCTTGGGCAAGTCCCTAATCCAAACCTGGGCTATAATAACAATAGGTCCTCAGTTATCCAATTAAATATGATTCCTATAGCAGTTGCCTCCTCTGGACCTGCCTGCTCTCCCACCTCAAGAGTGTACTTTGGCTTTGACCATCGTTAAACCCTTACTTTAAAAAAAAAAAAAAAAAAGATTTCTTGTAAATGTCATATGAACCTGTAGACCTCTGAGTCACATAAAATGTTCTCAATCATCAGACTATAATCTAATACTTTCTGGCTTATTTATTTATTTATTTTAGTGAACTTCTACAAGATTTGGAAAACTGTGAAAATGATCCTGTGGCCATAGCAGAATGTTTTGTGTCCAAGGTAAGCAGGGTTCATTTCTCTGGGCCAACCAAGACTTATGCAGACTGCAAATTGTTTTCATTTTCAAGTTAAAATGACTGGTTTGTTCCATACTGGATGAAGTTAGCCACTAATCTCTCTCACTCTTTTTTCTTTTTTTCCACTAGCAAGGAAAAAAAAAAATAGTGTTACTGTCCCCAGTAAGTTAGGAAATGCTAACTTAGTAGTTGTCTAAGAACGTGTAACATTACTAAATGGTGTTTATGCATCTTTCCTAGGAAAGAAATTTGAGCATGGTGGGGAGGAAAATCCAGAATAGAATAATGTATGAAAAATAAATATACACAGAATGCCTCAAGACAAGCTACAAAAATTTGTTAGAATCTAGGTATTTTATCTACAATATATATGGCACTAGTCTAGGCTGTATAATTATCATGGAGGGGGAAGCTGGAGAGAGGCAGATCTTTCATCTTCATTTTTAAGCTCTTCTATCTTAAAAATGCATTTTCCTCCATGTTTCTTAAGCTGATTTGATGGTTTAGAAAAGTAGAAGGGTCTGATTTTGAAGCTCATGAATCGCCAGCTCCGGCCCTGCACGAGGATTCTGAAACAGACCAGATAATCCTTTACACTGTTTTCCCACATGCTACCTTCTCTATGCAGAATCCTCCCAAGTTTCTCTTAAACCTGCACCAGCTTTTGTTTGGAAACGGTCCCGTGGAAATTATTTTGCAGCAAAACGTCATGCGATTTCCACAGCGGTGCTTCAAGGGCACAGAAGTGTGAGCAAGGTCCTCACACTCATTTAGAGCTGCAGAGTGCACTGTGAACTTGGAGATGCCGGACGTGGCCCAGGACTTGTTTCAGGGTCATTTCCTATAACCACAGAGCCATCCAGTGGTTTCAAATCCAAACATAAGGCTCCGGGTTTTATTGAAGCGTAATTCCTTAGGGGCGGAAGACAAGCTTGCGCATAAAACCCTCATGACTGTGGGCAGGGGTGAGGAGGTCCCCGTGTTAACATGTGAAATGTACACGCATGCTTCCACACACAATTCTCGTCCTGTGTTGCCTGGTTCATAATGCATTCCCATAAAGGGCAGGAATTTGAAAAAGAGAAGGAAGAGGGAAGAGAGAGGAATGGGTAAAAAGATGGGCTGTGTATATCAAAGAAGATACGTTAGCAGAGCCACAGCACGTAAACAACATGGGAGCGATCGGAAACGCTCCGGCTTTTACCGGTAACTGTAATCACAAGTTGATTAAAGACGGTCCAGCATAGGCTTAGCTCCGGCTTAATTATTCACATAAAAGTCTGTTTATGTGCCACGTTGCCAACTCCCAGATCTTATTTTTTCATTGTAATAGTGCCAAGTTTAATTAGAAGACTGACTTCAGCGCTCCGCACTTTCACATGGAGGCCGGGCTCTGCGAGAGGCTGTTTGGGGCTGGCCCAACCTGCCTCTCACTCAGCACCCTGAAATTTAGAAGATGTTACGTTTTCTGTAGCACAACCAGCTGCTCCACTCTGGGGAGGAATGGAAAATTGCTTTAATTGAGAGGCCATTAATGAAAGAGGGAAAGCTGGCGGTTGACTCCTGCTTTAATCTGAATCACTGGGGCTCACACACGGATTCATCTTTGACCTTGCTTTTGTGGCATGTGGAGGTTACAGAAATCCTTCCTGACAAAAGGAGACTACGGTCCTTCTTACCTGCTGCTTCTCAAAGCACAAGGGGCTGCAGGGGCCACTCGAGAGAGAGACAGAAGTAAAAGTTCGCCTGTGGGCAGGCCGAGCTGTCTTGCAGCGGATCCGGCTCCCGTCGGTCTGCTTGGAGGGGTCCAGAAACACCTGGAACAGGTTTCCTCGCTTCCCTGAGTAGCCTCCACCCTCATTTCTGTCTCTTTTTCTGGCTCTCAGCTGGGCTGACCCTAGGCAACATTTAGGAGGGAGACAGGGTTTATCTTCAGGGACCCAGCCTCTCCTGAACTCCTCCTCCCCCCTCCCCCTTCTCCCTTCAGTGCCCAGGCATGCACACCCACGCACGCACACACCCTACCCACTTACTGAGATTATCTTCAAGAAAGTTCGACATTGAACATTTGTATCATTGGAGTGAATTCATGTCCGTGTTACCTCCCCCAGGTGCTACTTACATACTAAGCCTTTCTCATGTGTCCAAGGAAAACTTCTCAGGAATCAGTGTGTGTGTGTGTGTGTGTGTGAGAGAGAGAGAGAGAGAAAGACAACGAGACAGAGAAAGAGATGGACCCCATAGCAGAAGAAATCCTAAAACCATACAGATTTCTTTACAGCAGTTACTCAGCCAGTAAACAGCTGAGCGCCCCATGTGCCCAATCGGCCCACCCTAATTACCTCTTTTATTTGGTTCTTTCATATTTTTGCATCTCTAATTACAATTTGGCAGAGTTGAATCAGAAAGAAATACCTATTTTTATATAATTTCTTTATCATTGTCTTCTTCCCCCTATTACTTCTAAAAAGGATTTGGGATAGTATATATATTGAATAAAAGGCTTTTAAGGATTAACTCGGAGCTACTGATTTTTGTATAAAACCATTGTTTGGATTGTCCACAGAGCTTACAAATCTAAGCTTAAAAATGCATTTGATTCTACATTAAGAACATGGAGCTGATGGAAATCAAAACAATTTAATATTGGAATAAGCCATGAGATCACAAAATGCACAGCCATTCAGTTGTGCAGAAGTCTTGGGGCTTTATTGGGAATAGGTGTATGGAAGTCAGGTGTATGATGTAATTTAGATATATTTTCATTGAAACCATTATTTTTTTTTAAGATTTTATTTCTTTAGAGAGAGTGTGCAAGCAGGAGACGGGGAACGGAGGGCCAAGGGAAAGGGAGAATTCTCAGCAGGCTCCTTGCCCCGGAGTGGAGCCCACCATGGGGCTCGATCCCACAATCCTATGATCATGACCTGAGCTGAAGTTAAGAGTTGGATGCTTCACTGACTGAGTCACCCAGGCGTCCCTGAAACCATTCTTTTTAAGTTTGGCATTTCAGGTGATCCTAAAGGTCCCTAAACTTAAGGAAAGTCAACCTGAAATGAGCCAACCCCATGTTTAGTCCAGTGGGAGACAGGCAGGGAAGAAGCAAGAAACTCAGAGTGTGTGAGCAACCCTCAAGAAAGGCTCCATCTGACTTTAATTTACTAAGGACCTTGGGCAAATCACTTTGTGGGTCTTGTCCACAGAGCCAGGGCCGGACGTTCCAGGGCCTTCAGAGCTCCACAGCTCTGTGGAGCGTGTGAGTGTGACACATGTGTGGGCCCAGGGGGACCAAGAACAACCCAAGACCCCATATGGAGAGAGTCACAAGAAACTGGGTGCCAGGCCCCAGGGACCTAATACTTTTCCAGGAGAAACCAGAAGTCAAGATATTTCCATCTTCCAACTTTTGGAAACTGGCGGCAACTAATTTAAATTTTCATGAAATACTATGTTTGACAATCTGGCAGCATACACAGTTGGCGAGGCCGTGGGGAAACAGGCTTTCCTGTAATTGTGGAAGAACAGAATGGCACAGGCCCCGCAGAGGAGAATTTAAGTGTATCTAGAGATATTACATTTGAATTCATCCTGTAATCCAGCAGTCCTCTTTCCAGAAATCTACTCTACAGGGACAGTGACAAAAATGCAAGTGTAGGTAGGGGTGCCTGGGTGGCTCAGTCAGTTAAGCATCTGCCTCAGCTCAGGTCATGATTCTGGGGTCCTGGGATCGAGTCCCATATCGGGCTCCCTGTGAGTCTGCTTCTCCCTCTGCCTGCCACTCCCCCTGCTTGTGCTCTCTTTCTCTCTGACAAATAAATAAATAAAATCGTTAGAAAAAATCAACTAGGGGCGCCTGGGTGGCTCAGTGTGTTAAAGCCTCTGCCTTTGGCTCAGGTCATGATCCCAGGGTCCTGGGATCGAGCCCCACATCGGGCTCTCTGCTCAGTAGGGAGCCTGCTTCCCTTGCTCTCTCTCTCTGCGGGCCTCTCTGCCTGCTTGTGATCTCTGTCTGTCAAATAAATAAATAAAATCTTAAAGAAAAAAGAAAAGAAAAAATCAACTATAAAATTAAAAATTGATCACTGATAAGGAATGGAGGGATAGACCAGAATGGAGAGGAATAAAAGCTAGGCTTCTTTGAATATGCATTTTCTTATAGAGTTGACCCTGAAACCGTATAATTATTATTTTTCATCATTATAAAACTAAAGTTTAATTCCAAAAATTGAAAGCAAAATGATGAGTGTCCTGATACAGCCACTTTGTGGCATAATCACCCAGAAGAAATCCCCATTGATTTTAAAATAGACAATGGAGAAAACACAGCAAATGCATTTTTAACCATTGTCAGTAATGATATCAGATTTGGTGGTGTTGGTCTTATTATGCTGAAATCAAGGGAATTGTGGGATGAAGCAAGGGAGTGTTTATGTTCACGTCATTGATCTGGATTTGGTAGGAGACAGAAAACATGGGGTAAACATGACGCTAATTAAAAAAACTGTAATCCCGAATCCATTTGCACGTTTGAACCAAGAATGTACTTCATGTTTAAAAAACACCATCTTCCTAACTCTGTCCACTGAAAGGGCCTAGGAATAATGATTAACCCAGTGGCGAGACCATCTCTAATACCCTGACTGTGGTCTCCAGACGCTGCTTGCACCCAAAAGGAATCAGGGCCCCGTGAAGAAAGAGTGTGGGGCAGGAAATGTACAAGGTGATCTGGAACATCTTGTCATTCCAGAAAACAAGGACATCCTGGCATCTGTACATCAGGTCATAAATAGAAGAGGCTCCTGCTGGCCCAAACAGGATCATTTCAGCATCAGTAAAGATAATTAATGAAAAATAATGGAACCCCGCTAAATATGTTTATATTCATGAATCACAGTGCTTTAAAAACCCAAAGTGGTTGCTAAAGAACCAATGTGTTATCTTGAAAATGAAAGAAGGGGCGCCTGGGTGGCTCAGTGGGTTAAACCTTCTGCCTTCGGCTCGGGTCATGATCCCAGAGTCCTGGGACCGAGCCCTGCGCCCGCATTGGGCTCTCTGCTCAGCAGGGAGCCTGCCTCCCCCTCTCTCTCTGCCTGCCTCTTTGCCTACTTGTGATCTCTCTTTTTGTCAAATAAATAAATAAAATCTTTTAAAAAAGAAAAGAAAATGAAGGAAAAGAATCGAGCCTTCATCCTGCCTTTCCCATAGCAACTATACACTGTAGGGTCACAGTTAATAGAAGGAAGTTCCCTTTTTTGGAAGGATTCTGGCTAGTGAATGAGGAAGGAATAGTGGAGTCAGAGATAGTCACCATCTGGCAGCTCCCCATGGATTAATGGGTCAGGCGACAATGACCAGTAGTGGTCAACATCACAGAAAGAGAGACAGCCAGGTGTTCTGGGCCTCCTGATGGAAGCACAATACAACTATGGTGTATTCTGGCCAAACTATGGAATCTGATCTATTCACACCTCCCCTGAACCACACCAGTACAACTATTTTAAAAAAGGAAAATTAAGAAGATGGGATATTTGCATAGTGACTGTTGAATATTCATATTGTAGAATTATTTAAATGTGATAATGGCACTATGGTGATGCTTCTTTGTAAAAGTCCTTATACTGGAGATATATACTAGAGATAAGTGCAATGCTCTGACGTCTGGAATTTGCATCAGAGGGATGGGGCAACGGGAGTATGTGGGTGGAGATCCTGAGTTACTGTTGGGGTCAAGTGATGGATACTCAGTGATTCCTTATACCACCTTCTCTACTTTTATATGTATGCTGGAGACTTTATAATACAATATTTTAAATCCAATCCTAGTTAAGTGAACAGAAAAAATTCTAAGTAGACATTCCTTTTAAATAAGAAAAAAATTAAAGCATTAAAATTACAAAAAAAAAAAAATCACTCTCTTGGAGTCACGTGTGAACCTAGCATGAAGTATCTTAAAAAACAAAATAGAGGGGCACCTTGGTGGCTCAGTGGGTTAAGCCTCTGCCTTCAGCTTAAGTCATGATCTCAGGGTCCTGGGATCGAGCTCCGTGTCGGGCTCTCTGCTCAGCGGGGAGCCTGCCTCCCCCTCTTTCTCTGCCTGCCTCTCTGCCTACTTGGTATCTCTCTCTCTGTCAAATAAAATCTTTTTAAAAAATTTTAAAAAGAAGTAAAAAGAGCAGAATATGAAATATCACCAATTAACCTAATGTCTCTTTTTCATACTATAATTCCATGTTCAAGTTTACAAGAACAATGAATCCTGCTCTCAAATAATTTTCAGTTTGGTAGAAAAGAGGGGTATTCCACGGTTCAGCGAGCAGTATGTGCCAGATGAACATAGCACGGCCCCTACCTTGTAGGAACTCACCACCTAGAGCAGGAGACACAGGTGCAGAGAAAAGGTCACTGTCCTTTGGAAATGCTGCCAGAAATCTGGGTGTTGTGGAAGCCTAGAGTAAGAACAGTTGGCTCTGCCCAAGCTCTAGGGAGGCTCCTTGGAGGAAACAAAGCCTCAGTTCAATATCAAAGGACGCGTAGCAGCTATCCAGTGCAAACGGTAGGAAAGACAGTGGACAGAGGTAATTGTATCTACGAAGGCCTAAAAGTATACCGCAGTTTTCTTATGTTGTGCCCTGCACATACTTCCGCCATGTTCTTACCACCATAATTAAATTATCTACTTCTATTTCTCTTTCCCTTTGTAAATCCACTGGAGGACTATATGTACCTGGGGCAGGAACCTTACTTTCCTCCTCTTCCTTTTCACTTTCAGATTCACCTAACACAGCAGGTGCTCAGCAAGTGTCTGTTGACCTCCAGGGAGTTCAAGTGTAGGGGGATTCTAGTACAAACCAAGGTAGACAAAAAGGCATAGGTAATTGCCACGGGGGTTCAGATGGGCCTGCGTGATGAGAGAGCCCAGTTTATGGTTAGGAACAATATTTCTTTTTTATTATTTTTAAATGCCTATGGATGCATGTGCTTTTTTGCCTCTGAAAGTCTCTTTTGTGTCCTTGCAGAGTGAAGAGTTCCACATCTACACGCAGTACTGCACCAACTACCCAAGGTACACATTGGCCATAAGCAGTAGTGCCTCTGGGCATTTGCATCCAGAGTCAGGTCGAGAGGTCTGGCGTGTGCTGGTGGCAGGTGGTCTGCACCCGGCATGGCACTGAATGCCATGGGGAGATCGCATGGCATGCTGAGAATGGGTGACGGGGTACACAGGTGGGGATCCATTCAGCTGAGGGACTCCCGGCAGAGCCAGTGGGAAGGATGTTATGCAAGAGAATAAAAAGATCAGGAGGCATCCTTCAGGGGAAAACTAAGTGAACCGGTTGTGCTCAGCTCGAATTCTTGCCTGTGCTGCATGGCATGCTTTGAAGAATTTGAGAGGCACATAGAATGAGTTTATATAATCTAGCTGGGGATAAATATCTAATATTTTTACTATAGAAGCTCTGGGAACTATGTAAAAAGGACTTCTCATCTCCCCTGCATTGTGGCTTCAGTTTTGCTGATCTGGGGAGCCACACAGGAGGGCATTTGAGGGAATGTCATATGGACAATATCAGGACCATTTCAGTAATGGAGCCAGGCCGAAGGTCAATGTTGTCATTTCTTTTTTTCAGCAAAAAAACTTTTATTGAGCGTTTCTTGAGTCCTAATCACTGTGTTAAATGCTACCAGTGAAAAATGTTGTTGAATATAACTTGCACAATAGTCCAGAGATGTCAAGGGGTTCCAGAAAACCGAAGCATGCATCCCAGTGCGAGCATGTGAGGATAGGTTCTCAGTGATTGCTTCCTCATCGTCACCCTGTCCCAACCCAGCGTATGCATGAAGGAACTGAGACTCTCACAGTTTGTTGATTTTATAAGGGCCGCGCAGGTCATGAGTGGCCCAACTGGGATGTGAATGGAGATTTCTCCAACCTTGGACCTCATGCTACTACATCCTTGTTAAGTTTCTCAGCAGAACTTGAGTCGTTCTCTTAGGGGACCAGCCAGGAAGATAAGAGGGACCTACTCTGTTGTCTGTCTTGGTGGAAACATGTCTGTAAATCTAAAGGGGGTGGCAGGATCCACCGGCAGGCTGCCCTCCCCACCTCCACAACTACCACAGCAGGGAACAACAAATGGAATACCTGCTCAGAAGTGGCCCCAGAAAGCCAATTTGGACCCAAAGTCATGAAGCCAGAGGCTGAGACTTATGTACAAATACTTTCCACTGAAGATCTCTAAACACTGTTCAGGATGTTGTGCTGTGGGGATGTATTTGGTTAGTGGCCAACTGTGCTTTTCCCAGGTTTCCCTAAAAAACAAAGAAAAACCATAAAAACCCACATGCCAATTGGTACAGCTATCAGCATATCCTTATCAGTAGACACACCCGGAGTTTACACAGCTTCACTTAAGCAATAATCTCTCCTACAGTAGTGGTTTCCACCTCTGTGCTGAAGGCAGCAAAAAAAACTGTCAGATGCCCCAACCAAATCCTGTGAACTGGAAGCTAAAATCCAACATGGCACCACATCCTGATCCCGAGAAACCACAGACTCGGCCCTCAACATCTCCACTCCTCTCCAAAGGGAAAGGAAAACAGAACAAAAACAGAAACATTCAAACTCTGAAGAATCAACCCATTTCTGGACCCCATTATCAGTGTGGGAGACACTAGAAGGGCTTGTCTGGGGGAGTCTGTCGGCAGAAATTTCATGATACACAAGTCATGTGAAGAAACGACTTCTGAATTTACAATTTGGGAAGTTTATATTAAGAAGAGTTTTCGGACTTATAAGAAAGGAGGGTCCAAAACAAAGGTAGATTTTTCTCTATGAGGCTGCTTCAGGGTCAAAGGACAGGCAGAATGGTTCATGCGAGAGCACCATGGAGTCTGGTCCCAAGCCCGCTTTGCGTTGGCAGGAAATGGGAACTAAGATCCTAGCCTTCTAGCAACTTTTAGGGGGTTTTTGAGCATCAGACTCAACTAAATGCAGTTGTGGATAGGAAAGACCAAATCAACAAAGACAAAGTAATGTAGTATGGACTTAATTGTGTGTCCTAGAAACTAAAGATACATGAGAGAAAGGGGTAGGAAGGGGCGTCTGGGGGGCTCAGTTTGTTAAGCAACTGCCTTAGGCTCAGGTCATGATCCTGGAGTCCCGGGATCGGGTCCCACCTCAGGCTCCCCGCTCAGCGGCAAGTTTGCTTCTCCCACTGACCTTCCCCCTTCTTGTGCTCTCTCTCACTCTCTCAAATAAATAAATAAAATCTTAAAAAAAAAAAAAGAAGAAGAAAGAAAGAAAGAAAAGAAAAGAAAAGAGAGAGTAGAAAGTCCCAGGGAGGAAAGTTAAGACCAGTCTCCTGGAGAGGAAGTGTTTTCTATTTTGGGTTTTACAGTATTTTCATGTTTTCTTTTTTATTGTGGATCTTCAACTTTGAGGAAGGAAAGAAACAGGTTAGCCAAGAGATGCTCGCAAATCACACTCAGGGAAGCAGGCATGCCCGGTTCTTGCCTGGTGGTGTGATTTTCATATTCACAAAAAATATTTTGCTCTTGGCCCCCTGTCTCCAGTTTGCTTTCTGAAGTCCCGGTCTGCTACCCTCCCCCATACAGTCTCACCAAGCTAAGAGTGCCGGCCATCACAGCCCATCTGACAACATTTCTTCTCCCCTTGGATCCAGGCTAGAGATACTGAATGTCGCCGGCACACCTTGACAGATGTCCACCTTCTTCATACCAGTCACGCCCCAGCAGTTTCGCTGGGAAGAGACACAAGCCCTTCCTCCTTTCCCCAAGGAGGGGCCCAGGCCCTGTCAGGTCATTGTCCTCAGCTGTCTCCCTGGGCCCTGAGCCCAGAGTTCAGTGAGCGCCTCCCAATCTGTTGCAGGTGTCCTGTCCTTGGGCAGGAGCTGAAGCCATCAGCTGGCCAAAGGACAACTGGGCAGCCAGTTCTGGCTCTGGAAGAACCTTCAAAAAGACCCTCGGCTACCTGATAAGGAGTCGTTCTGAAATATCAGCTTCTGGAGGAACTAAACCCATTTGGACAGATAATTCTCAAAGCACATGGGCACAAAAGCAATTCTAATAGGTTCATTAGGAGACCTCCATCTCACTTCCTTCCAAGGACTCTTATTTTGTTGTTTGGCTCTAATTTTCTAAATTAATCCTGAAAACATATAACTGACTTGGGGAGAAAGGGGCCGAAATCACTTCCACCTGCTTTCTTCTAAATTATGAGACCATATGATTTTAATTTACATGTGTGTATGAGACTCGACGAGCTCACTGGCTTTCATGTACAAGATACAAACACCGTTTCGATTATTCCCCTGGGGTGTTGGGGGCTATACTTACCACCTTCGGGGGAGCTGGGTGCAGAAGGAGCTCTGACCCACTTTCCAAGTCCACTGAGGCACAGTCCCTAAGAAGTAAGGTTCTCTCACTGTTTCAGAAACTATCTTTAGAGGGATCTGTTCAAAGATTCTCCAAGGGAAGTTAACCTATGAGCCACATTCTCCAAAGATCTGCACAGAGTGTCCGGCAGTTTGTGATTTCTACAAAGGCAACCAGCAAAAGGGGTGACAGAGGTCCAACAGGGGCTCGCTCTCCTAAAGAAGGAGCTCCTTTTTCCTGGTACAAAGGTGCCCCCTCCTTGCAGTCTGACCTGTGGAGACCGAATACAGATGTGCGGTTCGAGCACTGCACCATTACCCACATGGGATGCAACCAGGGGCTATCACCGGACTCAGATCCCCTTTTGACCAAGCATGTGTGGTGGCTGGGGATTGGAGGAGGAGCTTGCTGCTTAGAAGCCATATGTCCACGTGCAACCAGCTCTCTCTACTGCTCTTTTCTAATCCATCCACCCAAAGAGACACCTTTTTCTAATTTGTCCAGGGGCATTTTAGTCTAAATATAGCTCTGCTTCTCCCATACGTGCTTTAGGGCATGTACAACTTGAACGCCCATCTTACGACTACAGTTCAGGTAAACACGTGGATCGTGTTCACAGGTCAGTGGCCGTGCTGACGGAGTGCATGCGGAACAAGATGGTGGCCAAGTTCTTCCGGGAACGTCAGGAAACTCTGAAGCACTCGCTGCCTCTGGGGTCCTATCTCTTGAAGCCGGTTCAGCGGATTCTCAAATATCATCTCCTCTTGCACGTAAGTTTCTGCCTGCCCTTGACTCCGTTCCAAGGGGACGGCGATCCGGTGCACGGATCTATTACACTGAGGGGGAAGAACGCTCAGAAAAGGCTGTGGACATATGGAAACGTTTTCCACACTCGTGCGTTACCACGGACTGATCTGCTTTGAGGAATTAGAGATATTTATGTTCTGGGCCTGCGGCCTCATTGACACCAGCCAAGTGAAAAGATTCATTTTAGCTCTGATTCGGATAGGGCTTAGGAGTGCCTCGTTCTGGGCAGTGGATGGTTTCAGGCAGAGAGCTCTCACTTTAATGAGAAGCAGATTTCTGTGTGTTTTATCTCCACGAGCCTAGACTCCGTAGGCAGTTGGGCAGGGGCACCATCTGTCATAGACTGGCTTTTGTACGAGCAAAGAGAAGGAGCCGAAAGAGAAGACTGAGGAGTGGCGTGAGGAATGATCTTTAAGCGGGGCTTAGCACCGCGCCATGGTATTGATTGCATTTCTGTAATTTGTATACAATGCAAGGAGGCTTTAGAAACGAGGGTAGGCGTAGCTCTCACATTCTCTTGTCTTCCCTCTAAGGAAGTTGATAAAATTGGTGAAAAGTTTTCCCGCAAGTCGTTCCTGTTGGGTTAATAGGATTGGACTGCCCTTATAACACAAGGAGGACCCAGCATGGTGGCTAGGGGCCAGGCTCTGGGTTCAAATCCTGTAAATTGTCCGTGTTCACTGTAGCTCACAGGCAGTCCATAAAAGTGAGCTATTGCTTTGTTTTATTATTGGTTTATACTACATTAAAATCTTATGACTTTAATCCAGAGCGCTTATCTGTATCACCAAGCCTGTAATTTATATGTATCTCTTTTTAAATGATTCCAGGTTTCCAACTTGGATAATCATTCCAGTTTTGCTCTGTTCACACACATCAACAATTTTAACAATGCCCATGGTCCAACTTTGCTAGAAATTTCTCAGCTTTGTCTGTATGGCCAGGTGGCTCATGTTTGGAGAATCTTGTGTCCTGTGAAGCCACACCAGGGATATCATTTTAATTGTTAAATTAATACCCATGACCTCTTAGATTAGTGGAATTAATTTGCTAAGCCAGTGTCCAGGTAATGCTGACATCATACCTGACCCAGGAAAGAGCTCTCCTGGACAGTACTAACATGACATTTAAGACTAGTGTGTCTCAGTGATCTCTAAACATAGCCTTCTAGATAGTTAGGCAGCCATCAATCAAAAGCAAAGTCTAAGATGACAGTCACTTAAGCACGGGAGACATAGCAAGTCAAGATTCTTACAAAAAGACAACTGATAAGGAAGCATAGCTCTTACCCTCTAAGTTAAGAACTGGTGTCTTGGTTTAGGCTGCAATAAGAAAATCCCATAGCCTGGGTGGCTTCAACAGCAAACAGTTATCTCTCACAGTTTAGACATAGGAAGGCCAAGATCAAGGCACCAGTCTGGTCAAGTTTTGATGATTTTGCTGCCTTGGTTGCATTCTCACTTCCTTATGAGGTGGAAAGAGGTAAGAGGGTTCTATGAGAGCACTAATCCCCTCCGTGAGGGCTCCATCCTCATGACCTGACTACCTCCCAAAGGCCCCACGTCCTAAGACCAGCACAATGGGTGGTTAGGATTTCAACATGTGGCTTTGGCAGGGTGGGGGGGACACCAGCATTCCGTGCATAACGACTGGTAGTGAAGAACGGTGATTAGATTAATCAAAAACTAACTTCTGGTTGCCTTTGAAGTATTTTTGCTTTGAAGGGTGATTTAGAGGGTTCCTTCTGTGTCGTTTACATCACTTCAAAGCTGTGTAGCCATCCATGAAGGTTTGCACAGGAAAACACTCTGTACTCGGGAGTCTGTTTGTTGTTGGACAGGACTGCATCTCAGACCAGAAGAAGAAATTAGTATTTTTTCTAATCTGCTATAGATCTGGAGCTTACCTGGGAGCTGTCATTTTAGTGGTAAAGTTTCATAGGGCCTTTCTAACAGCTGGGTCTGAGTGTGGGAAGAAAATGTGAATTCATTCCCAGTTTCTAGCTAGATGGAAAACTTGAGTATGTAGTAAAAGCAAACAGAGATTTACGAAGTAGGATTATAAAATAATGGAACTAACCTTCATAAGTTACCATAAGATTCAACGTCCATCCTTTGGCTTAATGATTATGTACATCATTGATGTCCCAGAAATGATCTAATTGACTATAATATCTTCTTATTGTTTTACATATTTGTATAGGTTACTGTTATTGTTTTAAGAAGATAGAGCGCCAACTTAATAAGCACTTATTGACCCCTAGCTCTCTGGTCATTACTATTGAGTAGATAAAGAATGAAATAAAAATAAATGATACAACAGTCCCTCTCCATAGGTTCTTGAGGGGTCTAGGGTCTTCTTGCTGGAAAGAATTAGAGCAGAGGTCATGTCCCTGTTGTGTCCCTGGGATTGTGGAACTCCAGGCCTGACCTGAGCGCTGATCGCCAGAGAATACATGAACCAGGAGATCATTCTCAATACTCTGAAGGCTTGTATTTCATGAACTTCATTTGGGGCTTTAAAGCCTTGAGTACACGGAAAGTCACTTGCTATAGACATACTTTTAAAGAAGTGACCGGGGCTCCTGGGTGGCTCAGTGGGTTAAGCCTCTGCTTTTGGCTCAGGTCATGATCTCAGGGTCCTGGGATCGAGTCCCACGTCAGGCTCTCTGCTCAGCAAGGAGCCTGCTTCCCCCTCTCTCTAAGCCTGCCTCTCTGCCTACTTGTGATCTCTCTCTGTCTATCAAATAAATAAATAAAATCTTTAAAAAAAAATAAAAAATAAAGATAGCATCCACTCTGTGGTTCAGTCTGTTACATAGTCCTGTGTTACATATTATATTTCTTCTGGAAGGAAAAGGAAAGTATGTTTTCTGTCCTGTAAGGGTGAGAACTCTATTACCATTGGCCGCCAGGAAACTCCAAAGTCTTTAAACGTCACAGCAACTCTTGTATCTATTCTAACTGTTGCATCCTTACAAGACTTAATGGACCTTATAGTGTTTTCTTTTATCTTCCTTGTCATGAATTCTAATCCAGTCCTATCCCCCCCCCCCCATTTTCATTCCCATCTTACCATTTTGTTGCAAGTCTGTTCTGGTAAACTATCTCAGATTCTTAAGGCATAATGGTAGCGTGTAAGTAGAGGCAAACGTGAAATACAGGGAAGTCATCGTGTGTGTCACGGGCTATATGAGAAAAAAGTGAAAATAGTTGTCTTTTTTTTTTTTAAAGGAAATAGAAAATCACCTTGACAAGGACACCGAAGGCTACGACGTGGTGCTCGATGCTATCGACACGATGCAGCGAGTGGCCTGGCACATCAATGACATGAAGAGGAAGCATGAGCACGCGGTCCGGCTGCAGGTGAACTTGAGACGGCGGCACCTGGCAGTGCTGCAGGGCATCAACTCGTTACCATTTTCTTTCTTTTTTTAAAAAGATTTTATTCATTTATTTGAGAAAGAGAGCATGAGCAGGGGCAGGGGAGAGTGACAGAGAGAGAGAGGAGGAGAAGCCAGTTCCCCACTGAGCAGGAAGCCTGATGTGGGACCTGATCCCAGGACCCTGGGATCATGACCTGAGCCGAAGGCAGACACTCAACCCACTGAGCCCCCCAGGTGCCCCTACCATTTTCCAAATCAGATTCTAAGGCTGCTCAAGTATTCCATTTCCTCCACCATCTTCATTGACAGTCTCCTTTAAGGAAGATGAGGACATGGCTAATTTGATCACTGTTTAAAGTGGTATTTAAGAGAAATTACATTATCACTTTAAACAAATAGTTTGTTTATAGCCCCTTCAGTTATCCAGGTTAGAAGTTGGAGTCTCCAGAACCCTTAGCTTGTGTTAATTACAAATACGTCCTTCTTCTTGGAAGAAACTTTCTCTAAGCTGTTGGAAGGGTTTTTGAGTCTTACTTCCTGTCTCCCTAGTGAATGCAGAACTGTGGGTTGATACATGTGTGGTGTGGGACAGGGACTCAGAGAAAGGAGAGCTAAGTCTGGAAGCAGGTCCTCTCCCCCTCCATTTGGGATGAGGCTCACCAGTACATGTTAGAGTCCTCATTTCTAAAATAAGACAGACGAGAGATTTGCTAAGCCTCTTTCCAGCACCAGTGTTTTAGACCCTAAATCCTCAGAGACATTTGATAAATACTAACCCAATGATCATGTCCCAGGTTCACTATTTAAAAACAAAAGGTCGGAGCACCTGCATGGTGTAGTCTGTTGAGCATCTGCCTTTGGTTCGGGTCATGATCCCAGGGTCCTAAGATCAAGTCCCACGTCTGGCTCCCTGCTCAGCTAGGAGTCTGCTTCTCTCGCTCCCTCTGCTGTGCATGCTCTCTCTCTCTCTCTCTCTCTCTGTCAAATAAATAAATAAAATCTTAAATAAATAAAATAAAAACAAAAGGTTGGGGCACCTGGGTGGTTCAGTCGGTGAAGCATCTACCTTCAACCCAGGTCATGATCTCAGGGTCCTGAGACCACGCCCCGTGTCAGGCTCCTGCTCATCTGGGAATCTGCTTCTCCCTCTCCTTCTGCCCCTCCCCCATCCCTGATTGTGCAAAAATTTTAAATTTTCATTTAAATAAATATATTTTTTAAATTAAAAAAATAAAAACAAAAGGTCATGTGGGCCTAGAAGCTGGTCACATGCTCCTCTGTGTCCCTGCAGTGAGACGTGCTGTACGGAGCCCCTATGCCCAACTCAAGAAAAACATACATTATTGAGCTCAAAAATCAAAACAAAACTCTAGGATTCATCTATAGGCAGCCAGAGTGTGGTATGAAGTAATTGATGCTCAGAAATCGAGCAAAGGTAACATCTAGTCTTCCAGGCCACGTCTGGTTTTTAGAATAATCAGAAAAGCTTTCTTGTGTCGTCAGCCGCATGTTCTGCAGACATAACATCCATCGCATATTCAGAAATGGCTAAATGACTGGTTTTTCACATCTTAGAAATCTGTTTGGCATTCTGAAGATACTGCTAAACCAGGCTCCGGCCCAGACTTTTATCTCCATTCCTATCCATTTCTACTTTCAACCAGTGAAATTTGGGGCTGTCCTCTGGGCTGCTTAATTAAATGCTATTTGCGAATATTTTCATTTTTCAAAACAGTAAAAAATCCGCTTCCTTAAAAAACACTTGGTGTGGATGTACAGCACATCCCAAAGACACTTCAAAGTCCTGTTCTCAGTTGATGTTTATCCAGTGCCATTAAAAATGTGGTAGTGACGAACTTCATTTCCTTTCCCCTAACAAAGGGGATTAATACCAGGAAATTTCTAAGATGCATCTTCCGTGTCTTCTCACCTCCCTTAATTCTGAGTTACTTATATGTAGTATGGATTTCAGTTTCTGGAAGAAGGTTTGCATGTCAGTAGCTCTGAAGGTTTTTGTGCAGAGAATATGGGTGAGAATGTCAAGAGAAAGACGCCTTTCAGAGAAGGTCAGATACCTGTGTCCTCTTTACCCAGCTTTTGAGAGTCCTAAGTTTTTTCAGCAGCCCTAGGAAAGGATTATCAAGGAATGGAAATAAGTAATTGGCAACTCAGCAATTAACAACTTGATTCATTTCTGTTAACCCTTAAGTGACAGCACCTGTATATGTGGGTTTAGGTCATGGATCATTCGACACCATTAGAGCCCATCAGAGATGGTCAGGCCCCATTCTTGAGAGTCTGCATATGGGCCACCATGTCCTTGCAGCCATGTCTTCCCACCTCCTTGCTTAGTCACCCGGAATGGTCACTTTTTCAGGAGATACAGAGTCTGCTCACTAACTGGAAGGGGCCAGACCTGACCAGCTATGGGGAGCTGGTGCTGGAAGGCACCTTTCGCATCCAGCGTGCCAAGAACGAGCGGACGCTCTTCCTCTTTGACAAGCTGCTGCTCATCACAAAGAAAAGAGACGACACGTTCACGTACAAAGCCCACATCCTGGTAGGTCTGAGCTCTGGGGGGGTGGGGAGGAGTGGGGGGTGCTCCGTTCTCTTCCGAGCATGCCTCACCCACCCTCTGCTATCCTGCGCAGTGCGGCAACCTCATGCTCGTGGAAGTGATTCCGAAGGAGCCGCTCAGCTTCAGCGTTTTCCACTATAAGAACCCGAAGCTGCAGCACACAGTTCAGGTAACAGCTGGGCCTTCTCAGCCCCACGGGGCTCACTCTTGGAAAGGAGGAGCACCATGTGTTGGCCGGCCTTTCCAGAGCCTTCTGGCCACACGGCATGTTTCCCACTTTGTCAGAGGGTTATCAAAGGGTCTAATCTTGTGTGTTGGGGAGGCACAAGCCATCTGACTGTCCACGTTGCCTTCTGGTAGGCGAAGTCCCAGCAGGACAAGCGCCTGTGGGTTCTGCACCTGAAGAGGCTGATCCTGGAGAACCACGCAGCCAAGATTCCAGCAAAGGTAAGACATTGAGGTAAAAAAATAGGAAAACGTGAAGGAATTCAAGTCCCAGAAGGCTGCCAGGAATAAATGTTCATCTTCCAGATAAGGAAAATAGAGAGGATACAGATGGGGTCAACTCAACCTGTCAAGTACTTTAAGAAGATTCACATATAGGGAAATTGTCAAAGGTTGGTTTTTTTTTTTTTTTTAATATTTATTAACTTACTTTAGAGAGAGAGAGCACAAGTAGGGGCAGGGGGAGAGAGTCCTCCAGGGGACTCCCTGCTGAGCTTGGAGCCTGACATGGGGCTTGATTCCAGGACCCTGGGATCATGACTTGAGCCAAAACCAAGAACCAGACGCTGCACCAACTGAGTCACCCAGTTGCCCCAAAGGTTTTTGTTGTTGTTGATGTTGTTATATTTTGTTTTGGGGCTTGAGCAAATTAAAATTAAGGAAAAGACTACAAGAAAATCTTGGGAGAACTAGTAGAATACATTTGTGAAAAGTGTTCAAAGCTCCACTAAGCACCCATCATGATCAGAGCAAGCTTAGGTTCTGTGGGAATGTTAGGGAAAGAAGATAGAGACTCAGTTATGAAGGAATTTATCGATGAGAGAGCCAGCCATATAAACAAGAAACTGTTTGCTATAGAGGATGAATTAATAGAGGTATAAGCGAAGTATTCTGGAAGGACAAAATGTTCAATTACAGTTGAATGGGGGAAGGAAGGAAATGCCTCTTACCTACCTCAGTCTTGAAGGATGAGGACTGTTTTTATCAAGTGGAGGAAGAGGAAACCCAAGCTGAGGGAAGAGCATAAACAAAAACAAGGAGATGCGAATGGGTGCACCCTGGTCCCAGCCCACAGACGGTGCCTCGGTGGAAGGGCTGGGTCCTCAGGAGACGGAGCAGGCGGTGAGGCTGGAGAAGTGGAAGGCAGTCTGCTGGGCTGCGAAGGTGTCTAAAGGCACACACCAAGGAGTCTGACCATATGGGCAGTAGGAAAGTACTGAAGGCTGTGGAGGAGGGGGTTGGCATGATCTCCCCTGTGTTCTGAGCACGTAACTGCGGGGACAGGGTCATAAGTGAGCTGAAGGAGTGACGCTGGCAGGAGGAGAAGAATCAGCCAGCCACCGCGGGGGTCTAGAAAACAGGCGAGGGGTCCTTCCGGGAGCCCCAGCAACAGAGGGGGAGCAGATGCAAACGCTCTCACAGAGGCAGAGGGAACGTCAGTCGCCTGTGAGGTGCATGAGGACAGAGAGAGAAATAGGAGTCAAGGATGAGTCAGGGGTTGGGCCCAGGAGACAGTGCTGAGTTCTGAGACAAGCTGCCAAGGGAAGGAACCGGTTGGGTGGGAGCAAGGAGCTCTCACGGTAGCATGTGTGGAGGCGAGTCAGCCCAGGTGGAAATTCAGGTCTTGGAAGCTGCGGATCTAGAGGCTCTCTTGACACAGACAGTCACTGAAGCCCTGAGCTTTGATAGGACGGCCCAGGAAAGTGAGCAAAGGAAAGAACCCCTGGGAATCCCATCTCAGTGATCCGCAAGCTGGTGGGGAGAACGAGCAGGGAGGAAGAAAACCGAAGGAGAAAGGCATGGGGACAAGGGAAAGAAAGGATCTCAAAGAAGAAGAGGGTCGCTAGAGTCTCAAATGCCACAGACAGGACGGCACAGCTGATTCCAACAGGAGCGTCGAGATTTGGTTTGGCAACTAAGAGATCAGGGAGAGCTTGCAGGGCGTTAGAGAGAAATGCAGAAAGAAGCAGCAGCAGACTGAATGCAGACTTGAACAAACGCAGGAAAGATGCAAGTTGTTGGCTTGAGGAGGAGCAAGATGAGAGCGAGGCATCGGCGCAGGCGAACACCGTGGACACGACAGCGGGCGGCGGGAAGGACAGGGAATCGACGAGCCGAGGGGTGCTCTTTGGAACCCACCCTGGGAAGCGGGAGGGTGCGATCAGGAGCGCTGGTGAGAGAGTAGTCTGGGAAGGTGGGAACCTGCCTCCCAGAGCCGGGGGAGAAGAAAGATGATTCAGGGCTGAGCACCTTTGAGATGGACTCGCGGAAGATAAAGAATCTGATTTCCCTGGAGTTAGTGATGATGTCGTGTGTTGGGTTGGGGGAGCCCGGGTGGGGGGATCCCAGGTAGGTGTGGGCGCCCGAGGGAAAGTAACGAGCCTCAGAACACTTGCTAAAGGAAATGGACCAGTGTGTGAGGACGACTACAATAATTTGTTCATCCAAGATCCGACAGAGGGGGTCACCACGGATCGGTGTGCTGAGGTCATTGGGAAATTCGCTCAGTGGCTTGGAAACTAGTGTCAAGGAACCAGGATACAGGGGGTGAGACCCAGCAGAGCCTTGAAAGGGGAAGCTTAGCAGCAGGGAAATGTGGGTGCCAATCGGCACAGGCGTTGTGCACGAGCCCCAAGCTGAGTGGAGCATGAAGCCGACAGAGAGAACAGGCAGGGCTTGAAGGACGGCTGGCCTGCACATTCCAAACACTGGCTCAGCAGGAGTTGAAAGATGGGGAGATGGAAATACAGAGGTCTGGGGTCGAAAAGTGGACTTGGAGAGCTCTGGGTGCTGCTAGGGTCCTGGGGGCCGCTCTGATTGTGTGTTGCTGTTCTGGAGTGGAAGGAACAGGCGATCAGAGATAAAGCCGCTAGGAGCTAAGGTGCGGGTCGAGAATGGATCATCCTATGGACGGTGAAGCGGCCCTTGCTGGGCTGGGGGAGGAGGGAAGTGGAGCAGAAGGTGGGCTGGTGGTCACGAGAATCGGACTGGGGGTGGCAGGGTTGCAGAATTAGGGCCAGGGACATTTCTGAGCAACGAGCGTCTGTTTGGCTCTATGTGTCTGAAGCTCATTCTCTGGGGCTGTCCGCCTTGATTTGGCGCCCGGGAAATGAGTGTGCATAGGTGTGTGTTGGGGCGAAGCGTGAGTCGCATCTCATCAGGGCGTTGTGAGAGGTGAAGTAAGTCAGGTGGAGAAGTGACTGTGTTTTCTTCCTGGTTAGTTACCCAGCTGCTGGCCCTGTGCCCCGGACCGCCCTGAGCAATGACAGAGTGGCTTTGATAGGCCCCGCCCACGGTTCACCTGTCTCCTGGGAAAATCAGAGCTGCCAAAGGACTCCCAAAGGCCATTACGAAACCAGACCGGCTTGCGTACCTGTCCTCTTTCTCCCACACAAGACCTGTGTGTTCCAGGCCGTTCTCCCTTGACGCATTAACATGGTTCAAACAGTCACAACAGAACTGACTGCACTCTTTTACCCAAATTTCTGACTTTTAGAATCTAAACCTTATTTTTTTCCCATGACGACGTCTTGAGCACACCTACAGTGGGCTGACCACTTTGTATTTCGCCCTCAGCAAAACACCTTCTGAGGAAGGTCTTACTCTCCCCATTCTAGAAAAGTCAGAACAGAAACTCAGCGGCGTGTGAGTTCTTTCTCTGCCCACATTTATAGAGCTTGTACGTGACTGAACCTGAGTCAGACCCAGGTCTGTCTGGGTGCACAGAGCAAGCATGAACCACATTCCACAGCGCTCCCAGGGGCAATGAAAATGCATTTATTTAATGTACTTGATCCACGGTGATGTAATAATAATTTTGTATTTTATTTAAGCAGGTATATTACTAATTTGAACTTTTCACTTCTTTCTTCAAGACTTCTTAGATCTTTTCCTCCAAAGCTTTCAAAATCTGTTTATTCCTAGTAAACAAAAGAAATGCCTAATGGGGAATTTTTGTAAACATCAAAAAAGCCTTACCATCTAACAAGGTTATCATGAGCTGTTGGAAATTCGTTCCTGTGACTCCCAACCTCCTTCCGGTGTTACGATTCAGTGATGGTCCCTGGCTGACCCCTAGAGGAAAATGTGGGAATAGTACTTTTCTGAAATTAAATGTCAAGATGGGGTGCAGGGGAAATACTAAGTCCTTAAAGTCTAAGTCTATAGATACCAGGAAAGTTCTTGGAAATAAGCATTTTCTTTATTCAAATACATGATATTCACACTCACTCTGCTCTAGATTGAGAATAAAGATAAAAGTAGAGCCTTCTGCATGTTATTTTTTAAAGATTTTACTTATTTATTTGACAGAGAGAGATCACAAGTAGGCAGAGAGTCAGGCAGAGAGAGAGGGGGAGGCAGGCTCCCCGCTGAGCAGAGAGCCCAATGTGGGGCTCAATCCCAGGACCCTGGGATCATGACCTGGGCCGAAGGCAGAGGCTTAACCCACTGAGCCACCCAGGCGCCCCACCTTCTGCATTTTATATATCCACCTGGTTCTAGAAATGCACTTCACAGAAATTGAGCTCCTATCTGTGTTTGAAATTAGTTCCAACTAGTAACCTCAATCTGACTCTATGATAAAAACATCAATGTCATCAAAATCTAACCATTTGTTTTCTCAAACTTATGGTGTTGCATCCAGGGTTTTTTGTTTTTTGCTTTGTTTTTTTAACCTCCCTCCTGTCCTTTTTTTTTTTTTTTTAACTAAATATTACCAGTTACCCTAAACCTTTTTACTGTACTATCAGTGCAGTGTGGCAAAATACAACCAAATTATTTTTAAGATGATTTTTCGCCCAATGTTTGTAGGTTAAGTTATAGGACCCTTGAACTATGAAAATGACACAGGGGGCAAGAGAGGCTACTTAAAGTAATTTTTTTTTCCCTCTCTGCATCCTCAGGCCACAGGATTCATGTTAGGATAATTAACTATCTTTTTATAATTCCCTAAACATTAATATTGTTGGCAGCAATAACAAATGAAAAGAAGCCTTCAAGCTTTAAAGCTGCGAATTTGGGGGTGGAGGGGAGAAGAAAGCCAGAGTAGAGGATTATCTGGCCGAGTCCCTTGGTGGGCAGGTGGTAATTCCATTGGGTTGAGTGCCTATCATGTGCGTCTACCAGCACCCCTGAAAGTTGGGTCCTATCTTGCCCTTTAGGGCTTCCTCCCCGATGCGGGCTGTGAGCTTAGCGCTGGTGCCTCCATTGCATAGCGTCCACTGTCCACCGGAGGGCGCTCGTCTGCTTGAAGCCCTTGAACTATGCGTTAGTACCTCAAAGAAATAATGAGTTGTTTAAAGCTTTTCATGAATCCCTTCTTCAAGGAGGATGTAGAGGTAATATAGGTCTTCTGTATGACGACAGGTAATTTAAAGAAGAAACCAAAAGTAATTGCAATTAAAGCGATTCTTTCTTTCTTTCAGGCCAAGCAAGCAATACTTGAAATGGATGCCATTCGTAAGTTTCATTCTCTTAATACAATTTGAAATATTGTCTCCTTGCATGTATCATATTTTCTAGCTTAGAATTTATAAAAAATTATCGGTTATAAGAAAGGAGCAGCTCTCTGTTCACTGTGTTAAAAAACAGAGCCGGCAGACGGTGTGATCTCTCCTCACACGTTGGCTTGCTTGTATGTTGATTTAACCTGGTTTATCTGTGAGTCAGCCGTGAGGCTGGCCACGTGTCCAGATCTCTGTATCAACTAAGAATGTAAGACCTGCTGCCAGGGTCAAGGCTCACCCTCCCTTCCACTGCCACCAGAAATCAGGGTTCCACACACTTCCCCCCACAGCCCCTCGGAGGGAAATCTATGTTGTTTACCTGCACAAATCATGCCAACAAGTTCATTAACAGTTTCCCTGATGCAGGTTTCGAAATTACAGCAGCCGCACAAATGTGATTGTATTTCTAGGCTTAGAAAATGCGCAGGAAATAAATAGAGGTGAGGTCTGTCCTACAAAATCAAAACCTCATTCAACAGCGTTTATCACATCCTTGCTCTCTCCCACATGAAACAGAGTAAGAAGAGAATCGATGGCTTTAGACTTACAACTGGGTCTGACAAAAACTCTCACCTACAGTGTTTGAAGTAATTTTTGAGGACTCTTGCCCCAGGTGCGAACACTGATTCGTGTCCCCTCCACGCAGCTGGAGGTTAGCTCTGCAGGGGAAACAAGAAGCATTCATAAGGTCGAAAGATGAACACCCCCCCCACCCCATGGCTGAGCCCCTCCGCCCCCATGTCATGCCCCATAGCTCCTGAGAGAGGTGACCTCTAAAAGAGGGCTAGGCTGGGACCCGCTGCCCTGACTTCTTGAAAAGCTCCTGTTTTATTCGGGGAAAGCACCTTAAGATTTTTTTTTTTTTTTTTTTAATAAAAACATTCTAAAGAGAAGGCAAGGTCATGGATGACCATGTTCGATTTAGGAGAAAAGATGGCGGAAGACGGCGGTCTGAAGCCGTCTGCACCAAGTCCTCGTTCCCAGCCTGGGGCGGGTTCGTGGACACCAGTAAGGTTCTCTGAGTTCATAGGACAATTTGGGGCCACTCATTGGTACGATGTCCCTTTCTCCCAGGCCCAAGGCTAGGCCAGAGCAGCCCGGCCGGGGAAGATCCCCTCCTTTGCCTCCTTTGCCCTACCTTGACTTTGGACTTGGCTGGGTATGAGCAAAGCAGGCCAGGCCACTGGGCCAAATGACCTCATTTAGGTAACTTTGCCACTGACATTGGACCAACATGTGTAGTCTTTACGATCCTCAGAACTCTCTAGAGTTTCAGACACTCTTAAAACCTTAACCCTAGTACAGCCACATCCCAAAATTGTTTACCCTCAGGCTTCATATGATCAGGGAAAGGGCTAGAGAACTTTAGGATTAGACCCAATTTTCTTTTTTTTTTCTTTTCCTTTCCTTTCCTTTCTTTTCTTTTCTTTCTTTGTTTCTTTTCTTTTCTTTTTTTTTTTTTTTTTTTTTTTTTTAAGTAGGCTTCATGCCCAACATGGAGCTCAACAAGTGTCTTGAGGCCACAACCCTGAGATTAAGACCTGAGCTGAGATCAAGAGTCTGATGCTTAACCAGCTGAGACAACCAAGCACCCTAGACCCAATTTTCTTAATCTGAACTCCGTGTACCCCTTAGATAGGTAGAAAGACATAAACTGTGAAATTAAATGAAAATCCTGGGTGCCTGGGTGGCTCAGTTGGTTTAGCATCTGCCTTCGGCTCAGGTCATGATCCCAGAGTCCCGGGATCTAGTCCTGCATTGTGCTCCTTGCTCAGTGGGGAGCCTGTTTCTCCCTCTTCCTCTCTCCCCCTTTCTCTCTCTCTCTCTCTCACTCTTGCTATCTCAAGAAAAGAAAAGCCATTTCCTGGTAAGAGAACTTAAAGCATTCATCAAATGTTCAAAAGAACAATGTCTAGAAAAATAGTAAGAGTCACCGTGCTGGAGGACAGCTTCCATCGGGGAAGAATAGCTCGACATCCCACGCTAGCAGGTGGGGCAAGATGCCTGGCGAAACTGGACTGGCATGGAATTCTCCAGATGGCTCCGCCCTCCCTGACAGAGCCTTTGCTGTGGCCAGTCACCACAGCCTGTCCAGTGCCTTGTGACAAGTTCGGCTCCAGTGACATTTATTTTAATAGAATTTTCTGACCTCTGTGACTCCTCAAGTGGCAAATGATCCTGGGTGGCAGTAGGAGGTTAATGACACCCGACATGTTCTAACTAACTTCCTACAAAGGGTAAAGACAATGGCTATGGCTCTTTCCAGGAGCTAGTGAGGGCAAAAAAAGAGTACACAGAAAGAGCATGTGTGTGTGTGTGTGTGTGTGTGTGCGCGTGTGTGTGTGTGTAAGAGCCTGAGAGCACACACACGTGCAAGAAAGGCAGCTTACCTTGCTGACAGATTCCTGGAAGTCCCAAGTAACCCAAAAGTCCCGTGATACCTACTCAACACCAGTTATGGGAAGGAGAGACTGTACCATGTCTGATGAAAAAGAAGAAATCCAGAGAGAGCCGAGACAAATTGTACCCATCTGGGAAGTCACAGAATCCCTCCTTCTTATCAGTGTGTGTGGTTATCTTTTCAGATTATCCTGGGTTCTGTTACAGTCCTGACGGGGAGACGAAAGCATTGTGTGGTTCTAAAAATGGTTCTGCTCCATATCGGCTGAGGAGAAAGTCAGGTAAATAGGGGGTTGTGATCAAAATTTAATAATCTAGGGGGACAAGTAATGAAAGATCTTTTCTGTCCGACTGTCAGGCTTTCATTCTAAATAAAAAGTTTAGAACGAAAAGTTTCATTCTAAACTCTCTATTTTCTGCAGAATATAAAACATACCAATCAACTAATGTTGCTTTGCCACTTTTTCTTATCCACTGCATCTGACCACTAGCATGCAGCTACTTAAAACTTGTTGACTACCACTGGGGGGAAATTGTATCCTGTCAATGACACATACAAAAGACTTTTCAAGCCTAAACTTGTAACATGTGTTTGCTGAACCAGACTGTAGCATTCTCTCAGCCCTCAGATCTTTCTTTGACTTGAATCAGTATTTAGTGAGTCCCTACCTAACCCCTTGCACTGTGCTCAGGACCAGGGATGCAAGAGGAAATATACACATGATTCCTGCTTCTGGAGAAGTTATAGTCTGGTGGGAGAGTCAAAAAGGGTGAATAAGTACCAGCCCATAATAGACTGTGGTAGAGGCTAAGTGAGCAGAAGTGTGGCAAGACAAAGGAGAGAGAGGGGGGCTAACTGTGTAGGAAGGAGAGAGAAGGCTTCTCAGAGCAGAAGACCCGGAATGGAGTCTGGGGGCCAAGGAGCCAGCTGGGACAGGACTAGCATGTGCAAAGGTCCTGAGACTTGGGCCAGCATACGTTAGACCTCCAGTGGCAGTTGTGCAGCCTGGCTGAAACATGGGATGGAGGTAGAGGCAAGGAAGGCAAACCAGGAGAAGTGGCTGAAGCTTGACCCTGCAATGCTGCAGAAGAATTTTCAGCAATGAATGTTTGCCTTTTCAAAAGGGAATTCTGGGGGGCCTGGGTGGCTCAGTGGGTTAAAGCCTCTGCCTTCAGTTCAGATCATGATCCCACGGTCCTGGGATCAAGCCCCTCATTGGGCTCTCTGCTCAGCAGGGAGCCTGCTTCCTCCCTCTCTCTCTGCCTGCTTCTCTGCCTACTTGTGATCTCTGTCAAATAAATATGAAATCTTTTAAAAAAAATAAAAAGGGAATTCTGCCTTGATGTGGAAACTGAGGGACACTGTCCATCTAGTTTGGAGAGAGATGATAAAGGCCTGGATTAAGACAGTGGGGGGAGGCAGGCCATTATTGGGATCCCACAGAACTATGATGGATCAAAATAGGAGAAATTTAGAATGATGTCCCGACAGCTACTTGAGCAGGTAATGTCAGTGACGACCGAGTTGAGAACTTGGTTAAAGAACAGTGACGGGAGGAGACTGGTGAGTTTGAAGCATGTTGGGTTGCTTGGTCTGTGCACATTGGGGAATCGTCAGATGGACAGTTAGCATTAGAAGTCTGAGGCTTGGGAGAGGAGTGCCTGAAGGACATAAAATTGAACACTGTCACCTTATAGGTGGTGGTTAAAGCTAAGGAAATGGCTCTACTAGCTTTTGGGAGGGTAGTTTTCTGTTTTGTGACCCCCCGATTGAGCAGCTTAAATCTTACCCTACAGCTTTGTCAGAGTGGATGTCTTGCTGTTAAGTGTCTCTAAGCGATGGGGATTTAGGTATATTTGATTTAAAAAAAAAAATTCTAGAGCTCAAATTATTTGCCTGTAAACTAATAATTCATTTATAAAGAAAAAAACCTTGATTTGGTCTTGGAAATGAAGGCGGCCTTATTTTTTTCTCCTAGAACCTTCCTCAAGGTCACATAAAGTTTTGAAGACCAGTGGTAAGTCCTAACATATCTTTTCTTTTTTCATTGTTACTGCTTTCCACTAAGTCAAACCCTACAAAAACATAAACACCACATAAATTACAGATTGACAGATTTTATTAACGTCTATAGTAGTACCCCATTATAATCGAGTCCCACATCGGGCTCTCTGCTCAGCAGGGAGCCTGCTTCCCCCTCTCTCTCTGCCTGCCTCTCTACCTACTTGTGATCTCTCTCTCTCTGTCAAATAAGTAAGTAAAATATTTTTTTTAAAAATAGCCCATTATATAATATAAAGCCAAATGATATAAAATGTCTGCACTGTCCAGTATAGATAACTGGCAGAAAAAGATTAATATCCCTATTATGTAAAGAAATCCCATACGTCAAAGAGAAGAGACAAAGGACTCTTTTAAAAGTAGAGAGGTGCCTGGTGGCTGAGTCCCTTAGCGTACTGCTCATGGTTTCTGCTTAGGTCACGGTCTCATGGTCACGGGATTGAGCCGTGCATCAGGCCCCATGCTCAGGGCGGAGTCTGCTTCAGATTCTCTTTCTCTCTCAAATAAATAAATAAAATCTTTTACAAAGCATAATAAAAATAAAAGGCAGATAATATAATTGGGCAGTTCCCAAGAAAAAAAACAGAAACCATCAATAAAATATATAAACGGTCATCCATGTTAGTAATCAGAAAAGCTATATATTTGAAGGAGATAAACAGAGGAAAGCTGTATGCGCCACCAAAAAATCTAGAAAACCAGGCCCTCCAAAACGGATGCTGTCTAAATTTCTGCATCCTTTTGAAGCAAAGTTTGGAGCATTTAAATTTAAAATCCACATCTGCCCTTGACTCAACAATTTCACTTTTTTCACTTTTGTGAATTTCACAATATACACTTCCTGTATAGAAGGGCTCGCCCAGGTGTGGCTGGATCGAATTGCATGTGTGTGTTCCTTGTAGCATTTTTAAGAGGACAGCCCGTAAAATGCCCATCTAGCAGGAAAGAGTTAAATAAATGGTAGTATATCTTGGATTGCTGCATGGAGCATTCTGGAATTGTCAGAAAGAACGGAGTGCCTCCTTCCCTACTGACAAGCATGTCCATGCACACTTAGCAGGAAATGGGGGCCAAGGAGCCAGCTGGGACACCTTTATTTTACAAACAAAACTGTGCATTGTGGTGGGCTGGGGTCCGTGGGCATGGGAGCTTGGAAGAGGACCATCAAACTGCCAAATATGGTAATTTCCACCGGGTAGGATCTACAGAGAGGATTCGATCACTGTTTACTTTATATGCTTCCATAACTGAACCCTGTTTAGAGGTGAGCCACACATCATCGAGGTATCTGCAAGGATGTGGCGATATTCAGGTTCCCCAGAAACCCACCTGTACTGCTCCTTAGTACAGCGCCAGGGTGACCCCCAGTGATAAATGCTGTCTGTATCATTCAGGGAAGACCAATAAAGTATTTAAAAATTAACAGAAGCATGGTCTTGTGTTTAAGTGATTCTCATGGCTTAGGGCATATATTTCAAGAAATACATCTTTGGGGGGAAAATTTGAAACTTATTAACATACATTAATCTGTTGCTGTCAGGGATTAAGAAAAGAACTTGACCCTCAGATGTACATAAGGTTTGGGGGGTTGGGGGTTTTTGTTTTCTTTTGTTTTGTTTTGTTTTGTTTTTTAACATACACTGCAGGATATATAACGAGGAGAACTGCGAGGTATTTTCTGAGAATTAGGTCTAAAAGACCCAGAAGCCTCTCAGGCTTCAGTTACTAACAAGTGTTAAGATCCTATAAAATAGGGGTACTTACCTATGTAAGAACTATTTTTAATCCTCAAAACTTCTTTTAAAACCTTTGTATTTTTCAGAAACAGCACAAGACATCCAAAAGGTAAGCATGATCACATTTCTTATTTTAAAATGCTTACTCAGGCATCCTTTCTGGGTACCCTTCTGTATCCCATCCCCAGCCTATATTCCACATGTAAACAATCATTTCACATTTCGAGATGGACTTAAGCAAGGACTCGGCCTGATAACCTCCTCCCTCCCTCAGCTTCATTTCTCAGAACTAAGGCAACCATATCTTCATCTCCCCTTTCCCCCAGCTCTCACCTCAAAAGCTGTAAGGTTATCTAGGAAGTAACACAGGCACCCCATTTTGCCACAAGACCAACACTCCTGCCTCCCAAAGGTTGCCCCCTTTTCAAAGCATTAGCCTTTGGTCACAGAGATCCCCTTCTAAGAATATGGTCCTGCTGCTTGTAGGAGAAGTAGGAGCCCATGTCCTATAATGAAACTTCACTCTATGAAGTTTGGACTTTTCTTTGTCCAATAAAAGCTAGGAGATGGGGGCATAAAAACGGTACACTCAATTGAAGAGTTATACCCAAATGTATTACCGCTGAAGAGTCAATATTATATCCCAACCAGAGTAAACCATGTCCAACTGTCCACTGACCAATTGTCTAAGTTAACAACTCTTGGAGAACAGATTATGGTTTCTCATTTAATGTCCTATATCTGTTAGGACGTGGTTATGAAACTCTCTCCCCACAATTCCCCTGCACCACTTCTTAGCACAGGGCCCAAGTAACCCCACTAATAAACTTTGTATCTCCAGTATGTCCAGTAAAATGTCTAAAAATCAGCACTCTTACCTCAAAGTAATTTTCTTAAAATTAGAGCCTGTGAATTTCTTTCAGGAATACATATTTTTGTTTGGAAGCTTTTGAAATTTATTAGTTGGTTATTGTCCTGAAATAGAGCATGAGATTTTGATTTTTTTTTTTTTAATCTACATTGTTTCCATTAACAAACACTGTGGGAGGCGCCCGGCTATTCAAGGCACCAAACCAGGAGCACGGAACTAAGCCCTGCTTGGTACCATGTTGGGGGATCACTCCACTAGCCCTTAATATGGAATCTCAAGAGCTTGATGAAACTTTTGACACTAGTGATCAAGCCAGGTCTCCATATGGGGATTAACTAAACCTCATAAAATTAGAAGACAAGAAAAAAGTACATTTCTGTACAGAAATGTACTTTTTTCTTGTCTTCTAATACTTGCCTTCTGTGCTTTCTGTACAGAAATGTACTTTTTTCTTAGTGGTCAAATCCCATCTCCTATCACACTAATGAACAATACCAAATGCAGGAAGAAGAGATGTACTAATGGTCAAAGAGTTTATAACAGGAATAAACTCTTAATAACAGCTTCACATTTCACCCAGAATACATATTCCAAGGCCACGCATGTGTATATGTGTGTGTGCGTGTTGTGTGTGATTTGGTTTTCTGATTAGAAATTAACATCACTCATATTTTATTTCCTAACAGGCATCTAAATACTACTTAATTAAATATATTTTGAAAGAAGGTAAAATGTTCATTAGCTTATTAGTGGATTAAGTTACATATCTGCAACAAAGCCTCTTGGCCTAGAATCCCTAAACCAAGGCAATGCCAGTCAGGGGCATGGCAGGTCCACAGGTCACAGGGAAACCCTTAAGGGGTGCAGTCAGATTACTGACAGAGGCTTCTGGTATACCAGAAACTACAATAAAACTCCTTGCAGTCCAGCCTCAAATAGAAACCAGATACAATGGCCCTTGATACCTATATATGTTCATTTATAAAATGTTATTTACCAAGGGCACATCGAATTATTTGAAGTATTTAAGAGTTTTCTGAATTTTGCTGATTCCCTGCATTGGGGTAAGGGATTTGGAGTCAGACTTGGTTTGTGCCCTAACCTTTCTCACCACAGCAGAGAGCCTGGATTTCCTTACTGTGAAATTAATACAATCATGTCTACATCACAGAGCGATTACGAATGCTAAGTGTGGAGAATGTCTGCACATGGCCCAGCCTATTTCTAAGTAAATATCAGTTCCTGTCCTCCCTGCTCCTTTTGCAAAAAATCCGAAGTATGTTTCAACTCCATTAAAATCAACACTATTTACCGATCATTTACTTTAAGACTATTATAGTCCAGTGAGAGAGACAATGTGTAAAACCAGAGGAGTGTCCTATGGTGTGTCACGTCACTAAAGTTCAATCAACATGTTTCTACCCACCTCAGGTTTCCAGAGAGGAAGGGTCTCCCCAGCGGACCTCCACGGGGCCATCGCCTGCCCAGAGGAACAGCCAGCCGAGCAGTTCTGCCATTATCAGCGTGCTTCGCGGGGGAGGAGGCATCAGGAACATCTGGACGGACCACCAGATCAGACAAGCCCTGTTCCCGAGTCGTCGGTCCCCTCAGGAGAACGAGGATGACGAAGATGATTACCAGATGTTCGTGCCGTCCTTCTCCTCCTCAGACCTGAACTCCGCCAGGCTGTGTGAAGACAGCACCTCCAGTCGCCCCTGCAGTTGGCACATGGGACAGATTGAGCCCGCAGAGCCTGCCAGCTCTGGCCACCGGGTGGTCAGGCGGGCCAGCAGCGCTGGCGAGAGCAACACATGCGCTCCTGAAATAAGAATTAGGGACAGCGGCGGCTCTCAGTACAGCCCCCGACGGGAGCAGCAGGGTGACCCTAAAACAGAAGGACAGGACGGAATGACTCCCTTTGGGTCATCTATAGAGCTGACCCTCGATGATATAGACCACGTCTATGACAACATAAGTTACGAGGACTTAAAACTAATGGTTGCTAAACGGGAAGAAGCTGAGGCCATGTCCCTGACAACAGCCAGGGACCCTGTTCGCCCCAAGAGCACACCAGAGTTCGCCTTCTCGAAGGCGCAGCCGGGCTCCGAGAAGAGCTCTCGGCATGCGGAGAGGGATGGAGCTTTAACAGGTCACCGGGCCCCGAACCAAAGCACACATGAACTCCAGATGGTCGAGGAGAACATCTACGACACCATAGGACTCCCAGATCCGCCCTCCCTGGACTTCAAATGCAGCAGCCTGACACGCCCCAAGAGGAGCACCTTCCTAGGTCTGGAAGCCGATTTCGCGTGCTGTGACAGTCTGAGGCCCTTTGTTTCCCAGGACAGCCTCCAGTTCAGCGAGGACGAAACCCCTTACCCCCAGAGACCCTCCGATAACGACTACTTGAGTTTGCTCTATAACTCCTTCAGCTGCAACCTGTCTCTCGGTGATAAATCTATCTCTGACAAACTGTCTGAGGAAGTGGACGAAATCTGGAACGACCTGGAAAATTACATCAAGAAAAACGAAGTCAAAGCTAGAGACCGGCTCCTGGCAGCCTTTCCCGTCAGCCAAGAGGACGTGCCGGACAGGCTGCACTCTGAGAGCACCCCCGAGCTGGGGAGAGAGGCTGCGTGCTCCGTGTCTACCCTCTCGCTTCCTGAGGGCCACGCTTTCCTCACACCACTGAGAGACAAGCCTGGCAGAGCTGGCCAGACCAACTGCCCGTTTGAAGAGGACCTGATTACTAAAGAAGGCTCCTTGATGAGCCTTAACCGGCTGTCTCTGGCCAGTGAAACACCCACCCTGGAAAACCCTTATGACTTGGCCAACAGCAGTCTCTCCCAAACAGACTTGGAAAACCCTGCCCCTGGGATGGATGCCACAGATAAGACGAAAAGCAGGGTTTTTCTGATGGCCAGGCAGTATAGTCAGAAGATCAAGAAGGCAAATCAGCTTTTAAAAGTGAGAAACCCAGAGCTGGAACAGCCACTGGCCAGCCAGCAGCCTAAATCCTCGGACAAAGACCTGGCGGCCATCTTGGAAGAAAAGAAGCAAGGGGGTCCTGCCATCGGTACGTTCCTTCACACTGCTCTCCCTCCTTCTTGAAAGTAGCATGTGAGGAAAGCTTTCAGGTTCTAAAAGTCCTTGAGACGGTGAGAACGTTGCCACCCAGACGCTCACGCTCTCCGACTGAGACCACAGCCTCACTAACAAGCACCAACAAGGCCGTTCCTAATGCTTTTCCTACCTTAGCCCACAGAGTCACTCAGGTTGGAGCCAGATTCAGTCTCGCAGGGTTTTGTTGTTTGTGTAACATTGTCATTACCAGACGTGACGGTTTAAGGAGTTTTCTCTAATCTGAAGTGTGAAAAATAGCGATCCGTTGAACTCGTAGCAGGTAGAGCTTTTCCATGTGTGTGTTGCTGTGTTGAGAGGAGTTGTGGCTTGTGTCAGCTTTGAAGATTTGGAAGCACATAGAATAGGGTTGCTCCAGAATCCCAGCCAACATGCCCCAACCCATCCTAACAGATGAAAAGGAGTCTTTTCCCACTTTCTAAAAGCTGGTCATGCTCTATCCTTAGGCGTTTCCTCAAATATTTCTCTTACCAGTTGAATTTTTGTTTAATAGTTGTCCTAAAATAGCCGGTGTCAGGCACAGGCTTGATCCAACAGCCTCAGTCTTCTCGGGGAGCTTGCAAAAAGTCTGATTCTTTTGGTCAAGCCACCTTTGTGGGGCAGAAAACTGGGATCTCTCAGGTATTATACTGATACGATGAGGGCTAAAGATTTGACCTCTTTCTCTATTATAAAGAAGTGCAGAGACAAAACTTGACACCAAGACCCCAATCTCAGTCGAAGAACACAGGTGCGAGTGAGACAGGATTGTCATGGGGAGAAGAAACCCCAGGGCCCTGGCTCTCCCCTCAGGAGCTTTTCACCTCTAGGCACAGAGAAATTTCTGGGGTTAGGCCCCAGAATCTGCAATTTAAAACAATGTGGCCTTTTGACCCTATTTTAAGAATCTCTGGTCTAGATTTTCTGACAGAGGACCACCTTGATATCAGATGAGAGGAGACCTTTCTCCAGTTAAAAGTAAAACCCAGATGACCAATATCAAGGCACACTGAGACAGGCAGCAGGACGGTGACATGGCTCATTGGGCCAGATTAATGCCACTAACCCCCTTCCTTTGAGACTGATGTCTTGATCTCTGCAAAAAAAAAAAAAAAAAAAAACAGAGAATAAGAAGGGGATATCCAAATCCTAAATGAAGCCACACATTAAAAGTTACATGACAAGAATCTAGAGGGAATTTTCTTAAGTTTGGAAGTATTTAAGAATTGTATAAAGCTTTACTCTTTTTCTAGAGCTACACATAGAGTAAAATTTCCTATCAAATAGGGAAGGCACCGGAATTGGCTACCTGAAGGATTTTACTCTCTCTCTCGAGTTCTTCTTTTTAAATAAAGGTGAAAAGTGAATTTTGTATGAATGTAAGAGACCAGATGGCATATATTTTTCTCCTTGCAAGAATTTGCCAGAATTAATTCATGTCCCTTTTCCAGCACCAGGGCTGCTAAGCTGGTTTGTTATGACCCATGGAAAAAGTGACTGAGTTCCACCTGTAAAGGAGTATTTGGGAGCATAGATGGCATTGGAAGCAGTGGTATGTGACCCATGCCTCCGCTCACGGAACCTGGGCTGAGAGAGAATAGAACAGGGTTTCTGATGGTGATGGATTATGCCAGCAGACTGTTGTTTCAAGGGTGGTAATCACCTAAGCCCGGTTGTTTTGAATTTGGACCATCCATTAAAATGCAGAACTCACGCTAAATCAGTAGGGCTTATAACTACCTTGAGTAGTCTTCTTTTTTACACACCTTTTAAGAATACATAGGCGTCCCTTTGGGGTTTTCTTTTGCTTCTTTTTACCTTTCATTTGTTCTCCTTTTGGTGTTGCCTACTGATGTCTTCTTGGGATCCCATGGGATCTTTTCTCAGCTCTGCGTCTGTGTCCTCTCTTGACATGGTAGGCTACTACCGACGTTCTCCCCAACCAAGAGGAGGAGATCTCTCCAAAGTCATCTTCTGAGAGTGGGGTCTCCCCCGCTCTCTGGCAGAAGCACGTCCCTAGGGCCTGCCGTCTCTCGGACCTGAGGAATCTTCATCTGGGTGGATCGAGACCGCTTCCTGTGCCCATTAGGCTTTCAATCAGTTGACATGATGACTCCTTTTCTCTCTCTTGTTTATCTGGGCACAGGACGTCGTAATCGAACGGACCGATTCTCCAGACTTCTTCGTATGGGCCTTGCCACTTTGCCAGGAGCTTGCTCTCGGTGTTGTACGGAAGGAGGAACGCCCTATTCACCTGCTGAAACTCTCGAGCACCTTTATTGAACTCTCTGGCAGGGGTTTACAGGCCCCGGGTCAGATTTCTGCCTCTAAACCACCTGTCCAGGTCTAGTCACTCTCACCGTCCAGAGCCTGCTGTAGTAGAACAAGAACATTCTTGTTCAGTCAGACCTCCCTCCTCATAGTCTTTGAGGCCAATGAGGCCTTTGGGTTCCCTTTCTGGGTGATGTTTTATATGGGGGGAAACTCCATACAGGCTTGAGGGATTTTCCTTTTTGTGTAGTGAAGGCAAAATCACATTTTATGCTATGGTCTACATTTCAAGCAGCATCAGAAGCTTTGATTTTAATCCTCTGTCTTGAAAACAGTCTACCTCATACTTTTCTCAGCAAGGATCATTTTCAGTTTTTATCTGGAATCCTAAGAATGCCACACTTTTAAACTTCCAAAAGAGAAATAAACCAGAGACAGCCCTGAGGTTGTCCTGAATTGAGAATATACATAGTCTATAAAGGGTATGAATGCCAGAACTGGGATGATGGGGAACTTTGATCCACCTAATACTAAGGTTTTTAGACCAGAGATGTCCTCTTGGGCTGCCTAATTCCCACCTGACTGGTTAAAGAAAGCTAATGACAGCTGTTGCTTTGGAACCATTCTCTTATTCACGTTGCCATCAAACAAGTTATGCCAAGCTGAGATGAAAAAAAACTCTAAAACTTAGATAGACACTGTATATTATCTATCTGTGAGATACTTTTTATTCCAAATTAATAAGTGGCCCACTTTTTATCATCCAGAGATAAACTGTGCCCATTATGCATTATCAATGGAAGCATTTTAATCAAAGGCCACTTTCCTGCTTCCTCTTCTTTTCTGCTATGCCCCTGATTCTCTAGGCCGCCTGTCACTCTCTGCGGTCTGGTCTTACAGAAAGCACATCCACTTTTAACACTATGCTTCAAAGAAGGAAGTCCAAAAATTATCTCAATAAGTAGTTCTCGAGACCAATTCGTATCTAGAATTCTACTTGGTGCTCAGTATGGACTGTTCTCCCAAGAGTGAACATGGGCTAGTGGGAGTGATAAACTAGTCCGTGTCTCCAAACGAGCAATACGAGATTGTGTGCGTGTTCGCGTGCGTGTCCGTGATCGCGTGTGCAGCCAAGGCTCAGTGTTGGGGTCCACACGAAGTACAGAAGACTTCAGAGAACTGGATTAGAAAATGATTCATGGAAAGGGAAGGGCTTAGAGAGGGTCTTGAGCGGCTAATAGGATCTGATGAAGCAAAGGAAGAAGAAGAAGAATGTGATTAGGAAGAAAGAGGCATGGGAAATATTGTGGCTATTTTGAGTCATGCATGGTTTCAGATCATCTGGCCTTTCGTCTGAAGTCAAAAGCTGATTGTTCATAGATGACTCTGTGGTTAAACTTTGGTACTGAAAGAGCTGACCAAATGTTTCAATCAGCTCTCATGGCTTTCCCCAAAATTGCCATCTTATTGGAACCTTGTGAAAATTCAGGGCCTTCCAGACTTAGTTGTGGGATCGCGCGTGGGGCCATCATATAGATGAGAATGGTCTGGGCAGGGCTAGCTGATGTTCAGGTGCAACTGCTACCCATGACTCTGTCTCAAGGTCCAGCTGCCTTTGTCTGGGCTTCGTACTGAATGGAACAGTGTAGACTTCAGAATGGCTAACACAGACACTTTGGTGCTCATGTAGACTTTCAGTCTCGTAAGTGCCAAACTTAATTGGTATTGACAGTTTTTACTATGCCAGTCAAGGAACAATAGTTCAAGTTCTTGTTACTAGAAATTCTGAACTAATCTTCTCTGTGCTTCCAAGAAATTTGGACTTGAAAGCCTGAAGGATCTAAATGTAGGCTCTATGAGAAGTTAAACAGATGACTTTACCCTGATTTGGGGGATTTGGGAGGCAAACAGTCTGAGAAGGTTGCAATTAAATGCACACAGAATAACAGCGCTTATCATCTGTCCTCATAGAAGAAAAGAGTAGAAAGAAATGGCAGAAACCCAACTGAATTTTTTATTTAAATTCAAGGAATAATTTACTAACAGTAGGTCACTAAAAATATAAATAGCTTAAAAAGAAAGTGCATATCACTTGCTGGTCATCATAGATGGGAGAGATCCCCTTTGTGGAGACTGTGGAGACGTGGTCTGGGCAATTTATAGGACGCATGGAATTCTTAGGTTCTAGGGCAGTCGTGTGGATACCTGGATTGGGGTGATGGTGGTGGCGGCAGGGTGGGGACAGCTCTTGAAATAGACATCTCTGGGCTCTGTCTCTTAAATCATTCCAGGCCCAAGAGAATATTCTATCCATAGCATGGTTCTGTAAATGTCTTAAAAAATGTCTGTGTAATCCACTGTCTATGTACTCCGAAGTGGAGAAGAAGGGAGGTTGACCTCATAGCTGAATCTGAAGTAGCAGTAGCTTTCACGGACATAACAAGTCAAATCCTGTTCGGGACAAATACTAGAGAGCATTACACTCTCAATTAAACGCACAGATGATTCATTCTCAATACCTTGGGGGCCTAGACCTTAGTGCCTGGCTTCTTGGTGGTAGGAAAGTAGACGTGGCCCAGTCAACAGACATGGTTCTGAAATCCCGGAAGGGAGGGCCTCCTGTAGACGCCGGTTTCCCAGACAGTGGCATTGGATGGAAATACAGGAACAGCCACCAGGAGCAGACTCTTCTGGACGTCCTTGTCTGAGAGCATTTAAGACTAGTGAGAAGTCAGGGGCAGCTGCTGCTTGATGGATCGTGTCATCTTCCTTTTTCTGACTGCTTGAGTAATTTGTCATCGGCCAGGGTTTAAGTACTGGCCTTCTTGTTTTTAGGATGCCTGGTTTGTTTGTTTTTTAGCACGGACACAGTTTCATGCTTATAAAGAACACTAGGAATTTTCATTACAAACAGCAAACATTTACAGACCTAAAATAAAAATAATCCAGAATTCAATCAGATTAAATGAATTTGTAGGGGACCTTTTTTTTTTTTTTACATTTTTATGTTTGATTAAACTATGGATTATTTTATTGAGTTCGCATTGCTTACTAGTCAGTGATGTAGTAGTCAGTGATGACTCATCCTCAAATGTAAAGGTCCTGTCTATTTATATTTTTAAAATCGGTCCATTAGGATGTTCGATTTTTAGGTTTTTTTTTTAATCTTTGCATGTGGAACTATTCCTCTGTATGTTTATTGTTTGCGTATTTGCCTTCCAGGTGCCAGGATAGCTGAGTATTCCCAACTGTACGACCAGATCGTATTCAGAGAGACTCCCTCCAAGCCTCAGAAGGATGTCTGGGCCAGCCCTCCAGAAACTCGCAGCCCCAGGTCCCCATCACCTTCCCAGGCCCAACAGAGCAGCGAGGACTGGCTTTTGCATTCCACCTACAGTAATGGAGAATTAGCGGATCTCTGTCCCCGGCCGGAGCCCGACTTGAAGTCGAAACATTCCACTCCAGAAACCAGTACAAAAAGCATCCCGAGACAGCTGTCCACGGCTTGCTCTGTGCCTTCCCTTCCGTCCTCCGACCCTCTGCTGGGCTCCGTGCAGAGACACAGCGTGATAGTCAGTCAGCCCAGCCAGGAGCTCTCTCTCCAGGGCTACCTGTACAACTCCTTGGGTCGGACAGGCCTCAGTGGTAGATGTCAGCCTTATAGCCGGTCCCAGTCCTCTTCCTCTATCCTGATAAACCAGTCAGTGGACTCCATCGGCTACCCCGGCGAGGGCGGAAGGAAACAGCTGCTGTCTTTACGCAAAAGTCCGAGGTGTGAGAGTCACCAGGACGTGCGGCCCGGCCTGGCCGACTCCTGCCAGCAGGGCACTGAAAAACACTCCGATCTCACGCTCCGAGACTCCCAGAAGGTTCTGGTAGTAAATAGAAGTTTACCCTTAAATGCCCAAAGAGCGACACAGAACTATTTCTCCAATTTCAAAGAGACTGGAGGAGACGAAGACGACTACGTGGAAATCAAGTCAGAAGAAGACGAGCCGGAGGCAGAGCTCTCCCAGGGCCAGAGGAAGATGTGTGACCCACGGGTTGTGGAGGCTGGCTTGTCGGAGGGCGCCTGCAGCAACGACACCTCTTACTCCTTGAACAGTCCGTGCTCTCCAAAAAAGCCAGTAAGCGACAAGCTGGGGATGTCCCCCTATCTGGCATCCTATAGCGACCCGGACAAACTGAGTGACTATCTCTGGAGGGGGCCGTCTCCCAACCAGCAAAACATTGTCCAGTCGCTGAGGGAAAAATTTCAGTGTCTCAGTTCAAGCAGCTTTGCCTGAGGCTCTTTGGAGAAGTCACCCAAGTCCGTGTCACAGGGGGGCTCATGAAGGACAGATCCCGGCAGGTGCTTTCTATGCCCCAGATTAAAACAATTTTGTAATACCCCAGGAGTGTCAACCATGCTTTCTTCCATGGCACAACTTTTAGAAGCGGCTGCCAGGGCAGCCGGGGTTGTACTGTCCGACCAGTGTCAGCCTCTCACGGCGTGTCTTCCTGACGCTGACTGTCTTCATGTTTCATGTAAGTCAATCTTACTTGAAAATTTTTAGGTTTTTCTTTTTTTTTTTTTTTTTTAAAAACCTGGTGGCCATGATAGTTTCTCCTGTGTCCTGGCAAGAGTGCCCCGAGTCTAAAAAAGGCAGCACTCCTTTCCTCTCCAGAAGCCATGAGTAGTTGGATTCTAAGACCCAAAGGCAGCTAGGAGGCCTTTTCACATTGTTTGAAAGAGGAAGGGAAACTAAAGCTGCTCAACGGATTATGCCCAGCACACCTGCCATTTTGGTTCCATTCAGGACAAGACCCTAGAATCACGTAAGCTAGAGATCTCTCGTGGGAGCGTACGTGCACCCTGCCCGTCTCACTCTGCATGGGTTGCTCCTACATCTGTTCACTGTATCGAAATCGGGTAGCTATGGGACGTTAGGGGGAGCAAGACCGATTCTCTAGAACCAAAGATCCTTACCTGTATTCCTGGACACATTCCAGAGAATGTACTGCTTGTTGGGTTTAGTTTTGATGGCTGGAGTCAAAGGAACGATCTCCTCCAGGGCTCAAAGGAAACTATGACCAAGAAAATGCAAATGGACTTAACTGTTAGAAAGCATGGGGACAGCTTGCTGATGTCCTCCTGTGAATGCAGAAGGCAGGGGTGGAAGTAGGGGCTCTCCGTGCAATATTTTTGTGTGTATCTCTAATCAACACAAAGTAAACTGTGAGCTAAACTCAAACGCTTTAGGGCCACCCTTTGCAGAACAGTTTATCATGTGTACTTTCCTGAGTTCTGTATCTCAGACCAATGACCTGATCCCCAACCTTGAGGATTTCGTTGGCTGCAATGAAATTTATTTGCTAAACTCAACATAACATGGGGGCCTTTTCTCATTGTTTTGAGGCACATAAAAAAATTGGATCTTTGGCTACTAAGCTCTGACTAATATTCTTTGATGTTGTCATTACAGTCTTTAAACAACAGTCCCTTGTGATAATCAGGGACCAATCTAAGGATTTATGGGAGGGAACAGAAAATTAAAAGCAAGGCCTTATGAGTAAAAAGCAAAAATCAAAGAAGCAAAAAGGAAAAGTGAAGGCCGATCTGTTGCTATTTCATAAAAATGTTCTGTTTTATGGAAGACTCCAGTCAATCCAACAAGGATGTTTTCTCAAACAAGAATGTAATATTCTCCTTTCAAGCAATTTTACATTCTAGAACCTCTTCCCCAGTGGGTTCAATTTTCATTGATATCAAGGGGATCTGGGCTTTCTATTTAAAGGGAATCTCTGATACTGATTTCAATCGGTGACCTCTAACCATAATTCTTTTCCTCTTCTTAAAGTCCTGCACCTCTGTTTCTTAACCATGAAACGTCAGATGTGACCATCCTTATTTTATAAACAGGTACTTCTGGCACTCGTTTTTTCCTTTTAAATAACAAAAAAGAACCCCAGTTTCTTGCTTCTCTATACACTTCCTTCTTCTAGCAGCTTATAAAACCAAGTCTGTGTTGAATGGCATGGTTCTAGAAACATTCCTGCTTTCCCTGCCTTTCTTTAAACTCAATACAAGTTTCCAAGAGTAAGAGTATCAGAAAAGACAAGCCCCATAGGGAAAGTATGTTCTTAGACTTGCAAGAGGTCGTCACAGGTGGGTTTGCAAAACAAAGTTACCTGATTTTTCTTGTCCTAAGAGTGAAGTTTCCTATTTTTGCCTTTTAGTTTGTATGAGCCCCAATTCTATATTATCCATATATTACGGTGGTGTCTTACTCTCAGACATTATTAATTCATCATACCAGTGTCTCATTACACGGCTTCGATGTGACCTACAGGAGTATTCTCTGCTGCACGAAGGTGGATATCTTGCTTTATAAAATGTCTGTGTAGTTGTCTTTATGTTCTAGGCCAAGTCTTTAGCTTCATAGACCACTTCTGTCAACCAGGATGCAGATTTTGAGAGCTGTGTGTATATGTATAATCATGTTTGTGTTTTTCCTCAAAGTTACCAGTTAAATGCTTCTGTTTCAGATAGTTTCATTTGGAGGTGGGGTAAAATTGTATATAATTGGGGGGGGGAGTTATATGTACCTAAAAGTATGACAAGTTCTTATTAGGGCTCTGTACTGAAGGTTCAATTGTTTTTTTTAAGTTCACTTTTCACCTACTCTTTGTGCAAAAAAAAAAATGCATCTAGGAAAAGATAGTTTAAATATTGTATATAAGATAATGAAAGTTAGTAATGCTCATTATTTAATAAAGTTTGTAAAGTACAAAGTCAATTACAGTGTGAATTAGTGTGTTTGTTCTAGGAATGTCAAGATTTCTCCAGACTACATTGTGTTAACTCTGTCTTGTCTTATGAGCCAGGCAGATAATGGTTCAGCGTTAATGACGATACACAATGTTTCAGTGACAGCATATTTTCTGCATCTTTGGATTACTTTTAAAACACTGAATTTAGTGTCTGGGATAGTATGTGTTTTCTTGATAGGTGACTAAGTTACATGGATCACTAGATTATCTTTTTTTTTTATTTTTTTTACTTTGTAATAACAGAAGTCATCTTTGTAAATATTTCATTTTGAATCAAAAAAAATTAAAACTTTGGGAGCACAAATTCAGATTTTTTTTTTTTTTTGGTGTGTAACTCCATGTTCTAAATTTTTTTTTGACAAAAATTGTACAGAGAACAGAAGCATGTTAATATAAATTGGTAATTATAGGCCATGTCTTAAGCAATTCTATTTCCAAATATAAGCATAATATCCTATCCCAACATAGCAAAAATATATATCGCCTAACTTTCTTTATACAGAAGAAAATACATTTTTCTTGAGAGTGTTTTAAAGTGGAGAATTTCTACACCTCACACTGAGGATCCATCGGATTTATCTTACCTTTTCCGCCCTGAGATTGAAAGTAGGTGGGGTTTTCTGGAAGTTGTGGAAGGTCAATTTATTTATATTTTTTAAGATTTGACTTATTTTATAGAGTGAGCAAAAGAGCACAAGCAAGGGGAGTGACCATGGGAGAAGGAGAAGCAGGCTCCCTGCTCCTCCGGGAGCCACGAGGGGCTGGACCCAGAGAGCCAGAGGCAGACGATTCATCACCTGAGCCACCCAGGTGGGTGGCTCACCCACCCTTGCAAGGTCAATTTAGAGAAGTACATGATAATAAAAATAATGAATACTGCTATGCTGAAAATAAATTAAAAAATAAAATAAATAAATAAATAAAATAAAATAAAATGCCAACTTGAGAATGTTAGAAAAAAACAAACAAACATGCCCTGTGTCAATTTCATACATAAATCCTTAGGGGAAAGGCAGAAAAATATTAAAAATCAGGCTTGTAATGAACTGTAAACACCGCTGTTAAGCATGAATATTTATTAACATTTGTAAAGTTCTCTTCTGTTCAAAAGAATTTTCTTTATCTCTGTTCTGAAGAACAAACGTTAAGACTTTAAGATCTCTTCCAGATGCCTGGGTGGTCAGTCAGTTGAGGGTCTGACTCTTGATTTTTGGCTCAGGTCATGATCCCAGGGTCCACTTAGGATCCTCTCTCTCCCTTCCCTCTGCCTCTCTCCACCCCAAAGTAATAAATAAATCTTAAAAAAAAAAAAAAAAAAAAAAGCTGTCCCATCCTCGCTACATTACATCATTTCCACTATCTGGACAGTGGTAACTGCACTTAGTTGTATCAGCCAAAAAGGGATTGCACCAAAAGAAGCTGCTTCAACCTTTTTGCTAATTTACATATGTCTTTACATAAACCTTTTCCTATGCTTTTTCTTAAGCATGCTTTTTCAATGTTTTTGGTTTTAAAAAAATGTATGGAAACATAAGCATGCTCTCCCATTTAGCTTCCCATGTTTTTCTCTCCTTACAAGTGATTTAGAGCATGAAACACCAAGATAATGTGGAATTGTGCTGCATTTAAAAAGCTTAATAAATGCAAAATATTATTGCACAATCAACCCACACAATCATCAGTTTAAGTATTCAGAATATGTATAGCGTATTTGAAAACATTTTTAGTGGCATCTGGGTGGCTCTGTCAGTTAAGCTCATGTCCTTTGGCTCGGTCCTGATCCCAGGGTCCTGAGATCGAGCCCCTTATCATGTCTGGCTCCTTGCTCGTCAAGAAGGCTGCTTCCCTTCTGCCTATGCCTATTGCTTCCCCTGCTTATGTTCTCTCTGTTTTTCTCTCTCTCTCTCTGTGTCAAATAAAAATACTTTAAAAAATGTTTTTAAAAAAGAAAAATTTTAAAAAAGATTTATTTGTAAGAGAGTGCATGTGAGTGGGGAGATGGGGGGAGGGCAGAGAGAGAGAGTTCTTAAGCTGACACCCTGCTGAGCTCAGCACCCCAAAAAACTCTGTTATAGGAGATCATAAGTTTCTTTTTGGAAGAATATCCTAAAATTTAGCACATGACTCATTTGATCCCTTGAAATGGAAATACCAGTTCTGTACAGTGACTAACAACTTGTAGGTGTTCCCTAAATGTTTAAAGATTAAAGAGAGTCAAAAACTCGTTTGAGCACAAAACCTGAGACAAACATTCAAATCAGAGACACAACGGAAAACACAAAAGGGACGACACTGCTTTTTTAAAATACGAAGCAGCCGCCGTCAGAAATCCAACATCTCGGAGTTTCTATTGGGTGGGTCAGAGAAAAGCCTATAGGCCCCTTTTCCATCTCCTGGCTGAGAGGATTCCAAGGAAATTTACTCTGTGTGATCTCCAGTACCGTTTCAACTAAGAATTTACACGGTCATGGGAGAGTTGGGATTAGACCCCTCTGGAAGATTCCATTTAGACAAAACACCTTTCCCAAGAACCAAGAGTGCAGTGGTGGGACTGAAGTCAGGTGAGGTAGAGGGGGAGGGCCCAAAATGCTGAGACATTTTGGTGCCAAAAGACAAACTTGCCTACTTGACAATGGTAGTGCTTGCGCATGAGCAAAACCCACTCTATCTCTGAAAAACCATAAAGCTTAATTTCCTGACCATGGCTTTGACCTGATTTATCACACAATAGGGGGGAAAAAAGAAGAAGAAGAAGAAGAAAGCAGTTCTACTTCATTAGTTCTAAAACCACGTTTATTCAGCTGAATTTAAAAGAACAAGGCTTGGGTGGTGAGCAGATCACCTGCTCTGTGGGGCAAATACAAGCTCCCAAACGTCCTCGTGTTTGAATGGCCGTGCATGGCTTTCCTGGTGCTCCTCATGGAACCATTCACGATGAGACCGTGGCCCAGACGCTGAGCCTGGCTTGCACAGCTTTAAAAAGTTTTAACATAAAAATCCCAATTCCCAGCTTCTCTAAATGAAGAAAAAAAAATCTGGCCTATTTGGGCTTGAACTCTGGCAAGGCACCTCTGTGAGATCTGAGGGAACCTAAGGGCAGAAATCACCAGAAAACTGGTGACTTGTTCCAACCTCTGGGGAGACTCTTCCTTTGTTCTCCATTATAGACTTCATTAGCCAATTTAAAGCAGCCATGGGGCCCTCCTGTGCAGATGTAAAGGCTTTTTACATAACTAAAATGTGTCATAGATGGGCCGTGGGTGGCTCAGCCGGTATAAAGATTTATTTGAAAGAGAGAGCACGAACGCACATAGAGGGGAGGGGCAGAGGGCGAGGGAGAAGCGGGAGCCCAACATGGGACTCGATCCCAGGCCCCTGAGATCATGACCTGAGCTGAAGGCAGCTGCTTAACCGACTGAGCCACCCAGGTGCTCCTGTACCTATTGCTTCTTTGGGGGAAATTTTACACCTGGTCCACTTCACTAATGTTTGTCATCCACCCGGGCTCCGTGTAAGCCTCGGGTTTTAAGGTTTATATTCTCCATCCCATTCTTGTCTGATACTATGAACTCGCTTAAGGCTTAAACTGTGGTTTATACTCTGTTTCCTAACTCCAGCTTAGACTGCCCCCTCCTAGTGCAAAGAGATGCTTCCCCACAGCACATCTCCACGTGAGCTGTCACTATCCCAACCCGGTGTCCTTTATACCTCTGAACTCCTCTGGTTTGCGCTTTTGTTCTTGGTCCACCACCACAACCTCCGCCCTGGCTGTCTTGCCGCTGCCTTCGCCACTTCCAGGCTTGTTCCCCTCTGCCCTCCTGATCTTAGCCAGCATGACATTTTTACATACATACAGAATCAAATCCTCTACCAAAATCTGTCTGCCTTTATAGGAGCTGTTCTCTGTGCTTGCACTGCCTTTCCCTAGCCATCGGGGGGAAAGCCTGCGTGGTCATCAACACTCAGTTCAAAATGTCCTGTCAAAAAAATTTATGGGGGCACCTGGGTGGCTCAGTGGGTTAAGCCGCTGCCTTCGGCTCAGGTCATGATCTCAGGGTGCTGGGATCGAGTCCCACATCGGGCTCTCTGCTCAGCAGGGAGGCTGCTTCCTCCTCTCTCTCTCTGCCTGCCTCTCTGCCTACTTGTGATCTCTCTCTGTCAAATAAATAAATAAAATCTTTAAAAAAAAAAAAAAATTTACGACCCTGACCTGTGCAGGAGCGGGACTGTTGCTCAGTTTGCAAGCAGAAGCTTAGCCTGCATCACATTCATGGCCACTGGCAGAAGACAGGAGATTCCTCCATCAGAGATAAAGGGCATTATTACTCCCCGCCCAACAGGTATGACCTTCACGTTTGCATCGGTTCTGCCTTGTTCCTCCAAAGCTATGTGGGCGAAGCCGCCACCCAGGAGCCTACTGCACATGCTACGGCTTTATCACGTAGCTGGATGACCCTGAACTTAGGAATCCCCAGTCACAGGGGCACTGGGTGCGTCAGGTGGCTGGGTGTTCAACTCCTGGTTTGGGCTCAGATCATGATCTCAGTGTTGGGGGTTCGAGCCCTGCATTGGCCTCTGTGCTAGACAGGGAATCTGCCTGAGATTCTCTTCTCTCTCCCTCCCCTGCTCATTCTCTCTCTCTTTCTCTAAAATAGGTAAATAAATCCTTTAAAAATTAAGAAAAGGAATCCTCAGTCATAAAGGGCTCCTAGCAAACCTGGCCCATCTTTGCACCTGGAGAGAGCCATTATCTTTACTCTCTAGACAATAAACGTATCTGTCCTCTGCCCCAGAGGGAGATACTGTATCTTTCAAGGTTCTACAAACATCCTTGCCAGGACAGCCAGGAATAAGACTTATGCAATGCAGGAAGAAATGCAAAATAAAAGAGATACATAGAGAGCTGTCTCAGGATGAAGATATAATTTCATGACATAGAAAAATATTTTTTTAAATATATCCAGTATTGTTAAGGACAGAGAAAGATGGTTACTCCTAACCAAATGAGAATACAAGTTGGTATACATTTTTCAGAAATGAATTCGGTAATACAGGTCAATAACACCAAACATTCATCCTTGACCCCGAAATTTCCATCTAGGAATTAATTCAAAGACAAGCATCAGTTGCAGTTAAAGATACATGTATCAAGCATCTCCAAGCCTCACCTCATCTGCAGAGCTGGTCAGTAATCATGCAGATTTTAATGTGAGTCAGTGTTGGTGTGGGCCACCCCTCCAGACTTCCCATGAGCTCCATTAAATTCAGAGCTTCTCTCTCTATGTCCAAGCAAATCATTCAAGATTCAGGTAGTCCCTCCTGCGAGACCAAAGTCTCTCGTCATCCCACCAAGGTTCGAAATCCCATGGAAGTGCCATCTGTTCTGACCTTTGAAAAGTCCGAGTGTCCTCACTATGTTTTCAACCTTCCTGATCTGGACATGTCGGTCTCCTTGGCGTTTGGACCCCTTTAATCACTGTGCTCCATTTCCCTGATCTCCTGGGCCACATCCCAGGACACATGTCCCTCCTCACATATTTCCTTGTTCTCATCCCCATCATGCATTTAGGAAAAATGCATTTTCCTAAACCACCACTCACGGCTGTCATTCTTCCCGTATCTTTCCCTTGTGTGCTTCAGTTCTGTGCTCCGACAGCTCTACGGCCTCATCTTTTAAATTTAATAGTCCCCCTTAATTCCTTTCATTTTTTAAACTAAAATTTAGCTCTTCCTTCAGGATGCTGTTCCTCCTAAGTCTGTCTTAGGGGGAGGCTGTTTCTTTTCCTATAGTCCAACACCCCTTGCTCCAAAGGTGAGTCAGCACTCTGGTTCACTCCAGACTATGGCTCATGCAATTCCTTCTACTCTAAACATTGTTTCCAGCACTGTCCTTCTCTTAGCTTGACTCCAAAGTCATCTAAGTCATCTCCTAAGTACTGCCTTCGGGCGTATTCCCTCTCAGGAAGCTTTTTATGACTCTCCAGGTCTAGGAAGGTGCCTCTTTCTTTTCTTTTCTTTTCTTATTTTAAGATTATACTTATTTAAGAGAGAGATAGCACCAGCAGGGAGAGCAGCCGAGGAAGAGGGAGGAACAGACTCCCACCTGAGCAGGGAACCTGATGTGGGGCTTGATCCTGGAACTTCAGAATCATGACCTGAGTCAAAGGCAGATGCTTAACTGACTTAGCCACCCCAGCGTCCCAGAAGGTGCCTCTTTGTAGTATTCTTAAAAGACTCTGAACTATCATACTTCTGACCTTCCATTCGCGTGCCTGTGTTCTAGCGGGTAGCTGTGCACGATAAACTCAGTGAGAACAAGGCTGTGCTTTTCTTATTCACAGATGATTCCTTAACTACCTGCCTAGCACAGAGCAAATACGCTCTCACACTATATAAGTATAAATATTATTTCATTTTCAAATACATATTCCTTGGGCTGAAAACGAGACTTCTTTGACTTATATCCAAATGTTATCTCAAAGTGCACCGAAACAATCTACATCCATTAGGGGAAGAATATTAGTGAGTGAATTTGTAAAGGCTTCAACATAATGGAGTCCTTTCCTTTGAGCATGGTTGGCTTTTGATAAGCAGACTAATATAGATTTGAGTTTGGGGTAAATGCATTCAGACGTATCTGTCCAAATGAGATAACGATCCCTAGGAAACAAACCTGGGAATATGAGTTGATTCTCATAAATCTTTCTCCCTTTTCCATTCTTTGGTCCGGCAAATGTGCATTACAAGCATGCAAGAACCCAAATCCCTTTCTTCTGGAATGTGAGCCCCTTGGGCTCAGGCTGTGTGGACTCCAACGTCAGGCCCATGAGGCAGTTGAGCAGAAGGCAAGGTCTCCACATCATCCACATCAGGATTCAAAGAGGTCAAGTCCAATATTTTAACTGCCTCAATCAGCACAGGCATTTGTTGTCCCAGACCTTTTAAAGACATTTTTAAAAAATTACATACTGGGTGCCCCTGGATGGCTCAGTCAGGTAAGCATCTGCCTTTGGGTCAGGTCATGATCCTGGAGTTCCAAGACCAAGCCCCACCTCAGTTAAGTCTCATTTAGGCATCTGCCTTCGGCTCAGGTCATGATCTCGGGGTCCTGGGAATGAGCCCCACATCCGGCTCCCTGCTCCATGGGGACTCTGCTTCTCCCTTCACCTCTACCCCTGCCCCATGCTGGTGCCGGTGCGCCAGGGTGGCACAGTGGGTTACAGCCTCTACCTTCAGCTCAGGTCACGATCCCGGGGTCCTGGGATTGAGCCCGCATCTGGCTCCCTGCTCAGCAGGGAGTCTGCTTACCCTTTTCTCTCTGCCTAATTGTGATCTCTGTCTGTCAAATAAATAAATAAAATCTTAAAAAAAATAAAGTCACAATCATAATAGATCTTAATTAAACATTAATTATTGTAAAGAAATTTGTGCTATTAAGGTTCCTACATGTCACATACATAATATCCCAGCCTTATTTTGTTCTACTATTTCGCAAAGTAGAGTGGGAAATCTAACTCTTTTAATAGCATTTATTATAACTCATGATTCTTTGATTCAAAGAAAGTTTTATTACCTTAATGTTAAAAATAGCAACTCAGGGGCACCTGGGTGGCTCAGTGGGCTAAAGTCTCTGCCTTCATTCAGTTCAGGTCGTGGTCCTGGGGTCCTGGGATCGAGCCCTGCATCGGGCTCTCTGTTCAGCAAGGAGCCTGCTTCCTCCTCTCTCTCTGCCTGCCTCTCTGCCTACTTGTGATCTCTGTCTTTCAAATAAATAAATAAAAATCTTTAAAAACAAAACAGAACAAAACAAAAAACCAGCAACTCATGGCGGGGGTGGGGGGGCTCTTGGGTGGCTCAGTTGGTTGGGCATCTGCCTTCAGCAGTCCAGGCATGGAGCCCCTGGCCTTGCTGCTCAGCAGGAGTCCGTTTCTCCCTCTCCCTCTGCTCCTCCCCCTGCTCCTGCTCTCTCTCTCAAATAAATAAATGGGATTAAAAACAAAGATTAAGAACATGATCATTTGATTCAGGCAAATCTCCAGCTCTGTCAATGATACAACTGACCTCTCTGGACCCATTTCCCTCAGGATCAAAGTCAGTACAATATTCAACACATTACAGACAGTCTCTGACTTACAACTGTTCAACTTATGATTTTCCACTTTACGATGGTGTGAAAGCAGTGAGCATTCAGCAGAAACCAAACTGCAACCGATTTATTCTCTTTCCCTGGGCTATCAATACACAGCAGTATACTCTGCCCATTCTAGGCAGGTCTGGAGCCAGAGGGGCCCCCCAGTCAGCCACGTGGTCACAGGGTAAACAACCCACATACCCACAACCAAGCTATACCCATATAACCACTCTTTCTTCCACTCTTAGCACAACATTCAATAAGATACACGAGATATTCAACACTATTATAAAACAGACTTTGTGTTAGATGGTTTTGCCCAACTCTAGCTACAGTAAGCATTCTGAGCACATTTAAGTTAGACTAGGCTAATCTGTGATGTTCAGTAAGTCAGGTGCATTCAATGCGTTTTCAGTTTACATGGTTTCAATTTAGTGTCGGTTTCTCAGCAGGTAACCCCATCATGACTCCAGAGAGAGCTGCACATTGATTAGGATTAAAGGAAATGAAACTCCAGCACTTTGTACAGGGCTCAGCTACTGGAAAACCCCTCTTTGTAGCTTGGACTCGTTTTATTCCCGTTTTGCTTGGGATTTATAGTCCTGCCAAGATTATAAACCGGGATAATCTCGTTTAAACTGGGAAGGCAACTGAGGTTCACAGAGATTAACTCGCCCAAGGCTACAAGTCAGCCTCTGAACTCCAAGACCCACACATCCTTCAGGGCTAGACCACCTGCAGCGTAAAACTTCCCGTATCGGCGCCGGCGCCGGGAGGCTCAGCCAAGCGGCCTTCCAGGAAGCGGACTCCCACCTGGGGAGCGTCAGCATCCTCGGCAGGAGGGAGGAGGTGCAGTCGCTGCGCTGGACCCCGATGCCCCACCCTGCCCCGCCCGCTACCGCTCGGCCAATTTCCAGCCGCGATGCAGCGCCGGAAAGCCTGCCTCCGACTGCCGGGCCATTAGGACCGGCCGCGCGCCCCGCAGGCCCCCGCCCCTCTCCACGTCACGGCCTCTAGGTGCAGTGCCCCCTAGGGGCTCCCCGCGCCGGCTCGGGAGGCAGGTCCCGGTCCTTCCCGCCACCGGCCCGTTACCCGCGCGCCGGCTCCCAGCCCGGCGCCCGCCCCGCCGCCCCCCGGAGGAGCCTCACGCCGCCGCGCCCCCGCGCTGCGCAGCCCCGTCTCCGCCCGGCCCGCCGCAGCCGCCTCGCCCGGCCCGCCCGCGCCCCCGTGCCATGAGCGCGCGCCTGCCCTCCTTCCTGCGCGGGCTCCGCCGTCCGCCGCGGCCCCCGGGCCCGCCGCTCCGCCTCCGAGCGCCCTGTCGCGCCAGCAGCACCGGCGGCGGCGGCGGCTGTGGCGGCGGGGAGGGCCTGCTCGGGCAGCGGCGGCTGCGGGACGCCCAGGTTGGGAGCAGCCGCGGACAGGGCAGCCAGGCGCCCCCGGCGCGGGACTCGCTGGTCAGGTGAGTGTCCGGGGCTCGCCGCCGCTCCGGGGGCCGCGGACGCAGGAGGTGGGGCGTCCGGGGCGCTCGGGTCTCGGCAGGGTCCTGGGTTGGGGGTGGCCCGCGGGTGCTTCTTGGGGCTCCGGCTCGGCAGTGCTTGGTGCTAACTTGTTCGGGGCGCCCGGCGGCGGAGGGGGGCGGGGAGGGCGGGCCTCGCGGGGCGGGAGCGCGTGCGGGCCCCGGGGCCGGCCCAGGGCGGGGAGCGCGTGGGCGCGGGCATCCCGGGCGAGTGCGGCACCCCCAGACCGCGCGGCCCTCCACGTGCGCCACCCCGGCCGCTTCTGATGCAACGGCGCCGGGCGGGCGGGCGGGAAGGGGGCGGCGCGGCGGAGGGCGGGGGCGGGGCGGAGCAGGGGCGGCGGCTGGGGCGGGCACGGGATGCCGGCGCGGGCGGGGGAGAGTTGGCCTAGGCCCGGCGCCCGCGGCTACGCGCGCGGTCCCCCGCGTCGCCGCAGCCTCCTGCGGGTGGGAATGCCTGCTTGCTTCGGTTGCATAATCATCTCCTGGGTGCGTTAACGTGCAGCCGGGCCCACCTGACCACAGGCCGAATGCGGGCGAGGGGTCGGGCCCTCGCCTGCCCCCATCGCCGCATGGGCGGGGCCGGGGGTCCCCAGCGCGGCTGCGAATGGAAAGTTCTCGCCCGACCCAGAAGTGAACTGTGGGAGTCCTGAGCCCAGCCTTTTCCCCTCCTCCTCCCCCGCACCGGAGATGCCGCTCGCGCCTCTCCTCGCCCGCGTGCACCCTCTCCTCGCCCCTCCGTGGGAGAGAGCGCAGCAAGAGGTTGAATGGCCCTTCCTGGAGGAGTGGGTTCGCCGGGGAACTAAACCTGTGGCGTGAAGCACTCAGGGCCAACCTAGAGGTGTCGGGAAAGCCCTTGCCTGCCCCGGGTTCCGGGTGGCCGTGACCCTGAGTAGGCTGTTCTCCGTCCGTTCACATCCTCTTCCTTTTTCCTTCCGTCCCTTTTCCGTCCCTCTTTGTAAAAGTGATTGCCTTTACCTCCTCTGTTTCCAAAGCCTTTTATGTTTATGATGTGGCCGGTGACTCTAAGGAGCCTTGTGCTTAGTTTATCCTGTCTTCCTCCGGAATGCAGGAGCTCCTTTAGGCCTCTTCGGGTCAGGAGAACTTCACCAGGGCACAGCCGAGCTCGCCTGAATGGGTTAGGGTTTGACGACAGTATGGGAGGCAGACACCCCCCCCCCCTTATTTTCTGGGGAGCTCTTAGAGCTACCCGAAGCTTTCCTGTGCATTTATTGCCGGTGTCCCCCCACCTCCCTGGAGTGAAAGCTCTGTGGGGCCGGCGCCCTTGTCTCTTACTCACTGCTGGATCCTTCCTTCTGGAAAGAGGGCCATGTGTAGGTGGACACTTGTGACATGATGGGTGAATGCGTCCCTCAACACGGGTTCGTTTATGGATTGGATTCATGAATGTTCTTTTCACTACCTGACTTAGCGATGAGCAGAACGGTCAGTGAGGGGGGGGGGGCTGGGTCAGGCCCCTGCTGACACTGAGGAGGGAGGGGTGATGTCAGTTCCTGCACTGGGGGAGGAGGGGGTGGTAGTCGACCTCAAAGGGTTATGGAAAGAGAAAACACGTGTAAAATGCATAATCCAGGAACTGTCATAGCAAGGCCTCCACAAATATTGGCTATCGTGTATAATTTATTTTTTGAGCATTCTAAGCCAGGGGTTAGCGGTTCTGCCTAGGACTAGACAGTAAATAGGTTAGGTTTTGCAGGCCAATAGGCAAAATAGAAGCTATTATGTAGGCACTTTTCTGTGAGAAAAAAATCATTTTCATGGTGTTTTACTGACAAAGTCAATTTTATTTCTGGATACTGACATTTGAATTTCCTATAACATTCACATGTTACAGAATGTTATTATTTGATGTTTCTAACTGTTTAAAAGTGCACAGTCTATCCTTAACCCTGTACTCCTGTTCTAAACTGCGAAGAGAAGGTTTGTACAGTGAATTGCTGCTTCATAGGACTATGGTTAAGGGCTAGGTGCTCTGCCTTGCAGTATGACTCCAGTACTTACTAGATGGGACAAGCTGTTTGATTTCTGTTCTTATAGGAAAAGGGAACCGTTATCACCAGCTTCAGAAGCTGTTATGGACATCACTATACTCTGCTGATCCTAAGAGGCATATTTTTTAATATCTCCAAAACTAGTCTTACAATCGATTGTGTCAGACAATTGCTGTTGGCCACGTGACAGTCATCATCTATTTGTCATTGCCTGTACCCATGGGAACCTGGGCCGTGCATATTGTAACTTAATTGACGTATGTGTGTCATCTGACAAAACTGTCCTCCGAGAGATTCCCCCAGGACTTGAAGGAAGGAGGGGAGGTGGGCCTAGCCAGAAGTCACCTAGGACAGACATCCGCAAATCCGTGTATGTTAGTTTTTTTTTTTTTTTTCATGGACATATGCCAGAAAAGTGAATGAACAAGCTCCCTCAAAAGCATAGTGGCCTCTCATTTCCCCCAAATAATCCCCAATAGTTCCATAACAAGTCATGGAAGAAGGCCTGTTTTAGGAAATGAAATGATTTCTTGTTGTTGTCTGACAACTGTCCATTGATACCTGGTAGAATTGAGAAAATGCTAATATTAAAACTTACAGAATGGGTGTCAGGAATTTAAGGAAAACTGCAGGAATAGAAGTGATACAGTTTTTTGAAAAATAACATATCACTAACACAGAGGGTGATGTTGTTGGGGAAGAGAGAGAAACTGCCATCAGGACACTTGGATCAAAAAAGTCACTCGGGGGGTACCTGGCTGGCTTCGTCCCAGGAGCATGTGACTCTTGATCTCGGGGTCATGAGTTCGAGCCCCACACTGGGTATAGAGATGGCTTAAATTAAATGTTCTTTAAAAAAAAAAAAAAAAAAAAAAAACACTCAGAAGAGTCCTATCCTGAATGTGAAGAAGTTTTAGGAATATTTCAGTTTGGTAGTTTTACTTTTTATGCTCATATGAGTGGTTTATGGCAAACAAAAAATGTCTACATCTAAATCAGTACTGAAAGCATTTTCAGTACTTACAGAATCCACAATCTGTGAGGAAAAGATGGTGCCATAGTTTAACTGCCAGCTGGTTTTCTTCCTTTGTGGTTTGTAAAACAGTGGTCTGTCTTTCCATTTCTATCTGAAATTGGGTGAAAAAAAGCTCCTAGCTCAGTCCTATGCATAAATAGGAAATGAGCGAGGCTGCTTTAATAAAAATACTGTTAATAAAGTAATTAAATTAAAATTAATTTAAAAAATTTAATAAAAAAAACTGTTGTGGACGTTACTGTCCAGAGGGAGGCAGACAGGGAAGGTAACATGACGACCCTATGATCTTTGCTCCCTGCTCAGCTCTGGGCAAAAGGCAGCAAGAGGGAGAGGGCGCCGGGGTGCTCTTGTATCTTTCTCTTTGCTGCACGTTCCTTGCGTGCTTCTGGCTACAGCTCACAGCCTCGTTGGCCAGCAGTTAGTGTCTTGAGCCCATTGAGCTATGGGGGAAACAGAGACCTGAGCTCTCTAGCCGGATGCCAGGTGTAGCTCACGCTCCGAATTCAGTTAAAGAGGAAAATGCGTGGAAGGATTCATAGGAAGTGCCCAGTCATCCAAGCCGACATCAGTTGCGTCAGTACTACTGTTACTATTGTACTGAATGTATCCACTAAATTACCAGGGTGTAGATTTGTTAAGCTGCTCTGGCTGGTGCTTTCAGCCTGGGCTGTTTCTCGGAATACTGATGGCAATCTTTGGAAGACGCTGTTTTGGAAGTTTCTTTTTTTTCTTTTTTTAAAAGATTTTATTTATTTATTTCACAAACAGAGATCACAAATAGGCAGAGAAGCAGGCAGAGAGAGAGGAGGAAGCAGGCTCCCCGCTGAGCAGAGAGCCCGATGTGCGGGGCTCCATCCCAGGACCCTGGGATCATGACCTGAGCAGAAGGTAGAGGCTTTAACCCACTGAGCCACCCAGGCGCCCCTGTTTTGGGAATTTCAACGCTCTGTGCACACTGGTACCTCTTTTCCCTTTGAAATAAAGTGGCTCTGCGCTCAGGGACGTACTTAAGTCCGTAGTTTTAAATAACCTTACAGCTGCCTCTGAGTCTCTCGTGTGGCCACAGTTAGCTGCAAGGGAGACTAAGAAATGAGGTCATTATTCCAACAGCCTTCTTCTACCTAGTGAACACATTATTTCCCAGCCAGAGGGAGACCAGCCTGTCTGTGGAGTCAGTGGTATGTAACTCGGGTGCTGGCGTGCGAGAGCACCTGTGTCTGAAGGTTCCAAAGCAGCAGGTTCAGCTCCTTAACCACTGACAAAATCCAGAGGCAGAGAGACAAGGAGTGAGACAAGAAGGAAATTTATTTCGGTGAGGCCAACACCAGGAAGATCGTGGACTAACCTCTCAAAGACAGTCTCGCAAGGGCTGAGGATACTTCCAGGTTTATATAAGGAAAATGTGGGGCTGAGGTTGGTGGGCACAGGCAGGGTGGGCAGTAGAGCTCGAGTCATTGTCTTGGGCTCCATCCTGGGTAGGGTCTTGCTGGCTCAGGGCTGCCCTTACTGCTTGAGGGGGCAGTCTGAGTTGTGCCCCCCCACCCCCATCTAGGGATGCTTTGCCTTCCAAATCTTTTGCCTGAGGTAAGAGATAAGCCGGAAGGAAGAATTTCATCAATTAGAAAGTTAAAGGTCAAAATGGAGGTAATTAAGTCTTTTCCAGTGGTTGATACTTTAAGGTACTAGTTACATTATTATAAATTCGACAATGTTCTTCATTAAGGAAGTTCTGAATTTTGGTTACACTTGGCGGCCTGGTGGCCTGTTGGGAGAGTCAGCAATCTTTCTAGCTGGAAATTGACAAGGCTGCTTTTTTTCCCAGGAGTGAGAAAATCTCTGATTAGAAACATTTATCCTACTTTTTAGATCAATTGAGCCTGGTGACTGCTTTCATGGTAACTTTGCTGATCCCTGTAAGAATCATGAGTAACCCCAAAGAATGGGGAGAATTAGCTCTGTTAGCTTCGTTGGAGACAGGTTTGTGTTTTATGGAAGTGTTTGGTCTCTTCACTTCATTGAGGGGTGGTCAAGGTTATGAAGAGTTTTTGGGAAAACTGTTGCTGTCAAACGAGTAATTTTTAGTGTTGCTCTCTGCCTGGAAATTCACCTTGTAGTTTCTGGAAGCTGTTTGGTGCATCTAAGACCTTATCAGAGATAGAGGACAAAAAAAAATTTTTTTTAAAGATTTTATTTATTTATTTGACAGAGAGAGATTACAAGTAGGCAGAGAGGCAGGCAGAGGGGGAGGGAAACAGGCTCCCCGCTGAGCAGAGAGCCTGATGCGGACCTGGATCCCAGGACCCTGAGATCATGACCTGAGCTGAAGGCAGAGGCTTAACCCACTGAGCCACTCAGGCGCCCCTAGAAGACACAATTTAAAGACTGTCTTAACATGGGGCCTAGGTACTGCCTTGGCTGAGCCTTTTGTCTATTATCCTGAGAGAAGAAAAGCCAACTTCGTATGCACAGGAGGCCCACATCACAGCGATGGGAGTGAAGGAGTCTGAAGTCCGCAGGAGGAGCCTGTGGCTCGTACATCAGCGGGGCCTGCCCTTCCTGGACTGGCACCCCTTGCCTCCTCCCAGTGTTACTAAGGTGGCAGTGGCATCTGCTGGCGCTTTTAGGAAAGTCCAAATGCAGATTTGGGTAGTGGGGAGTTGGGGAGTTCTGAGGAGTGACAGGCTCTCTCCCTAAGAGGCCTGGGGAGCATCTGCGATTCTGATGCAGCCCTACCCTAGCGTTTCTGTTCCCATGCCCCGTCCCTTCCCCCACTTCCCTTTTCCGTCCCTACGCCCAGGCCTGCCCCCCCTTCCCCTCTGTTTTCTTCCCCTCCCACTCCCTTCACATTCCGTTGAATTCGGGGACCTGGGATTTGTCCGGCAGCAAGCCCCCTCCCCAGTCTCTGCTACCCTCCCCCGCACCAATGTTTGCAGTCCCCGTAGGAACCCCCCCTCGGGATGGATGTGGGTGGAGGAAGGGGATTATTTAAGAAGTAAGACGTTTGTATTATAGTCAGCTTGAAAAATACAGGAGAATTCACCCCAGGAAAATAATTGTTAACAGCTCGTTGGCATGCCTTTGCTTATTTTTGAAATCAGATGGTCACAGTTTACGCGGTGTTGTACTTCAGGATGCTTATCCCGCCCCTCGTCGGCACACTTCCCACGCTTGAAGCGCATCCTTCTGTCGTCTATTTTCACTTACAGTAACGAGCTTTCTAGGAAACTGTGTTGGATCGGTCCTTTCTAGTCATTAACAAAGACATGACTGTGGGTTCTCTTTTCTTTCTCAATGCAGAGAAGTCATTCGGAATTCAAAAGAGGTTCTGAGTTTATTGCAAGAAAAAAATCCTACCTTTAAGCCGGTGCTTGCTATTATTCAGGTAAGGTGCTGCTCTTTGAGGATGCTTTTCAGTGACGAAGAGAATCGTGTACGGAAGACCAGGGTATCTCTTGTCACAGAAGCGGTCTTAAGAGGGAGGAGAGGACAGAGATGGAAATACCGTCGGGTCCCTCTTCCTTTGGTCATTTTGCTCCTACCGGGTTACTGGTTAGTTCCCTCCCTGCTTGGGTGGGTCTTTTGTGAGTCTTTCTCCCCTGGGTGTGAGTAGCTTTGTGAAGTTAGGAGGTAGGCATCCCTCTGCGTGGGGTTATATGGACATACTGTGTCCGTATGTGCTCAGAGATGCCTATCAGATGTGACTTGAACGTGAGAAGGGGCAAAGTTCCCCCCTTTGCTTCTGTGGAAGGCAGATGCTTGGTGAGGAATGGTACTTAGTGAGCTTACTGCGAAACCTGCTAAAGCCTGCCGTAGGTCCTAAGGGCCAGACATCAGTATGTGTCAGAAGGACTTGGCGTCTCCTGTCCGTCTCTTGGCTGGGGCCCCTTTGTTCCCAACGGTGGTTGGTTTGCCCTCTTGGCACCCCCCTGGGGTGACAGGGCAGTCAGGAGGGGAGCCACCCCTGGAAGCTCACACAGCACAGTAGGTGGGCCACACGGAAGGTGTCAGGACAGCGGCCTAGAGTCCCAGCGGCGCTGTGGTTTTCGAGACCGGAGCCGTGCTCAGGTCACTCGCATTCTTGGGGGTCGTGTCGATACCCCCTGCAAAGACAGGCAAGCGAGAAGGGTAGAAAGAAGAGTGGCCTGAGCCTGGAGTTCCGGATTCTGCTTGCTGACAGCTTCCAGCTCCGGGCAGGCCACCTAGAGTCCTGTCTCGGGTGTCCTCGTTTAGAGAGTGGTGCCGGCTGGGTGGCCACTCGAGCCTTAGGAGGGCTCTCGCTTTTTTTTTTTTAAAGTAACATAATGTGAAAAGCTGAGATACTGACATGTGAATAAATACCAGCTCTTAGCCTCCTTCTGTGAGCAATTAGAGCCTGTATTTCCTTCTCTTTCTGATAAATCGGATAATTTATCATCATACAATTCATCTCTGTATTACGTGTTGTGCTTTTTCAAGATTTTTTTGTTGCTGTTACATTCTCCTTCTTGCTTCCGTCTCCTCAGGCAGGTGATGATAACTTGATGCAGGAAATAAACCAGAATTTGGCGGAAGAGGTGAGGATCGTTGAATTCTACAAATCCCTCCTACGCGTTTGACGCTCCATTCTCTCACAGCGACAGAATAACGTTGTGTTCCTTTCACAGGCTGGTCTGAACATCACGCACATTTGCCTTCCTCCGGATAGCAGCGAGGCCGAGGTAACTACCACGGGCACTTGAACACCGGGTGCTTCTCCCTTTAGACATCATATACCTGTTAGCATCTCTTAGTTGTCGTTGGAAACGAAACTTTCAGTCTTTGCTTGTAGCTGAGTTCTTAGAGGGAAGAGGTCACTTCTCCTTCTAGTGGAAATGCTCCTTGATCTGTTGGTCCCTCAGTACGTGTTTCTGTGGAAGGCCGGAGCTGGACTTAGTAAGTAATAGCCTTTGCAGGTGTCGTGTCAGGCCGGGGAGAAGCAGCCACGCCCACACGTACTGGTGAGGAAACCAGACCCCGGGCCGTGCTAGCGTTTGGTCCTCTGACTAGCTTTTCTTCAGACGGGCTGTGGCAGTGAGGATTTATTTGACTGCCAGTGATGGAAAACTTCGAATAACAGAAGAGGAAATAAGACAGAAGTTTATTTTTCTCTTAGGTCAGTAGGTTTGGAAGCAGGCAGGTATGGTGGTATCACAAGGTCACCAGAAGCTTGGGTTCCTTCAGTCTTGCTGTCCTGTCGTCTGTTGTGCTATCTCATATCCAAGATGGCAGATTCAACCCTGTATATCACATCCACATTCTAGCCAGTGCCGAATAAATCCAGACTTAGTGAGAAGAAACAGGACTCGAAAGGAGTATTGCAATAGGGGGTATACTCTGATGGTAAGATCTAAGATCTGTAATTCTTTGAGAGGTAGGCAAAAGGGTTTTTCTTTTTCTTTTTTTTTTTAAAGATTTTATTTATTTGACAGAAGAGGGAGATAGAAAGGGAACACAATCAAGGGGAGTGGGAAAGGGAGAAGCAGGCTTCCCGCTGAGCAGGAGTCCAATGTGGGGCTCTATTCCAGGACCTTGGGATCATGTCCTAAGCCGAAGGCAGATGCTTAACGACTGAGCCACTCAGGTGCCCCCAAAGGGTTTTTCTTTTACACAGCGGGGTAGAACCCGGTGTGAGAAAGTGGGATGAGAGGGGACCTTGATGGGACAGTAGGTCAGAGAATGTTTTACCCTGTGGCCAGACTCTTCTCAGGAGGGGTTGTCTGCCAACCAAGTGAGGGGTGGGTCAAAGTTTAGCCACCTGGGGGAAGGAAGGAAACTTTCATTTTGTTTGCATTTTGCTCAGATGCAACAATGGAGGCAAGTAGTTCACCTGATCTTTTATGAGATAATGAATGGGCATTTTTAGGGCCTGGATTTGGTTCTTTGCAGTACACAAGAGAGGGGGAGGATTTTTTAGCCTTCCTTGTTTTCCCAGATCATGGGGCTCGGTTCAATGACTTCTTGCTACCAGCAAGTAAAAGGAATTCCGGACAAGGACAAAAGACAGGTTCCCAGTCTCTTCCCTTCAGGAACAGTTCCTGAAAGTTACGGTTATGCGTCCCTGTCATTGGCCTGATCCTCATCGCTCTGCCACGAAGCAAGGAAGGCTGGGAAATACAGTCTTTCCACCGGGTGGCCTTAAACCATTTGTTATGGCACCTAAAAACCAAAGTTTATTACTAAGGGAGAAGGGAAACCATATCTGGGCAAACCATTTCTGCCACACTTGCCTTTATGATATATTACAAGTATTGACCCCCTGACATACCACCATTAACAAATGCCGAGAAATTTGTTGTCCCTTTGCGGAAGGACACCCGTTGTCTGCATTTGGGTTGTTTGCTTCAGTATTGCTAGCCCTTCACTTTTTTTATTCCCGGACTTATTTTCTGACAATCATCTATTTCCTATTTTTCTTTAACATTCTGGTAAGTCTAAATTTGTATGGTGGTATTACTATTCTGTTGGAAAAGAGGAAGGATCTTTATTAAGATTTTGTTGTTGCGTCTCCCACAGCCCAAGTACGGGTGACAGCAGACCCCTCACTCCATTCTGGGCTCTTGACCCGCCATTACCCCGTTAGCCCTTTCCCTAGCTTAGTCTGCTTTCATTTTCTTTACCACCGTTTGCCATACTCAGAGATTATACTACTATTACTGTTGTTGTTGTTATTATTATTTTTTTTTTCCTTTTCCCTCTTGTCTTCCCCACTAGAATATAAACTCCAGGAGGGTTTATTCACACCTGTATTTCCTGTTTCAACTGGCACAGAGTAGAGATTCAAAATATGCAATGTCTGTTGAATGAACAAAAGCCTGGTCAATGAATGGAACAAAATTTTCTTTCTTGGTTTTTGTGTATCACAGCATTTTCCTTTCTCACCAGGTGGAAATACCACAGTGATTTTTTGCTAGACGGTGAAACAGGTGGTGAAGGCAACACTGCTCACAGTGAGACCCATATCCATGGGCAGGTGTCTCTTTTATTTAGGAAACGAATAATATTGTGAAGTGAAATGAATCCATGTATTATCTCCTGGCATAAATAGAGCTAGACAGACAGGACCAGAGCATTTCTTATTGAAGGGCACACCCAAGCCTTTGTTAGCTTTTTACATTTTTACCTCACCTTCCCAAGCTGTACTTCAGTCTTTTTCAGAAATAGTGAGTTATTTTAGTGTTTCCTATAAAGAGGAGATATCTGTGCTTCAAATTTATCAATCACAAGCCTTTGGAAATGCTCTCTGGGTCCATTCAGGCCCAGGGGACGTAAGGGCCTGAGTGATGGCTTCTAGAGGGCAGCAGTTGGGAAGCCTTTGTGGAATACGTTGTGTTTGCAACACAGGCTTGTCTGGGCCGGGTTGGAACGCCCGAGATTTGTGCCCCGTGGTCTCCCTGAAAGCTGGCAGTGTGTTTCACTCCAGTACAGTGGCGGAATTGTCTTTTGCGTATCTCAGAGTCTGGTTTGGTTTGGTTTTGTTCTGTCGTGGCAGGGAGTAGGGCAGTAAGAAAGACAGAGAAGTCCCTAAAATTCAGCCAAGGCCGCTTCTGAAAACTTACAAACACGTTGAAAAGAGAAATTAGACTTTCTTCATTCTACTTTACAGCAGCTTCAACAAGGAGTGAAAAAGAAACGAGGCATTTTTATGAATCTATTTTTTTTATATGAAACTATTTTTATGGGGTCTTATTTTTATAGTATTGATTTGGGGGCTTGTTTTTTTCACCTCCGTAGATTATAGATGAAATCTTGAAGATTAATGAAGACGCCAGAGTACATGGCCTTGCCCTTCAGATCTCCGAGAGCTCCTTTAGCAACAAAGTCCTCAATGCCTTGAAACCAGAAAAGGATGTGGATGGGTGAGAAAATACAAAAGAAAACAACCCAGGGGCGCCTGGGTGGCTCAGTGGGTTAAGCCGCTGCCTTCGGCTCGGGTCATGATCTCAGGGTCCTGGGATCGAGTCCCGCATCGGGCTCTGCTCAGCAGGGAGCCTGCTTCCTCCTCTCTCTGCCTGCCTCTCTGCCTACTTGTGATCTCTCTCTGTCAAATAAATAAATAAAAAATCTTAAAAAAAAAAAAAAAAGAAAACAACCCAGTCTTATTGCTAATCGAGCTTTTCTACTGTGACCTTTTTTCCTTTTAGTTCTACTATTTCGGCTGGGTCTGTAAGGAAGCGTGGAAGAAGTCCTTTAACTATTTCGGGAATTTGTGGGCTTTTTAAATTCCGCATAAGAAAGTTACATACCGGGACGCCTGGGTGGCTCAGTTGGTTAAGTAGCTGCCTTCGGCTCAGGTCATGATCCCAGGGTCCTGGGATCGAGTCCCACATCAGGCTCCTTGCTCGGCAGAGAGCCTGCTTCTCCCTCTGCCTCTGCCTGCCTCTCTGTCTGCCTGTGCTCACTCACTCGCTCTCCCTCTGTCTCTGACAAATAAATAAAATCTTTAAAAAAAAAAAAAAAAAAAAGAAAGTTACATACCTATTTTGGAATAGGCACTTGCCCTTTTATAGGGCTTGGGCACCATTCTGGAAGGAACATCCTTCACACCATCACATTCATTTCGTAACCTCCTGTCTGATTCACAGAGCCCTTGGCCAGCCTTCCTAATCTAAATAAGCATTTCCTTGAAAATTCTGCCAGACCAAAGAAACCACCCCAGAGTCCTGACTCACCAGCAGCACCCCATGCTTCCTTCGTCCCAGGCCAGTTGAGAAAAGCGAAACAAGCACTCTCATTCACAACACAAGGTTTTATTTGAAAATAGAGGGAAAAGCCACAAATATGTGGTGCGCTAATATTTGCCTTTGACTCATGTCCTGCCGCGACATCCACCTCATGAGACGAGTACTGCCCATTCATGTGGGCGATGGGGACTTCTCCTGGGGAGGGAAAAAAACCTCATTTTCCTGCGTGGAAATAGGAAGTGTGTTTTGTACTGCGGCAAAAAGAACATCATGTATTTAGCATTGTAAGCAAAGGCTGGAAGCAAAGTTAAAAATCAGACTCCCATCCAGTATGCCTCACGGGAGCTGGATTGAAAGGCTGCCGCCTGGTGGACACACCCAGGCTCCTTCCATTCTCAAACCTCTCTGGGCGCTCAGACCCAGGGTAGACACAAACACGGGTTGAAAAGTTGTCATGAAAATCTCTGGTTCTGTACTAGACTAACTAGAAGGGAGAAGAAGCCCTGTTCAGTGAGAAAACATCCAGAACCTGCAGGTATCAAAGTGTAATGTCAAATCTTCTGTGAAAAAAGAGAACTATGAACATTTTTCCATGTCTCCATTTTATCACAAACTTGTAGGGAGCCCATCGGTTTCACTAGATAGTTAGGGACCATTGGGTCCTGGCTTTGAAAGAGGAAGAGCGCAGAAGCCATTCAAAGTACATGGTCACTCAGATTTTATTTCTTGATTTCCCAAGGAGGTAAGTACTGATATTAAATTGGGATCAGACTCGTGAATCCCAACGTCTTGCTAGGTCACCCCAGATTTCTAGGATTGGTCCTGGATTTTGATACTGATTGAGATATAAATTCCCTCAAGGAAAAAGCAGGCTCGGCTGCAGGACAGTAGGGTTGCACATTTTAGGGACACCATTCCATGGAGCGCACCGAGCAGAGCTCCCTGCACTTGTGCATGGTGAGGCTTTGCATGGCCTTGTGCTGGTCCTGCTCTCCAGGCAGAACCAGAATTCCCAAGGTTGGCTCAATCCACAGGAGACACTTCAGAGTTTCCCAAGGGACTGCTCTAAAAAGCTAGTGGCCTTTTTTCTTGCTCATTCTTTATATTTAATGACGTAATATATTCTGTCTATCCAGTGTTGATGTGGCTATCATTTGGGATTAATACATGTGAGTTAGGGGCACCTGGGTGGCTCAGTGGGTTAAGCTTCTGCCTTCAGCTCAGGTCATGATCTCAGGGTCCTTGGATCGAGCCCCGCATCGGGCTCTCTGCGCAGTGGGGAGCCTGCTTCCTCCTCTCTCTCTCTTCCTGCCTCTCTGCCTACTTGTGATCTCTGTCTCTGTCAAATAAATAAATAAATAACATCTTTGAAGAAAAAAAAATAGAAGAGTGTGTTAAAAAAAAAAATACACGTGAGTTACAGATGATGGAGCTTTGACCATGTTTTGGCTTACAAGTTTCCTTTTTTTCAACTTCAGAGTAACAGACATCAACCTGGGGAGGCTGGTCCGTGGGGATGCCCATGAATGTTACGTCTCACCTGTGGCCAGAGCTGTAATTGAACTTCTTGAAAAGTCAGGTATGATTGCTGCTTTAGAAATGCTGCGATTTTCTCTTTTTGGGGACTTACTGATTTTTTAATAAGGATTTCTTTCTGGAAGAGTCTAATTGAAACATGGAAGTAATATTCAATGTCAGCTCTTTTGCTTATCTTTGAGGAGATACAAATGACTCTGACAGACTTTTCTAACAAGGTTACCTCTATTACAGTTTTTAAAAAGAAACTGGTAAAGATGAGAGACCTGTTGTGCACAAAGGCTCAGCTTCTCTCTAGAAACACTCAAAATAACCACAACAGAAAATTTGTTAACACGTAAACTTAAATAAAACTTATGTGCAAGATTTAAATGAGGAGGCTGTCAGACGTAGTTCAGGGTATGGGAACCTCGATTGGGATTTATCAGTGAGCAGTGACTCTTTCTATAATCAGTATTTAATTTCCATTGTTTACCCCTTGACCTAGTTTTTTTATGTCATTGACATAGAAATGAATAATTTCTTTTTCTTGGTTATCAGATTAATGAGTTTCATATATTTTAAAGGCTTTCTAGCTGAGTATATAAAAATTTAAGTAACTAGGGGCACCTGGGTGGCTCAGTGGGTTAAAGCCTCTGCCTTCGGCTTGGGTCATGATCCCAGGGTTCTGGGATCGAGCCCCGTGTCAGCCTGCCTCCTCCTCTCTCTCTGCCTGCCTCTCTGCTTACTTGTGATCTCTGTCTGTCAAATAAATACATAAAATATTTAAAAAAAAATTTAAGTAACTAAAATTTTTCTGTTCCACCTTAATAAAAGAGAAGCAGATGTTCCTCTGCACACCCAAACGTAGAACCATCAAGCAAAAATTGCAAAGTATTTAATATCTCAAATATATAAAGAACTTATACAAGTCAGTACCCAATAATAATAATAGTAATCTGATTAAAGTATTAGAAATGTCTGAATAGACATTTTCCCAAAGAAGGCATACATATGGCCTACAGGTATATGGAAAAGAGCTCAATACCACCGACCATCGGGGAAATGCAAATTAAACCATAATGAGATATTACCTCACACCAATCAGAATGGCTAGAATAAAAAATTAAAAAAATGACAAGTGGGGGCTCCTGGGTGGCTCAGTGGATTAAAGTCTCTGCCTTTGGCTCAGGTCATGATCCCATTGGGCTCTCTGCTCAGTGGGGAGCCTGCTTCCCCTTCTCTCTCTGCCTGCCTCTCTGTCTACTTGTAATCTCTATCAAATAAATAATAAAAATAAATTTAAAAAAAGAAATAACAAGTGTTGGAGAAGATGTGGAGAAAAGGGAGCCCTTGTGCACTGTTGCTGGGAAACTGCAAACTGGTTCTGTCACTCTGGAAAACAGTATGGAGGTTCCTCGAAAAATCAAAAATAGAACTACCATGTGATCCAGTAATTCCACTAGCTGGGTATTTACACAAAGAAAATGAAAACACTAATTCCAAAAGCTATATGCTGCCCTGTGTTTATTGCAGCATTATTTACAGCAGTCAAGGTACGGAAGCAATCTACAGATAGATGAATGGATAGAGAAGATGTGTCCATGTACAATATGGAATCTTACTCAGCTGTAAAAAATGAGTGAGGTTTTGCCATTTGTGGCAGCATGGATGGATGTAGAGGGTATCATGCTAAGTGAAGTAAGTCAGAGAAAGACAAATGTCATATGATTTCATTTATATGTGGTACCTAAGAAATAAAACAAAACAAAAAAACAGAAACAGACCTGTAAACAGAGAACAAACTGGTGGTTGCCATGGGGGTGGTCAGTGGGCAGCGTGGGTGAGAGGGGAGTAGGATATACAGGTTTCTCGTTATGGAATGAGTAAGTCTCAGGAATTAAAGGCACAGCATAGGGAATAGAGTCATGGTATTGGACTAGCATATGGTGACAGATGGCAGCTCTGCTTATGGTGAGCATAGTGTGACATACAGTCTCATTGAATTGCTACATTGCACACCTGAAGCTAATGTAACATTATGTGTCAGCTGTACTTCAGTGAAAAAATTCCTCCAAAATATATACCAGAGTTCCATTACAAGATGAGCTTTTCATATATACTTTTACAACATTAGCCACTAAGCTGAGATGCTGCTTTTCCATCATGTGAGTGATCGGGATGATGATTCTCAGTCATTCAGCCATAACATTCACAAAAAAAGAGTAAGTCATGGTAGCCATTGTGGGCTCTAACTTGGCTCAGAGGGCCAAGTTTTAAAAGCTTCTTTGTCCTTATGCTAAAGCTGCAGGGGAGGAAGGCTCTGAAATTTTGATCATGATACTGAATTTCCATTTGGTGGATAGGTGTCAACTTAGATGGAAAGAAGATCTTGGTAATAGGAGCCCATGGGTCTTTGGAAGCTGCCCTGCAATGCCTGTTTCAGAGAAGAGGGTCCATGACCATGAGCTCCCAGTGGAACACACCTCAGCTTCAAAGCAAGGTAAGCATTTTTCATGTGGGAAATAGAATTGTAAGTGCTTATATTAGAAAAGGAAAAGGACTAGAAATGTATAGGCTAAGCATTGAACATAAGTGAGAGGAAGAACAGCAGAAAATCTCAAAGGATGGGAACCATAAAGAGCAGATATTAATGAAATAGAAAGCAAGTTTATGTCAGAGATGATCAACTAAGCCGAAAGTCGGTTCTTGGAAGAGTCTAATAAAATGGAAACACCACTAGTCAAAATAATCTAAACAAAAAGAGAACACCAGCAGTGTTAGGAATGAACAAAGGGACATAACCGCAGAACAAAAATTATTTTCAAAAAAAAGAGGCTATGAACAATTTTAGTAAACTGGTAAATTTGAAAATCTGTATGAAATGAGAACTTCTAAATGTAACTTACAAAATGGATTTAAGTACAATGATTAGACTGACATACATATAAGACATTGGACCAGTCTATCCACCAGACATGCAAACTAAAGGAGTTCTACCACCATCAGAACACGTCATAATCTTACCTCCAAAGAATGGAAAAGAACACTTTCTAACCCATTTTGTGAGTGCCCAAACCAGAGTACAGGATGCTCAAGGACAATTATGGGCTCATTTCAACCAAATCCAGCACCAGATTGGGGTTATCATAGGATTGCCAGTGTGGTTTAATATCAGAAAAATCCATTAAGATTTATTGACATAGTTCACCACATTATCAGATAAGAAACTATGCTGTCACTATCATAGATACAGAAGTCATTTGACAAAATCCTTAATGATTTTTTCCCTAAAAGACCTTATCTAGGAAATTACAGGAATTCCTTAGCCCAGTAAATATCTATGAAAAATTTAGAGCAAGTATCTCATTAAATAATGAAATATTAGAAACATTTCTTTTAAAATTTGGAAAGATATAAGGGTGCCTGTTATCAGTCGTCCTAATCAGCTCTGTATGGGAATTACTAGACAGTGCTGTAATGTGAAGAAAGGGAGAATTTATATTGTTTGGAAAGGAAGACACCAGACTGTCATCAATCCTAGATGAGAGCATTACCTACATAAAAAACTCAAAAGAATCTTAAAAAAAATATGAGAATGAATACAAGTTCACTCGGATTCTTGGATATGTGCATTTCTAAACACCACACCCATAGTTAAAAGAGTAATTTTTTTTTCAAAGATTTATTTATTTGAGAGAGAGAGTGCAAGCATGTGAGTAGTATAGGGTATGGGAGAGAAGGTCCTGTTTTAAACAGACTGCGCTGAGTTACAGAGCCTGACTCAGGGCTCGATTTCACAACCCGGAAATTGACTTGAGATAAACTAGCTGTGCCTCCTGGGATCCCTGTAATTTTTTTTATCAGTTTTTTAAAATTGATTCTAAATTACAGTTTATAATAGCAATGAGAATATAAGGTACTTGGGATATATTTAATAGAAGTTATTTCTGATCTTTTGAAAGAAATTATATAATTTTGATGAAAGTCATTAAGAAGACTCCAAAATAGAGATACCATGTTCATGGATAATAGGACTCAATATTGGGGTGCCTGGGTGGCTCAGTGGGTTAAGCCTCTGCCTTCAGCTCAGGTCATGGTCTCAGGGTCCTGGGATCGAGCCCCACATCAGGCTCTCTGCTCAGCAGAGAGTCTGCTTTCCCCTCTCTCTCTGCCTGCCTCTCTGCCTACTTGTGATCTCTGTCTGTCAAATAAATAAATAAATAAATAAAATATTAAAAATAAAAAGAGGACTCAATATTCAGAGAAGCGGACATGGCAGCATGTTGGTGGCTTTGTAATAGATTTGGCCAAATTAGTATCTTAAAGATACTGATTCTGCCCGAATTAATCTATAAATTTGAATCAGAGTCCTGACTTATTATTGTTTTGGTGGGTTTGACAAGCTGATTCTAAAATTTAACAGAGGGGGTGCCTGGGTAGCTCAGTTAAGCATCTGCCTTTAGCTCAGGTCATGACCCCAAGACTTTGGGATAGAGCCCCGCTTCTCCCTCCCCCACTCCCCCTGCTTGTGTTCCTCTCTTTCTGTCAAAAAAATAATTTTAAATTATTAATAATTTTAAATTGTAATAAAATAAAATCTACACAGAGGTAGAAGGGCAAAAACAAGACAATATTGAAGAGATCTTAAGCTGCAAATATCAATGTGAAAGAATTTTTTAATATAGCACTTGCTGAAAAAAAGCATTTGCAAAAAGGTTCATTGCCTGTGACACCATTTATTTCAAGTCTAAAAGCAGTGCCATGTATATCTATGCTTTAGGGCTACATATATAAACTAACAAGATAAAGAAATGCCTGGTCCTTGAACCCAATCAGGAAACCATTTACCAGGACAAGGATGCGGATGTAGGTGGAAAGGAGACTCAGCGGTGTTGGCCGTGCCTTTTTTCTGGGCAGTGGGCTGGGTGTCCAGGTGCATTCTATCATCTGTTTACATTTTCATGGCTGGAACAGTTTTAATAAAGTTTTTAATTTCAAAAAATGTCCATGAAATTTTACATATTTCAAGCAAAGTGAAGTTAAATTAAAAGTGTGTTAAGGACAGTAAAGCAACTGCAGAACAACATCGAAAAATATACGTTCCTTATGTTGCCCCATGAGAACAGAAGTGAGAAGTTGCAGTCCTGCCCCAGGGAGGCAGGTGTCTCTACCAAGAAGTGATACCTGAGTTGCAGGTGGGTCTAATACATGCAGCTCTTTCCCCTGTGAAGGCAGCTCAGAAACGTGGTCGCCAGGCTAAGCTCAAAACCTCTGAGCCTTTTGAGTGGTCACCACATGGGGGCAGCCTATGCAAGAAAATTCAGGGACTCCCAATTCAGAGCCAAGAATTTTTGATTTTGGAAGGTTAGTGGAAGAAGAAAACACACCCTGCTCTGGCCTGAACAGCTGTGGTGGGAAAGAGAAAAATACCTTCAATGGCAACTGAATGTTTTCACAGCTGTCGCAGATAACTTTGCCGGTTGTATCTGTATTTTGGTGAAACAAAGGCATCTTTCAAAGTACTTTCTTATGATGGAAATAAATCACCTTGACTCTTCTTTGGGATAAATCTCGTCCTGACTTTGAGAACGACCCCCGGCTCCACTCTCTAGAGAATCTAGAAATTGGGTAACTTTTCTGTTTTCAGACATCTGGGAAGGTTCTGTTGAAGAATTGTTGCACACACATTGTTTCCCGGGTACGTAGAATGGCCCCACCATGAATCTTAGAGACTGTGGCCTTTCTCCACTGCTTCATCTCTGTAGCCAAAAGTATGGACAGGATGGTTCAGGGCTCCTCATGCTGGTCTTTGAAATTTATCTGGCCTCTGGCCCCCTTCTCCCTGGTCTACCTACTGCTTGTTGCACCTCAAGACAAAGCCTTGCTCTTTCCGTTTTTCATGCCAGCGGCTCACAGTTCATGAGCCACGTACCTCCCCAAGGACGTGCCTCCATGCTTCTGCCTGACATTTGACTTTCCACTCTTCCTGGATTTTATTTCCGAAACACGGGCCATCGCTGGCCCTGGTGTCCAAGAACCGAGGCTGCAGACCTCTGCAGGCTACAGTGGTGGTGGGTCACCTGGGCACAGGGTTGGCATCCTGGGGCACCTGCCCGCATCGGGGCGTGTGTCCACCCTTGCTGGCCGCACCCTCAGCAGACCTGCCCTGTGACAAACAGAGAGTGGGTAAGCTTAACAACAGCTTGGGATTTTTGTTTTCTCGTCTCATCAACAACAAATAGATAGTACAGTGTAAGATCGTAGTACATTTCGATTCTCCTTACCGAAGTGATAAGTATCAGGGAAAAAAAGGAGAAGCAAAGGGTTATAGCTATTGGCCGAAAGAAGTCATCTTCGGGGAGCGTGTCTTGTAGGCTTCTTTGTGCCTGACATGGAACAAGTTACCCCCGTTGGCCATCTGGTTGGGGGTTTCCATCCTGAGAGGTTCGGGGGTCAGGAAGTGGGTGACCACATAACATTAGAGTCCTGCCTACCACCTCCCGCACAACACAGAGCCTCTCAAGTCTGGGATGACCTACAGGCGACTGCAGCCTGCTGTGGCCAGAGGGAACTATCTTGGAGGGTTTGGAGTCAGACACATTTGTGTTCTTGGTAGGCAGTGGGACGCAGGCTTTGGTGACAGCTCCAGGGTCAAGCCTTCCCTCTCACTTAGCTTTTCTGAACCTCATCTCTTCATGTGTAGAAGGGGGATCATAATACTACCCGCTGCACAGGGCTTCTGGGGGGGTTCAGTCGCGTAAGTTGGCTTCACATGGAACTTGGCCCCTGCGAACGTCCACATTAACGGCTTGGCTGCTGTTAATGGTGAGTCAGGAAAGACACAGGCCAGCTTCGCACTGTGGAAGAGTCAGTGGGTCAATGAAATCGTAAGGAGATAAGCTAGTAAAGTAGCGGGACCCCGGTCCCTCACGGAAGCCCAGTAGATGTGTTTCCAGTGGATGGCAGGCAGAAGGAGAGTTGCTATGGGAGGGTCTTGCGCCATCTTGAGGTGGGAGGGATGAAACCAAAGTAAGACGAAGAGAGTGGGAGAGAGTCGGTGCCCAGTTCCGGCCTTTACACCCACCCCCTTCTTCACTGGTCTTACCAACTACCAACTTGACGTAATGCAACAGAGAGCCTTTGCTCCACCGCTGTGGACCTCTTCCGTCCCGCAAGTTCTGTGTTCCTCAGAAGCCACTCTACTTCAAATTATGTCTGGTGGAGGGGTTCCCTGTTGATTGATTAATTCTTACAGGAATAGCGTTCCTTCCTACAGTGTCGAGGAATGGTGGCATAGAGTTAGTGGGATTGAAGCGGATTCTGGTTACGTGTAACATCTCCATGGAGCCTGAGCAAGAAGAGTTGAGATTTGCCTTTTCAGAGTTTTGTGGACAATAGAGTAGATTTCTGTAATTTGCAGCTTTGCCGTTTCATGCCCATCTGAGTGTGTCACTGGAAATTAAGTTTCCTGCTTTGTTTCTGAGCATCACTTCTGGGCTTTGCTAGAAGTTATGTGTTTATTCACAGGGGGAGGGGAAGAATGTCTGGGCACTTGTCCATATCAGCTTCATGCGATGGAGAAGCGTCGGATGTCCAGAAGCAAAAGCTCTGGGTGTGGTGTTTCTGGGTAGGGCTCCTTCCACAGCCCGGACAGAGGCCCCGCACTCAGCATCCTGGGCCCCAGGAGTGGAATGTCTCCCCAGTGCGGGACCTGGACAGAGCCACCGCCCAGTGAGAACTGGCTTATCTCTGCCTCCCCCTGAGGAGTTCACCCTGATGCCAAAAGCAGTCTGAGGCGAGAGAATGTTCTGAGTTTAGGATTTATGAGTTGGAGTGGTACCCCTCTCCAGGGAAGCGAGGCTGACAGGTTCCTTGGGGCCCTGTGTGCATACCCGTTATTCTACACTGCTCGCGGGAGAGCCTTTCTGGAATCTGGTGAGACACAGCTGGAGGACGGGGTGAAGTGGCCTCCAGCTGTGACAAATCGGGTCCATCCCAGCTGTGTGCATAAGAAATAACCCAGAAATAAGAGAACCGTTTTATTTTGTTTTTCTCAGAGGATCTCATGTCTCCTCCTCTGAGTACAGAGACCCTCAGAACTAGTATTAACACAAGAAGGGAAAATCACAAGTCTTTCCTATTTATTTGAAGGATCAAAGGGGGTCGGGATTTTTTGAACAAAAGCTAAATGATCACTCAGTCATTTCCAGTTTAAATTCACTGCAGAGCATGGCTTATAGAAGGCTTTTGAAAGTGAATTGGACATTTCTAAATAGACTTGTACATATGAAATCTTGAAAAAAGAATAATCTTTTTTCCAAAGATTGGGGGGAAAAAAATTCTAGCTTTTAAACTGAATGAGATTAGTGAGTTACATGACTGGGGTTTGTTTTTTTTTTTTTTTTTAAATATATATATACATATTTTTATTAACATATAATGTATTATTTGCCCCAGGGGTACAGGTCTGTGAATCATCAGGCTTATACATTTCACAGCGCTCACCATAGCGCATACCCGCCTGATGTCCACCACCCAGCCACCCTATCCCTCCCCACCCGCCCCCCAGCAACCCTCAGTTTGTTTTGTGAGATTAAGAGTCTCTTAGGGTTTGTCCCCCTCCCGGGTCCCATCTTGTTTCATTTTTTCCTTCCCTGTCCCCCACAACCCTTGGCCCTGCCTCTCAATTTCCTCATATCAGGGAGATCGTCTGATAATTATCTTTCTCTGATTTACTTATTTCGCTCCGCATAATACCCTCTAGTTCCATCTCTATCATTGCAAATGGCAAGATTTCAGGGTTTTGATGGCTGCATAGTGTTCCTTTGTGTATCTACACCACATCTTCTTTATCCATTCATCTGTTGATGGACATCTAGGTTCTTTCCATTGTTTGGCTATTGTGGACATCGCTGCTATAAACATTCGGGTACACATGCCCCTTTGGATCACTACATAAAAATATTTTTTAATTTTTCATGCATTTGCTTTTTAAGTGCTGGGAAAGAAAATGTATAGTTACAGATCCAAACAGCGATACTGGTTTTTCTGGAGATCGTTATTTCTTCATGAGGCTTGGAGTTAATGTCAGGCAGCCTGTGGTTTCTACCCTGAGGACTTCTGTCTGCATTTCCTGTAAGGCTGGTCCAACAATAATGTACTCCCTTAGCTTGTGTTAATATGCAAGGACACGAATCTCCCCCTTGTGTTTGAAGCGGCTTTTTGCTGGATGGAGAATTTTCAGTTGACAAGGCATTTTTCTTCAGCACTTTAAATGTCACCCCACTGTCGTCTGGCCTTCAAGGGTTCTGGTGAGCATAATAACTATCACGGCAGAGGCCACAGACCAGTGCCCCGTGGTAATAGCAGTCATGGTCCCCCCTGGTAATTGAGTTAGTGAGTTCCAAGAACCAGGCTCTCTGTTTGGCTCATGTTGTGTCCTGATTCTGCCCAGATTTCCTTTTGGGCACAACCTTCATTCAGCCCATCTCACAGGGGAGAAGACTGAGACTTGGGGAAGGAAAGAGACTTTCTAAATCTAATTTTGAAATGATGGAGGAGGCACTCCAGCCTGAATTTCCAGCCGCTGTCCGGAGTCGGCTCTTATTCCAGGTGATCACGAAACTCAGTCTTTAAAAGTATATGTATATATGTTAAAGATTTTGTTTATTTCACAGACAGGGATCACAAGTAGGCAGAGAGGCAAGCAGAGGGAGGGGGAGAAGTAGGCTCCCGGCTGAGCAGAGAGCCCAATTCGGGGCTCAATCCCAGGACCCTGGGACCATGACCTGAGCCAAAGGCAGAGGCTTTAACCCACTGAGCCCCCCCTCCCCAGGCGCCCCTTTAAAAGTACATTTAAAGTCTAGTCTTTTACACCAGAAAGTACCTGACAGCTCAGGTGAGAAACATCGGAGAAACCAAGGCCCAAGACATTAGACTTGAGTTCACTCTTGTTTTATTCCAACAGTTTATCATCCCACAGACAGAGGAGGCCGAAGTAGACTCAGTGCCATTCCCTCCCTGAGGCCTTGGGAGGGTGTCCACCCTATTGAGAGGGTGGTGGGGGCGTCCTGGTCACCTGCGGAGGCTCGCAGGACAGGGCCTCGACAGGAGTCTCTTCCCTGCACACACACACCAGTTACAGGTGACAAGGTGATTGTCCCCGATCACAAGGGACCACGCAAATACCAAGCAAATACCAAGGTTATTCAGTAATGTGTGACTAAGTGACCTGAGTCACGTAGGGCCCTGAGCATTCTCTGATGGATTTTTTCCATGTTCATGGACTGAAAATGCCTTTGGAGATGTCACGTCCCATTCTTTCCACTCCTGTCACTCGCTGATCATTGCATCACTTACTAACACCGGAGAAGGAGGTGAATGGGACTTTTTTAAGAGTCCCCAGATCAGGCTGATTGTATCTAGTAGTGGTGAGAAGAGGATTTGTGAGAGAATCTATTGGAACTGATGGGCACACGCTCCAGGAGTCACATAGGGTGCTCCCTTGTGAGCTGTACGTAGTTTGAGGTCTGTATGCACAAAAGAAGGGCTCCCGGCTGCGTCCCGTGACCAGCAGACCGGTGATGTCCCTTCCAGCGCACGGAGCGCTATCTCCGTCGGCAGAGCCTGGCTCCACCTTCCACCCCTTCTTCCCCAGTATAAATGATGTTTAAGGAATTAAAATGTAATTTAAGGAGTTAGAATTAGAATACTTTAATGGGTAGCTATTCAACGTAACCCACAACTGTGAAGCCCCTTATGTTGGGGTAAAGATTTCCTCCTCTGAGCTTTTCTCCTCTGTCGTCTCTTTGACGCGACACGTGCCTGTGAAGTGTGGCATCACCCTCGAGGAGCTGCAGAGACTGCGCTTGAACCGAGGCCTTGGAACACCTCGCAGGCATCCTTCCTTGGCAGCTCAGGCCCCTCCCGTAGAGTACAGCTTCTTTGCTCCGCAGAGGAGGTGGCCGAGGCCCGGAGGGTGACTGAGGAAGAGGAATGCACAGATGGGTCCATGTGGGATCCAAGGTTCAGAACTGGGAAAGGCGAGTGCATCAGGAAAGGCCAAGTTCGATTTCACACAGCTGCCTCTCCTCTCATTAACTCCACCAGGCTGAAGCTTTTCAGGTCCGGGCTCGACACAGCAGAGGCAGGTCGTCGGGGCTGTCCTGCCTCTGTAAGGCCTGGCTGACCTAGGGCCACCTTGGGGACCACAGCCTGGGCATTTCTTCCTTTTAGTGCCACGTGGTTCTGAGTCTTTGTCATACTGGATTGTCTCTCACCGCACACGCGGACTCTGTCTTTGTCTCTGTGTCTCTTCGCCATCCTTTGTAATTTCATCGTCTCCCTTGAGTGTGAGGAAGGGAATTACTTTGGATGAATCAAAGTACATCCGTGACCAGAGGTGAGGTCGTGCTCCCCTTCCCTCGCGTGTTAGAACCCACGTCAGCAGCAGGCGCACTCAAAGACAGAGTGACTGTCTTTTCTGTCATTCTGGACACAGCCGAATCTCTTTGGTACTCTTCTCCTTTACAGAGCAGTTAAGTATGTCGGATGGCGAAGTAAGAGGTGAACTTAGGAACGTGTGAAAAAGGAAGGTCATTTATGATCCTTTGCAGAAAGATGTTGGTAGGTAATAATCCCTAACTGGTAGTAGTCTAATAATCCCTAACTGGTTGGTAGTCATAATCCCTAACTGTCCATTTGGCTTGGAGTCATTCTGATTTATGAAATAAGCACAAGAGAGGTATTAATTTTAAAAGCCAATGATCTGGACGCCTGGGTGGTTCAGTCTGTTAAGCGTCTGCCCTGGGCTCAGGTTGTGATCCCAGAGTCCTGGGATCGAGCCCTGAGTCGGGCTCCCTGGTCAGTGGGGAGTCTGCTTTGCCCTCTCCCTCTGCCTGCTGTTCCCCCTGCTTGTTGTCTCTCTGTCTCTATCGAATAAAGGAAATCTTAAAAATAAATAGATAAAAGCCAATGATCTGTTCTAATCACAGAGGAAAGTGGAAGAAAGACACATGCCCAATTTGTTGGCGGGGGGGGGGGGGAGAATTCTCCCAGGATGGGATCACATAATGTGTGGGGAAGAGGGTGGGGGACTACGTTCTGCTGAAATCGTCATTCTCTTATCTTGCCAAAGTATTAGGATATCTGAATGAGAATGGTTTTATGGACACGGGGGAGGGTATGTGCTATGGTGAGTGCTGTGAAGTGTGTAAACCTGGCAATTCACAGACCTGTACCCCTGGGGCTAATAATACATTATATGTTAATAAAAAATAATTTAATAAAAAAATAGATTAAAGACCTAAAAAAAAAAAAAGAATGGTTTGCTGTTCCTATTTTAGCATATTTACAGAGTTATTTTAACATTTCTATTTGATAGTATGCTTAATATTTCAGTAAAATGTGGTTATTTATCCATAGGTACAAAGTCATAATCCTCTGGTAGATGTTCAGTTAATTCAAATGAAAAGGTAGACGTCCTAAGTTAAAATAATGTGTGAACAAACAGGGACTCTGCTCATGAGACTCAAGGCCTAAATGAAGTCTGCTTCTGCAGGGAACACACTTTACCGAAATGACAGGAATTTTCCAGGCAGTTGCTAATGCCCACGTCTATAGGACAGTCACTGATGAATTCCTAATTGCTCAAAATGGATTTTTTTTTTTTTTTTTTTTTTTGCTTTTAGTTTGTTTGGCCATTAGGTATCATTCAGATCTGTCTACCATGCCCTTTCCCCAGCGCCTGTGTGGCTACACCATGCTTCCTGCCTCCTGGGCCATACCGGTGTCACCGTTTGCTTCTCTTCTCTCACCTGGATTACTCGCGGGGATGTACTGAAGGCCCCTTTCCTTCCCATTCTGTCCGTTTCTCTCAGATCTCCAAGTTTCTGAGTCTAACCCCACCTGTGTGCGGACGAGCCCCAGCCTACCTACCTCCTCCCAGACCATGCTGTGTTGGGAACCTGTGCATCCAGCTTCCCACCGAGTGTCTCCTCCTCCTGCACGTTTCCCTCCTGCGCCCTCTAACCTCTTCTCAATCCAGCTTCCAGAGTCATCTTCCTAAGACAACGTTTGGTGGCGTGAGGGTGACCAAACAAAGTAGCGCCATCTGACAGCTCCATGTCAGTCAGCAAGAGAAGGTCCGCACCTTGGGGAATTTGGCCTTTATAGAAAGAAAAGTAACATTCCATTTAAAAACTTAAAAAAAGAGGAACCAAACTCTTCAGGGCTTTGCCGTGAGATTGCCAAGGAGCCTCTGTGTCATGTAAGACGTCACAGACTGTCGTCGTTGCTGCAAAGCACCGGGAGCAATCTGCCGTGGAAGGGCCATCTGGGAAGCCACCTGACCGGTCTCACACAATGACCGTGTGTCCCAGTTCATCGGAAGTGGGGGAGAACCAGGGCTCCTCGGTGGCTCAGTCCGTTAAACATCGGACCCTTGGTTTCAGCACTGGTCATAATCTCATGGGTCGTGGGATCAAGCCCCACGTCAGGCTCCACGCTCCACGCAGAGACCCCTTGAGATTCTCTCCCCCAGCCTGTCCCTTCCCCCCAACACCAAATCTTTTTTTTTTTTTTCAAGGAATAGAGATAGAACGTTTATTCGTAACTCATTTTATGAGGCCAGCATAACCCCAACTCAAAAATATAACGAGAAAATTACAATAGTTCTTTTAATAGACACACAAAATATTAGAAAAATCAAACCCAGAGAATGTGTTAAAAGGATAATATGTCATGACCAAATTGGCTTATTGTAGAATTTTTAAAATGGTTCAAATCAAATAAATCTTTAAAAAAAAAAAAAAGTGGAAGAACAAGTTCGAGGCACCCTTCCCTCCACAGCCCTCCCCGTACTTACTGTACGTGACCGCTGCCCAGCTCGTGTGAGGGCACCGATCAAGAATGCCGATGTCCCTGGCCAAAATGAGTAGACATGGGATGTTGAATCATTTCTTTTCCTTATCCCACCCCCCCAGATCTGGAGGATTGTTCTTAAATCCTGTGGAGGGGGGGGTTCCTTCAGATCCTCAGAATCACGATTCATTAAAAATCTCAACCTTGGTTTGTTTTTTGTTTTGTTTTGTTTTTCATTCAGCCCAGCTCTCGGTGTATATCATACCTGAGATTCTCAGTGTGCCCTTTCAAAACGATAGTGAAAGTTAAATTATCTTCTAGTCAGGGGTTAGAGGGGTGGGGGGGTATACTTTCTGTAATTTGAATTTTAAGATCTTTTTTTTTTTTTTTTTTTTTTTTTTTTTGCTGAATACAAAACCATGATGTTCCTTAGTGACCTTGCAAATCACATCTGTCGTCCATCTCCCTCTATCCATTTTCCCGTGCTTGCCCACCCCACCGCCGCTCTTAAAAATCAGTGCCGGAGAGAAAAATAGTTTTCATGATATCTAAACTGTACGTGACTCCCACATGCCCCATGTTAAACATGGGCATTTCTGTGTCTTACTATTGTTTTCACATTTGGTCCTTCACCTGGGGAGTGGGCGGGGCGCCGAAAGCGCTTCTACCCAAGCCTCCACAGAGAAAGAGAGATTTTGTTACAAGGTAGAGTTTCAAGCCAGGCTTTGGCCGGGGGGTCTTTCCCACTTGGGAGGAGGAAAGTAGAAACAGCCAGCAAGATGATCATTCTTGAATTTTAGCTCATTAAAATCTTCCTTGCTCCTCAGTGAGTGATTTATTGATTCAAGCATCTAGCAGTTTTCCTCTCCAGAAAGAATTAGCATCTCCAGCGAGATCATTGCTAATGGAGATTTTTGTCTTTTCTCTGCGGGATCGGCCATCTTCCGGTTGTTCATTTAGCACAGCCCACTCCAGGGTTGTGTTTAAACATGTTTAAACATAGAGCTGAGGAGTGGGAATGAGCTCCCTGAGATTTATAGGGAATGAAAAAAACAGGTTGTGTCAAAGGCACCACATGTAGGAAAGTAAGTGTTCTTCGGGGACCTGTGCTAACCTCTGATCCTTGGCTTTTTCCAAAACGAATGTTTCAGCCTTGAACATACTAACTTCCTCTTTACAGAAGTTTTAACATGTTGTTTTTGCTGCTCTTGTGGGGGGAAATGTAGCGACATAGTGTTTCTTACCTGCTGAGCATTTCCAACAAGAGTTAAACGTTTGAATTCCTTTTGGAGCTTAGTGTGGTTGCGTATCTGCAGTGGGATCAGTACATGAAGAAATACATTATTTTTATTCAGATGTTTAAAATCCTCTTTCCTTGGGGTGCCTGGCTCAGGTCATGATCTCAGGGTCCTGGGATTGAGCCCCACATCAGTCTCCCTGCACAGTGGGAAGCCTGCTCCCTCCCCCTGCTGGTGTATGCGCTCTCTCTCTCAGTCTCTCTCTCTCTCCCCTCTCAAATAAATAAATAAATAAAATCTTTTAAAAAGATGAAAATAAAATCCTCTTTCCTTAAGAACAGTTCCCCCCCTAAATAAAAGATCACCCAGAAATCTTGGTGCTTTTCAGATCTGTCTGTGGAGAACATATGATGTGAACCACACTTGGATGCTGGTGATACTAGCTTCCAGTAACTTCGGAATTCCGTTTCATAGTGTTGTGGTCTCACAGGGTTGTATTTTTGTTTTTGTTTTTGTTTTTTTTTTAATAAAAAGGAATATTATTTTAGGAGAGACTTCTCTTCTTTTTAGTGTGACCAATACAGTTGATTTACTGTGACACCATTTCAGTATATTCTTCCTGTGCCTTAATGAAGTACGAGAGGGAAAAGCAGTGAGCACTGTTTGGCTCATTAGTGGGACCCAGTTTCCCTGCTGGCATGATCAAACTGATCCATGTTCCCAGGATGGCAACTTTAAAGGTTGGCTTTATCAGCTCTTTGTAAAGACATGCCTTTTAAATTGTTGCCATGTTCCTCCTCTATCAGGGGACTTGGAGCTGTTCTAGACCTTGGCTTTTTTGTCTTCATAAACCAGGGAGGGCCGTCATGGATTTGCTTCCCTTACTGCCATCTCTCGCCCCAAGATTTCTAAAGGACGTTAGCGGGTGCAGCCTCTTGTCCAGACTGTGCTACAGAGTCCTAGGCTGAGTGGTTCAGCTGGTGCTACCCCAGGCTCTTCAGCCACGAGCCTGTCCAAGCCAAGAACGGATGAGGGCGCGTGGAGCACATTCGTTGATGGGGCGGTTGGGTGGTGGTCGTGGCTGTGCGGCGGTTTTCCTGTTTTGTCTGCCCCTCCTCTGTCTGGTTCTAAAGAATCTGCAGTCAGTTACAGGTCACCGAAGTCTGTGGAAAAAGCAATGGGAGAAGGAAAGCAGTGTGGGAGAGTGGAGGGTAGGCACTGTCTCTTTCTTCCTTGTGGAGTGTCCTGAGACTGGCTCCCCAGGGGAAACAGGAATTCCCAGAGAGGTGCTTACACTCTCTGAGCCTCAGTTTCCTTGTCTGTTAAATGGGTGCAGTAGTACCAGCCCACGTAGTTGACATGTGCAATCATAGCTATTTCCCCCCACAGGGTCCCACATTCCTCCTTCACCTCAAATGGATCTGGTTGTGATTGTTGGTTGCTTATTGGGGACAGTACTGGGACAGGCAGTCATTCTTTGGTTGAGGTCAGAGCCAGTCTCTTCTAAATGTCACCTTCCTACCAGACATGTTCCTCCAGTACTGTTACCAAATCGGACAGGACAGTTGTGATGAATGTGTTGTGTGCTAATAGTTGCATTCTTTTGTTTTTCTAAAAAAAAAAAAAAAAAAGGAAAAACCCAAAAACCAGAAACGAGCAATCTGACAGGAGACTAAACAGAGCCTCCAGGAAAATGAGATTTCTTTTCTTGAGCTCTTGAAAAAAGCCTCCCATAGATCCAGTAAAAGTTGCATGTGGGCCTAATTTGGATTGTGTGGTTGGACAAGCCAGCAGGCCCCCGAACTGGCCAGATCCTCCTGTGGCTTCCCAGCAGCCACCCCCGTCTTCCCCGCTCAGCTGCCATGCGACTCCAGATGCCACCCACCCCGTACACCTTTCAGGCTCCTGCTTCTATCGGCAGTTTTCGTGGTCCCATCCTTTTTCCTTTTTCTTTTTTCTTTTTTTAAAGATTTTATTTATTTATTTGACAGACAGAGATCCCAAGTAGGCAGAGAGGCAGGCAGAGAGAGAGGGAAGCAGACTCCCTGCTGAGCAGAGAGCCCGATGTGGGACCCGATCCCAGGACCCTGGGATCATGACCTGAGCCAAAGGCAGAGGCTTAACCCACTGAGCCATCCAGGCGCCCCCGCACCCTTTTTCCTGACACTGCAGTTAGCGGTGAAGACACGTGGATGGCGATGTGGCCCACGGTGGAGGCGCTGCTCCAGTTGCCCTAAAGAAACTTTGCCCCTTTTCCTTTCCTTGCTGGGCCAAGATAGTCAGGCCCTGTGCTGACATGTGCTGCATTAGGAAATCCGTGACATGATTCTGTGCACATCATCCGTGTGGCACCAACCTCAGAATAGTTATCATCTGCATTCGAAATCAGGTGACAAAGTTTGCTCATCACATGTTGCTGCCACAGATTAAAATGAGGATGGTGTTTCTCTTTTTCTTTTTAGCTTCATGAGGCTGATATTGTGGTCTTGGGCTCTCCCAAGCCTGAAGAGATTCCCCTTTCTTGGATACAACCAGGAACGACAGTTCTCAACTGTTCCCATGACTTCCTGTCAGGTGTGTAAATGTTTTAAAATTGGTGTTGGGCTGCTGATGAGAAGAGGCGAGATGGTTATGAGACGTGAACCTTACATTCAGAAGAGAGGATGTCCCTGAAGGGTTGCTCATCATCAGCATCCGTGCACAGGACAGAGAACTCAGAATGTGGGTGGTCCTACCTTTTGGGTTACCCCATGTTGAAGCCATGTTTTGGGGCAAAGGGAAGGTAAGATGCCAACCACAGTAGCTGCCCCGTTCTCCCACATGCAGACATGCCCCTGCTGGCCTCTAGCATTGAGTGGTCCAGTCACTCATGACCTGAATAAGTAATTTGTCCATGTGTGAGTTTCACTAGAAATAGTGGTTTTCAGAGTCATGCAATGAAGCAGAATCTGTTCTCCCAGAGAAATCTTAGGTGACCTTCAGCATGTCAAAGCAGATGAAAACAGTTGCTGGAAGGGTTGGGATGGTCGGAAGTTGAGCCAAAATAGGTGGAGACCCTCTTTCATGTCTGCCAGCACCTCCCGGGGGTTCTAGGTCTCGAAACCCAGACAGCTCCACAGGAGCAGTGAAATAGAGAATAGTATCCGATTGTGTGTGTGTATGTAAAACTTTGACCCACTCACCTTGAGATAACTACTCTGCATTTTTCCACACACATACAAAAAAATGTACTGAACTTAATTCAATTGGAATATGATAGAAGGAAAAGAAAACAATGTGATATTATCAATGTTACTGAAATTCATGTCATAACTGTTTCTTCAAAAAAGGAAAATAATGGACCCACCCCACTAGGAAATGTCACCCCTCCCAGAATTAACCAGTCAGATTAAAAAACCTTTTGGGGCTTCAGGGGGTAGGGTGGATTGGAGGATTCGAGGGACGATACTCAGGAATTTCCCAGAATGTTCGGGTACTTGGCTCTTGGCTGGAGAGCACACAGATGAATGAAGCAATTAGAGGTATAACGCGAATGTAGGATTCATTGCTCCTTTTAGCAAATAGAAGGCTTGCACTAAATGACTTCTTTGAAGTATATCTTGTTTCAGGAAATAACTTTCTCTCCCCGCCTGAAAAAACCAATGCCTAACCCATAAATTATGGGCATGCAGGTTTGCTTCTCTGCTTAGCATTTAGATTAGGAAAGTCAGTTATGAATTCATGTTCTTTTAAATGAATGCTTCTTTGCTGTTATATTTACTTGCTTTTTTTTTTTTTTTTTTTTTTAAAGTTTATATATTTAGGACAGTTTTGGCATAATCCTGTGGAGAGAGAGAGGCTGCTTTTGGAATCCCTTTGAGCCCTATGATTTAATATATGAAGGTGACCTATATTTTTTTAGTGAAACTGCCTGATTTTTAATACAGTTCTTTTGAGGGTATTTAGTTTTTTAAAGGCATTCCTAAAAACATTCAATTTCAATGCAGTGATCCTCCTGGGGAACAAAAAATATCCAGGCATTATATTTTGATGGAACAATTCTGTATGTAGACTGACTACAGTTAGTTTATTTGAAGTGTGTCTGGTCCAGTACTAGTAGTCTTCTTGATTTTTGAATACCTCGTGCCCAGAATAGTACCTGTCACATAGTACATGCTCAGAAAATACTGAGTGTTGAGTGAGTGAATAAGCTGGAACTCAGAAATGTACTCCGACTGATTGCAGCTTTAAGTTAGTTGCAGACACAAAGACATTTTTTGAACTTGTCTCGCACTCAGAAATCGGGCGGAGAGGGCAAAGACAAAGATGAGAAATGCTTTACTGATTAAAAAGACGGATGTTTTGCAGTCAGCACCATTCATAAGAGCGTGGTATTTCCTGACAGTTTTATGTGTGTGTGTTTATTTATTTATTTATTTTAAGATTTTATTTGTCAGAGAGCGAGAGAGACCGAGAGAGAGAGAGAGAGCGAAAGAGCACACAAGCAGGGGAGCGGTAGGCAGAGGAAGAAGCAGGCTCGCCACTGAGCAAGGATCCTTGCCTCATGTGGGACTCCATCAAAGGACACTAGAATCCTGACCTGAGCTGAAGGCAGATGCTTAACTGACTGAGCCACTCGGGTGCCCCGAGATCCTTTTTTTTTTTTTAAAGATTTTATTTTTGAGTAATCTCTAAACCCAACATGAGGCTTGAAATTAGAACCCTGAGATCAAGAGTCCCACACTGTACTGACTGAGCCACCCTCAGTCAGTTTTAACTTCAGCAACTTTGATTAGTATGAAAATTGGATCTCTGAACAGATTGTAGAAAGGCTCTTCTTCCTTCTGTTTTGCATAACCTCACCACCTTAAACAGATGTTTTTAAAGCATTATTAAAAGGAAAGGTGCTTTTATTCACACTTGAGAACAAAAGAATTCTTTTTTTTTTTTGAGAACAAAAAAATTCTTAATAAACTGGTGATTGGGTAAAGACAGGGTTTATCATGGGATGTTCGTACTCCTCTTAACAGTACAGGGATTCCTGTCCCCCTTCACCCCGTAAAAATAGATGGGCATCAGTTTAAGTGAACGTAAGTGTATTTACTGTGGGGTGCATCTCAGCTCTTAAGCTGCCGTCTCGTGGCCCCCCTCCCCCTCCTTCCTCGTGTCTTGTCACCTCTAGCACACAGAAGAGCTGTCAGACTTCATATTAGCAACATGGGACTCTGTGTTTGAAAACCAAATACAGGGAAGGACTCTTCCCAATGAGTTTCTGAGAATGTGAGAAGGGAGCTTTAAGAACTTAGAGACACATGTAATTCAGTTGTTACCTTCGTGTACTTAGAATACAATAAGGGTATTGGCTTATGAATTTTGAATTCCAGTTATTCTAAAATCTGTTATATCTATTACCTATTTCCCTTACCTTTTTTCCCAGGAAATTCTGGAAGAGTTGGACTCATGCTCTTGGCCAGGTTTCATTTCAGATTTTAACTAGTTCTATGTAAGACATTAACATTCTGACTTTTTAAAAGAGTCTCAAGCTGTTTAGAATATACAGCTCTGTGTTAATTCCTTCCTATTTTGGTGTCAGTGATTTCGAAAGGGCTGTTCATATAAGTTGATACCAGTAGTTTAATTATATTTCTTTTTGGGGGGATTTTTACATTATATTCTGTTTAAAAAACAATCATAAGGCATTGATATTTGATAGTGGAATTCCGATATTTTAAGCTAGGAGTTCAACCCTTGCAAACATTATTACAAAAATTATAATGAGATTTCATTTATTGCATTTTACTGTTATCCTGTAACAAGAATATATTTAACTTGAAACTAACGGCCAGTGATTTTAAGAGTGTATCTGTACTAATTTATAGTTTTTTAGCTTTTCCTGTTTTCAAAACTTCACATAAAGTTTTTCTGAGTTACTTGTTCTCCCAGAGGATGAAAAATATTTAAGGGTTCAGTCTATGGGTTCATATGGCGCTTTAGTGATAAGAAGGGTGCCCTGGGCCAGACTGCAGAAACCCGAAATGTTTCTATATAGCAGAGTTGTCAGGAAGACCGAAGAAGAATTTGCACTGGTTCCTCCCATTTCAGTTATTCTGGCAAAATTCCCAGGGTGGTCTCAAAACAGCTCCTGTCAGAGAAAGTACCATTTCCAGGGAAAGCATGATGACACGTTAGCCTTAAATTTTCTTGTTGTAGAAAGTTTGGTTAGCAAGAAAAAATTATAAATGAAAGGCCATTTCTTTAAAGTGATTCATTGACCTGTCCTTGGAAGAACCACGAGTAAATGGGGAGTGTTTAGTGGGAAGTGAAAAGACCCATTTGGTTTGGGACGGGACCCCTGGGACCCCTGCAGGCCTCGCAGGCTGAGTGCAGACAGCCTTGGCAGGCCGCGTGTAGACATCCTCCGGGTGGAGCCCTGCCTGGACACAGGCAGAGGGGTGAGGTAATGATTTCCTCTCTCCATTCTCTTCAGCCATGAAATTTGTTAAGAATGTCATCCCTGATGCACTGAGTTACCATCTTCATTGTTTCAAGTTCTCTGGTCATCCCTAATATTAATTTCCTAAAATACAGTTTCTCGGTTTCTAGGGAAGAGTTGTCCTGTCACTTTTATGAGAGGGTACTTGTGATTCTGTTCTGGGCATATACGTTCATAAATGGATACCAGCTCCCGGCATGTAGCTTTTCCTTCTTTCCTCATCATTTAAAGATAGAGATAAAAGTGAGAGAAGCATATTTCTTTTCCGTAACGGTTGGACAAGACCTTTAGATCAGCTCTCTAGTGGTTCAAACAAAACAAAACAAATCTCTTTCTCTAGACTCTTGGCTTTTGCCTAAATATGATTTATAAAACTGTGAAGTGTTGCTAATCTTGAAACGATACCGAAGGGAGATGATTTTCCAACACCCTTAATACATTGGACTATAGAACATCACAAAACACTTACTCTTAAGTGTTTTGTGCTCTTTCTTGCAGAGGACTGTCAGCAAAATGGATAATTTAAAAGTAGAGTGGTCCAAACTCGAGGACAAGAGTTTCTTAATTCAAAAAAGTTGCTATTAGAAATGTTTCTTTTCTCCAAGGGAGGATATAGACTAAAGCATTTTACATGTGTGCTTGCTTTTCGTAACCTCTGTAAGTGCCAACTGAGGAAGGGAGTAGAATCCTTACAAATGCCTCTGTGGTTTGAAACCCAGGTCATCCTAAAATTAATATCCTAAAATATAGTTTCTCAGTTTTACGGAAAATGGTCCTATCACTTTTATGACAGGGATTTTCTAAAGTTCTCGGAGACCACCTGATCTCTCGCACAGCACTGGGGTTGGATGTGGTTGTGCTGTGTCTGAGTCCTCCTTCCTATACTCTGTATATTTGAGATTGCTTTTATTCCTTAGACATCATTTAAATGTACACATTCTATGCCAATCACCTTGATGTCACATTCCATTCTCCCAGACTTGGGTGGGCGTGTAACTGCCCGTGGTACTTGACAGGCCCAAAGTCACAGCTGGTGTTTTGGAGGTAGAAGCACGCTTTTAACCCAGTCTCGACTCTCGAGTCAGTCAAGAGCCCCAGGGCAGTGCCGGGGACAGGTGACCCCCTGGAACCATGCCTGACAGCCGACATCCCTAGGTTGCAAAGAGAACATCACTTGGTCACTCGGTGTGCTGGCTTTTTAATTAGGAGCAATTGGTTGTAAATGACAGTACCCTGAAAGTCTTTTTTTTTTTTCCCATAGGGAAGCTTGGAGGTGGTTCCCTCGGGGCACATTTTAACGGTCTCATTGCCGAGGACGATGTGAGTCTCCTCGCTGCGGCTCTGCGGATTCAGGTGGGTCTGACGCAGTTCTGAGGATTTCCCAGTTGAGAGTTTGGATGAATAGTTGCTCACATTTTGCAAGTGTTTTCTGTTGAGCAGACATCGTGGTAAGCACCTTACACACATAGTGTCATTTAATTTCTTCCGGCAGTCCTGGAAGATAATGTCATTCCCATTTGGCAGATAAGGATGGGGAGCTTAGGAAAATATGCCTTTGGTGACATGACAGGTGCGGGATTGGGACCCAAATCCAGGGTCTGTGGTTAGTAATCTATTGCTGTGGAATAAATTATCTGCCACATTTTGCAATTTGGCAAATGAACATTTATAAACTCACGGTGTTTGTGGGTCAGAGATTTGGCAATGGCTCAGCTATATGGTTTTGTCTCAGGGTCTCTCATACAGTTGAAATCAGGAAGTCAAAAGAAGGCTTGACTGTGGCCACAGCCTCCCACTTCCAAGACGGCTCACTCACAGGGTTGTTGGCAAGATGCCTTAGACCCTCACCATGCAGACTTCTCCGTAGAGCTGCTCCTGATGAGGCAGCTAACTTCCCAGGAATGAATGATCCAAAGGAGAAGGCAAAGGGGCAGCCGCAGTAGGTTACGACGTGGCTGTGAAAGCCACCCACCATCACCTGCCTGTTTCATCTTTGCTAGAAGCAAGTCACCAATCCAGTTCACGTTTGGGGGGAAGGGAATTGGGCCCACCTTTCAAAGACAGGAGTTAAAGATTCTGTGGACTGTTTTTCAAGCCACAACCATCTGCATGACCCAAAGCCCACGATCTCCAGCTCGCCACCATGCGAGCTCTGCATGGCAGTGACCCTGACTATCAGGAGAGAAACCAGAGCCTGTAATTCCTGCCACAGTAGAATTAAGCAGAGGCAAGTTCTAGTTTCTTTCTTACATACATGGTGTATACAGTGAAAACTTTTTATTTCCAGGGGCGGCCTGGCTGGCTCATTCGGTAGAACAATGCGACTCTTGATCTCAGGGCCGTGTGTTCAAGCCCCAGGATGGGCATGGCACTCACTAAAAATAAGTAAATAAACTGACACACACACCCTCTTTAAAAAATTTTTAAAAATAAAATGGGGCGCCTGGGTGGCTCAGTCGGTTAAGCCTCTGCCTTCGGCTCAGGTCATGATCTCAGAGTCCTGGGATCGAGCCCTGCATTGGGCTCTCTGCTAGGCAGGGAGCCTGCTTCCCCCGCCCTCTGCCTGCCTCTCTGCCTTCGTGTATCTCTCTCTGTCAAATAAATAAAATCTTTAAAAATAAATAAATAAATACATAAATAAAAATAGATAAGACTTGTAACTTCCAAATGGAATATACTACCTTTCTGTAGGGACTGTGTGTCGCATTTCAACCTAAGTCAGATTTTAATTCTCTGTCTCTCTCTGTGTATCACCATTTAACAATTCAGTGCTCTTGTTCTGTTACATTAACTATAAAAGGGTTATACTCGAAACAGTGTTGCGGGGTCTGGAAGTTGGGCATCGAGCTGATCCTTCATGCATTCTCACGTTTCCCTCATTTTTCTCTTCTGAGAGGAAGAACACACTCTCTAATTTTATCTGGTATTTGATGCCTTTAGGGCACATTTAACCTCTTTGAAAAGTACCTGCGTTTCCCATTTTCCTTTTGAAGGCAAACCTCCCATGCTAATTACACGTGAGTAAAAGTATTGCCGATGCTCACTTGGGTTACTGTGGAGCTCTGTACCCCTTCTCATGACATAACATCCCGCGCAGTATTTTCATAGTTCAGACCCATACCCCGTCAGCCTTCACTTGAGTAACGTGCTCTCCTTTTTGTCCCTTGAAGAACATGGTCAGCAGCGGACGGAGATGGCTACGTGAACAGCAGCACGCCAGGTGGAGACTTCACTGCTTGAAACTCCAGCCTCTCTCCCCCGTCCCAAGGTATCCGCTGGATTTGTCTATAGTGACACCACAGTGCCCCGGTAGCCAAAGTGGCTCACGGGGTGGGGGCGCCCGTCATGGTATTATGGCTCAGATGGTGGATAATTTTCGCTAGTCACATTGGTGCACTCTTTACGCTATTGATTAAGCCCGAACAATTAAATAGTAATGAGCTCGTGTCCCGTATTCAGTCAGTTCTAGGACGTGTATTTTCCTTCCTGAAGTCAGGGTGTCCGTTACCGTCGACGACGTGTCCTGTGTTAAATGGCATTGTTCTTTCTTCTTAGTGGTGTCTAACATAGTACTGTCTTCTATTTCACAAAATACAGCAACGTGATGTTTGGAAAATGCTTCTCAGTGTTAGAAATGCCCAACTCACCTGTCAGCTTGGTCGTCATGGCCGTGTAGGTGTCTGCACTGGGGGCCAGTGACCGACCACACCAAACCCCATTCTACGTAGGAAGCGAGTTCATCTTTCCTCAGCACATAGTAATATCTCCTCTCTGACGGGCCATTCTGCGACACTCCAGATGGATATTTTCTTCAGAGTAGCGTTTAATGAAGTGCGAGCTCTATATTCTCTGCCTGGATTTGGAAATACATGCTGTAGGAATAAGTCATTAGATAAGGTATCAGAGCCAGAGAAATTTCCCAGCTCATCGTGGGTGCCCCAGCTGCCCCCAACCAGTGAATCGCCGCCCAGGCATGCACAAATGCCCTTGGAAAACGGTGCACTGAAAACCCCATCGTCAGCAGATAAAGCCTCCAGGAATTGACGCGTTTTTCAATTGATAATCGCTTGCTTTTTAGATTTGATCTGTTTTCTTGGGCCACAGCTGAACGCTCGTGGTTCCATTCTACCCACCCGGCTGTTTTCACCCCTGAAAATAGACTGCACATCGTAGTCCCCGTCTGTGTTCATTAATATATAAATTCCAGGGAACGTTGTAATGTCACCCTCTTGTGTAATCTGTTTCATCAAATATCTTCATTTTTTAAAATTACTTGTGTTGTTATAGGACTTTAATTTTTAAAAGTAAATGAGTATGTTTTACTTTCAGAGAGCTAAAAAAAAAATTTTTTTTTGAGGGGGACCCTGCCAAACTGTATACCAAAGCCTTCGCATAAATCTAAATAAATACCACTTAGGGGAAGAAGTGTTTTAATTGCTGAACCAAATTTGACTTCTGGAGGTACGGTGCGGGGAGAAAGACAGGCTGAGTAGTTTATAAATTCCTCAAAAATCAACACGATGTCACTGTCACTCTTTAGCTAGTGAGGAGAAAACTTTGGAGGTTTTCCAAGAGTCGGCGTCTCCATTTAGGAGGTTTGGGGAGGAGAGAAAGAGAAAAAGGGTGTAGACAGGAAGGCAATATGAAGTGGGAGCTTGGGCAGAGAAGGAAGGGGAGAGAACCGGAAGGGGAAATGCAGGTGTGGGGGAAGGAAGCACAGCGCTCAGCCCCTGTGCATCCGGGCAGACGCACGCTCTCCCACTCCGAGCTGCTGTTGCGCGCTGCGGGGAATTCGGATTGGAAGTGGGTGTAGTGTTCCCTTGTGCCCCACGGTCAGACTTCCATGGGGTCATGGAGAAGGACACAGAGCAGTGTGAGGGCTTTGAGTCGATTATCAGCAGCAGTGAGAGAAAGAAAAATCAGAGCAGGGGGCTGCCTGCCAGCAGACCCCAAAATAAGGGCTTCAGGGTACGGCAGGCACTGCTGTGTCCCCAAGTGTCAACCCTAAGGACCGACCGAGTCCCTCAGGCCATTTCTCCCAACTCTATCTTGTGCCTGCCCCGTCTCCCTCTCAGCCAGGTGCTCAGTCTGGCAGATGGGGGCTCTGAACCCCCATTAAAACAAATAGCAGAGCTTAGGAGCCCCAAAAGACTCTCTGTGAAGTTTGGCACATGCCAATTTCTTAGGACTCCCGGAAGCTGAACAGTAGCGTTCTCATCTTGCGAGGAAAGTAGAATCAACGATTTGCCCAGTGACACTTGGGTGTTCCTGAACTTTCCTGTATTTGAAGTTGAGCTTCGAGCACTAGGTCCTTTTACGGACGGTTATGTAATTAATAAAATATTTTGAAATATGATTTTTGGATTCAATTTAGGAAAAAGAGAGGGAAAAGCGTGGACCCAGATGAAACAAAATAGCATTTCCCCATTTCTGAATAGCCAAGAGACACATGGGGCCAGCCCAGGGAGAGCATTATGCAATGACCCATGTATTCACGGTTAGCAGAGATGGTGGCGACCCGCAGAGAGCACTGTACTCTACAATGAATGTAGCTCTCGCCTGTCGTATGGGCGTGCTCTGTACCTGGGCAGAGTTTTGCCATCCTCATGAGTTTGAGTTGCTTCCCTAAAGAAATGTACCTTTTTTTAAAAAAATGCACATTAATTATTAGCATTTGTGCCTACTGCTGCTTGGGAGACAGGAACACAAAGCAATTGCCTTGGTTGACTTGTTGGCATGATGTACGGCTGTTTTTACTCTAGCGGTGACCACCTAAGCTGAGGAGACTCTCGCCTCTCGTGTGTTTTCCCCCCACCCGCAGTGATCTTGAGATTTCAAGAGCACAGACTCCAAAAGCCGTGGACGTCCTTGCCAAGGAGATAGGATTGCTTGCAGATGAAATTGAAATCTATGGCAAAAGCAAAGCCAAAGTACGTTTGTCCCTGCTGGAAAGGTTAAAGGATCAAGCAGATGGAAAATACGTTTTAGTAGCTGGGTAAGAAACTGCTTCTAAAATTTAATTGACAAAGAAGGCATGTTTATAAAACTCTCTCCCCTCTTTCTGTCTGGTATCCCACTACTCACATCCGTCCATTTCTCAGACTTGACATGTTTGTCCATTTCACTTGGCATTCCTTCATTTGACATGAGGTAAGTTTTCATTTTCAGTGCAAAACAGATTAGTCTCCTCCACAAAACATAAAGTGTAACGAGTTCCTCATCCAGTATTTTATTTTATTTTTGTTTCTCATATTATGTTTTGATCACCCTTGTTCTGTCTTAGATTTTTCATTTAGTTTCTTGGTGATAAAAATCAAAATAAGAACCAAAAGTAAAATATTTTGAACTGAGCAGGGGGCAGTTTGTGTTCTACTCAGAAATAAGATCTTAATGGAAAATGTACAGATAATTGTGTGAAACATAACATTTTCCTGTTAATATCCTTAATATTTATTTATGTATTTGCATTATAAAAGTTCATCATTTCTCTTTTCTTACATTTTAAAATTAATGTTGGGCCATTTTCATTTGTGTTGGTCATTTTATAAATGATAAATGCAGGGTTTTTGTGAAAGGGAGTGTTTATTTTCCCTCTTTTTTAAAAAAGAAATATGTTCATGGGCTGAAAACTGATGGAAAACAAGGGATTTAAAACAGTTTTTCAATGTGACCTGAGGGAACATCAGGAGACCATATAAATTCCTTTGTTGTCTTGAAATTTCATTGCAGTGACTTACTGATGATCTATAGGCCAAGGCTTAAGGCCCCCAAACCTGTTTACAGAGAGACGTCTCTTACGACTAGACTTGACTCTCGGTTAACTTTATTTTTACGTATTTTATTATTAATGTAAATCCCTTGTTTCTTTTTCTTGTTTTAAAGTCACGCTTACTGGGGCGCCTGGGTGGCTCAGTGGGTTAAAGCCTCTGCTTTCGGCTCAGGTCATGGTCTCAGGGTCCTGGGATCGAGTCCCGCATCGGGTTCTCTGCTCAGCAGGGAGCCTGCTTCCTCCTCTCTCTCTCTCTCTCTCTCTCTCTGCCTGCCTCTCTGCCTACTTGTCATCTCTGTCTGTCAAATAAATAAATAAAATCTTTAAAGTCACGCGTACTCATCACGGTATTCCAAAATGCAGAAAACTTCAACAAGAAAGTAAACATGGCACATCCTCCCACCCCGAGGAAGGGGCTGGTAACCTTTGAGACCATCTTGACGCAGGGAGTCTTATAAATGAGATCATCTTCCTGGTGTTGCTCCGTAGCAGCAAGATTAGTCAGCAGCGTGTCGTGTGCCTGGCTCCCTCCGCAGGGGTCAGTGTAGCGCTGGGCGGTCATTTTGCATGACTGCGTATCATTCCAGTGCTCCCAGCCTAGGTTCTGGGGGACAGGGGTGGGATGAAGGTGGATGCCATTTCACACGTCTTCCCAGCACCAGGAAGCCCCGGGTGGCCCAGTGGCCAAAAGTTCAGCATGCTTCTCATTCTTCAAGGATATTCAAGCCAAAAACTGATTTGAAAATGCCGTAAAGATGTGGCACAGTTTATTTAACCAACTCTCTGTTGGGCACTCAAATTGCTTCCCGAGTTTGGCCACTATAAACGGTGCTAAAATCAACAGCCCTGCCTGTGCTCACTTCTTCACTTGCTCAATGATTCTCTTAGGGAAAATTGCTAGAGGTTTTAAATTCAATGTTTTAAAGCTACAAATAAAGCCACAATCCATAATTTCGCCTCTAACGGCTAAATAATTTGTTCATATTTCTTTCCCTCCCCTTCTCCCTTCTCTTTCTCCAGCTCCTCTGCCCCTCTTTGGAAGAGCTCTCAGGGTCCCTTAGTGGCTGTGGTTTTAAGGAATTCATACTTTGCCTGTGGTTTAAACCTCCCTAAACTTCCAGGCTCACAATGTTGGACTCCCAGTCCTGCTGGGGTCCTTTCCAACCTAGGACCCCACCCCTAACGTCTCTGTAGCTGAGCTGCAGGAAAGCTTCCTGCTGAGAGGAAATGGCCTCACCTACAGGCAACTCTGGGGCCAGATGTGTGAACGGAGCCAGCTGACTTGGGGAGTAGGTTGGGGATCCCCTGGGTCCCAGGGTTTGGAGCACACATGAAGTCAGTGTTGCTTTTCTGGAACATGCTTGATACAAGTTTATTTTCAGAAATAAGCTCGGGGACATTCAGAACTTCAAAAGTAAATTTAGTGATTTATCCACAAATTTGCTTCCCGTTTTCCAGGCTCTAAGTGATTTTGGTAGATGGATTTGCTGGCTTTCTCCCCCTGTTTAACGTGGGAAGATCTGGGGCGCCTGGGTGGCTCAGTGGGTTAAGCCACTGCCTTCTGCTCAGGTCATGATCTCAGGGTCCTGGGATCGAGTCCCGCATCAGGCTCTCTGCTCAGCAGGGAGCCTGCTTCCCTCTATCTCTCTCTCTGCCTGCCTCTCTCTGTCTACTTGTGATCTCTCTGTGTCAAATAAATAAATAAAATCTTAAAAAAAAAAAAAAGTGGGAAGATCTAAGGAAATCTCAGGAGGATGTACTCTCCATTTACCAAGGAGGAATCAAGCAGTAATTTTTCATATGGACTGGCTGTGATTTACTCTTTGGGGTGCTTGTTAGTACTGGAAATAAGAACACAGATCTGTATGTGACCCTGCCCTTAGCTGGGAACACAGAAGTGATATTTCTAAAATAAAAGCTCTGACGGTATTGTTATCAGATTCCTACTGTCAAGGGCTGGCCACATGCTAGAGAGTGACAGTTAGCCTGGCTTTCCAGGATTAGGGCCGTGTGTGGTTCCATGCCCAGTAGGACATTGCTTCTCGCCTCACCCTGCCTCTTCGCCAGCATTTGTACACGCATCTGAGCTGAAGAAGCCGGGTTGTCGGATCGTCCGTAGACATGAAACAAAACCTGAGTTCTCAAGTATGGATTTAACCCCCAGAGCTAAACTGTTCTTTTTCTAAAATTGTGGTGTATATTCCTTTTAAAAACAAAGATCTATGAAGGAACAAAAATTAAATTGTGTTCCTTTCAACTGCATTTAAAAAAAAAAAAAAAAAGCTGCATGGGTAGGATTTTGAGACGTACCTGTATCTGCAGGAAAGCCTGAAGGGTTTTAGACAATATGTATCATCACACTGTGTAACCCACACAAACAACCAATCATCTATTTTTTAAGTGTGTTAACTGCCTTTTTAATCTAACCTTTTAGTAGCTGCACATTTGAGATCAGTTTAAAACACCAGGCAATCATTTTATTTATCATCTAAAATGAAAAGTTCATTTGCAATAAAGACGACCTCCATAGTTCTACTTTTGGTCACATCAGTCACAGAAAGCAACGGTTGTCAAACCATTACACATGCTGTTTCTGCTTCAGAAATAGAAAGGACGCCTTTGTTAAATGGACAGTTCTTCCCTTTTCCTGCAAGATCTTTTTTATATTCTGGAAATAATACTAGCTTACACTGTAGAAAATTTAACATAATGAAAAGCAAAAAGGAGAAAACGAAATCTCTCATGACCCGGAAGGGTTAAAAATTTTTATATTTCCTTCCAGAATTTTCTCTCTGTATCTGTCCTTTTTTTTACACATTGAGATCATGCTGTAAATACCATTTTGTGTCCTGCTTTTACTCCTGAATACTGTAACATGACTCTTTCCCCAGGCTTTTGCAGAATTCAGATACTCCAGTAATTCCTCAAGAAACCTAAATAATATATTTGTGGTTGTCCTTTTGAACTTCTGCATAAATGTGACTTAAACGTGTCAGCGGTAGAATTAAAATGTAAAACCATGGGATTTTAAAAAATCTGTCAATAGCCCCAACGCCGCCCAGATTAATTCCTTTTAAAAGCTGTTCTCCCAACCTCAGAATTTCTCATTCCGGCAGAATCATCTGTGTTCCATCAGCTACACATCGCGCCGTATTTGTACCTATACATCACTGTATTGGCTTTGCCTGACAAAATGAAAAGTATTGGGAATTGTTCAGGGAAATAGGCCAAAAGAATCTTAGGGGCCCTTGAGTTTTACATATTTTCCCAGTTACACTAATGAAAAGGAATTTGTTGGAGAGCTCGTCTCAGAATACAGCTGTTGGGCCCTGAATGTGTGTGCGGGCCCGGCCTCCGCGGGCCCCTACCCGTCTCTCTGCAGAAGTTGCTCTGAATTGCTCCGACAGAGCGGTTCAAAAAGAAGCCCACATTTGCCTGCGAACAGACGATTTCACGTTAACGCATAATTAAAATCACTGGCATTGCTTTCTTTCATGTGTCGAATGCCAGGTACCTCATTTCATTTTTTGTTTTCTTTGAATAGTCCAAACCATTCCTTTTGTTAAGTGTAAAAATAACCTTTACTGACTTTTTAACGATTTTGCTTTTCTGCCTTGGGTAACTGTTCGAATATCTGTTGAGTCTTTTTGCTACATGCACAACTCGAATGAAACAAAGGTATTTTAGAAGAGACCACCACTGACAGGGCCTTTGAATGGCTCCCATCAGTCAGGTGTGATGGGAAACACTTGTTGTCAGGCATAAGAGACTTTAAAAACTTCACAGTCAGGATGTTGCCTGGGGTGAGTGATACATATTCTTATGCTGCCTGACGTGTAGTTTTGGAGCTCCTGGTTAGACCCGTGGTTCATGACAATAGGACTGTTCTAGATTCTTCCTTTTGAGACCCTTGCCGGGTTTTACCACTACAGTCTGCATACGCAGTCTCTTTGACCGTGGAGTAAGGGGTAAACTTCTTGTTACTATGTGTCTAAACTCTCACAGAGTACTTCAATACAGTGTCACTGTAGTCCACAGTAAACATACTTAGAAACATGTCTTGGAAAAGACATCCTTGCTTTGTCCAGCGTTTTTTGCTCACGTGTGCCCGGACAGGTGACAGAAACGCAATGAAAATGGCCATCGTCCTTCACCTCAACGAGCTTGTGGGCTGGTGGGCAAAATGGCCGCCTCAGGAAGCGCCTAACAATCCCCTCAGAAACGTTACATAATAAATACACAGTAAATGCTGTGGGATAGAGAGGAACAGATAAGCTACAGGGAGACCTTGAGGAAGAGAATGGACAGAAACCACAGTCACCTCTCCCTAAACTCTGAGCTCTTACAGAAAAAAGAAATTCCGTGCTCATTGTTTTTCCGACTCAGCTTGATAATCTGGAGTCAGAGTTAAGGATAGTGGGATAACAATTAAACCCAAGTCTGATATCAAGTGTAGGAATGAGGTAAAATAAAATTTTTATTGTAGCTCTCCTTTTATTGCTCCCAATAAATACTTCCTGCTTTTTGATTTTCCTGAATTGTATTAGTTGGCAGAAAGCTAAGCGGTCCTGTGTTTCTAATTAAGAATTTGGATGGTTCGCTGGAGTTTTGAGGAGGTCATCTCTGGGTGTGTCTGCCTTGGGCCGTCTCCAGCAGCGATGTTAGCCCATCCTTGGGAATGGAAATGTAATTCTTCATGTGACACGCTCAAGTAAACCACCTCTTCCTTTGCAAACAGTAGATGCTCAGTACAGTACTTAATCCGCCCTATCCTTGATTCAGCGTTTGTTTGGTTTTTTCAGGCTATCACAAGATTGTGATGCCTTTGGCTGACCAACGGCTTCTATTGTTGTTGTACCAAGAAAACAGAAAGTTGACTCAAAGCGTAAACACTTGTAACTGCGTCTTCATGGCGACCGAGTATCATGTGGCTTGAAGGGTTTAAAGTTTACTTCACCAAGTGTGTTTGGCTTGGCGCCCCAGCTCCCTACCAATGACCCTGTTGCTAGGGACGGTGATGGCTGCCAGACCCTCACCCGGCGTCAGACATCTCTGCGTCTCTGTGGTGTGTGATTCTGTGCAGGCTTCCGTGGTTCCCTTCAGAGACCCTGTCACACCCTGCCTCATCCTCAAGATTTCTCACTTCTGCCCCTTCCAAGTTTCCTTTTGCTTTTTCTGACTATTCATTAAGAGAACGTGTTCTGGACGATTCTGTCCTCTTTGTCCTGTGGTTACTCTCACTGAGTGATCTTTTCTGTTTCCATGCTTGAAATTGTTAATTAATGGTTAACAGCGGTTAAAAAATTTCTGTCCATAGAAGTGATCTGGAATTGCTTCCATTTCCATAGAAGTAACCTGGGGAAGTCTGGTAGCTTGCCTGGTTTTGATGCCCAGCTCTACTGCTTACTAATTGTGTGGCCCTGGGCAAATTACTGAACCTTCTCGTGCCTCAGTTTCCTCGTCCATTAAATGAGGATAAAAAAGTACCCAATAAGTGTAAAGCACAGAGCCTCACGTATTAACTACCCCAAACCCACACTCAATTTTATCGGGCTAATGTTTGATTATAATGAGAGATGTCAGCTCTCTGTTCGATTATGAGAGATGTCAACTCTCATCTTAGGTATTGCTTTCTCTCTGAAGCCTTCCCGGTGCTCCAGATCTCATCAGACCTGCCTCCTGCCTTGTGCTCTCATAACACAGCCTCATTGCCAAGTTTCTGCCTTACGTGCTTATCATTTTGGTGGACCAATTCTTCCCCAGCATTTGAGGGGCTGTTGGATGAGAAAGGATGGAGTTGAATATGTCTGACTCCGTGAGAAAGGAGCCACAAGAATGCAGACATCTCTCCTTGGGACTATAAACACTATCTGGAAATGAATGGGCTACCATAGAGGTAGCGCGCCTCCATCACTGTTTGTGTTGAAACATGATAGAGACAAGCCCTGAACAGTAATGTCTAGAAGGAGATAGGTGAGTGGGACGACAGGAGCCTTCCAATCCTAAGAATCTGGCCACAGATCACTGAGAAGGCCTTGTGCCCACATTGAACCCCCAGTAAATGGCCCCAGAAGAATGAGTGCCAGATCATCCATCAAAAAGAAATGAGGTCGTCTTCATTATTTAAACCACTTGATGGATAATGCTATGCTGTTTCTTGAAGCTGAGAATGTTATCACTGGTGAATAACTTTTCTTTTTTGGTCTCTTGCTGGAGGTGTGTCTGTATCTTGGCTTTTGCGTAAGCATGGCCTGTATCTTGTGGATAGACTATAAATGTTCTTGAACATGGAAACGCTTACGTGAATTTTCGGATGACGTGTTCTCTTCCAAATTCTTCTGATTTGATTCTGGTGCTATAGGTTGATTTTGCATAGGTTGTTCAGGAAGTAGTATGAAATTCACTTTTTTTTCCCCCTCAAACCAGGATCACACCGACCCCTCTCGGGGAAGGGAAAAGCACCGTGACAGTTGGACTCGTACAGGCACTGACTGCACACCTGAACATCAACTCCTTTGCCTGCCTCAGGCAGCCTTCTCAAGGACCAACTTTTGGAGTTAAAGGTACGTGATTTAACAACTGGTACATTTTTCAGGGCAAAATTTGAGGCAGAGAAAAGTTTTAAAAGAACGTCATCAGCAGGGAGTTAAGACTTGTTGGAGGAACTGGTACATTCCATCCCCACGTGTACCCCCCTCACACACTCAGGATGTGGTGGTCACCCCAAGATGCCCCCCACTGCAGAGGGGGCTGCAGTGTGTGGGGAGGGGGTTCAGCCACGCCCCCTGGGGAAGCCCATTTCCCTCATTCCCTGGAGCAGTCGCTGGGCCTGTGCTCACCACTCCAGCCTTGGGCGGAAGCCATCGAGCTCATCAGGACCTTCTTTGCCAAGCAAGCCCCTTTGTGATTCTGCCTCTCCTATTGGCGTTTTATCATTCCTGCCACGGAGAAAGGCCTTTCCCGCTAAACGGTCAGAGAGCCTTTCATTTGGGCCCGAGGCCTCATCCCGTCAAAGTTGTTGTCAGGCCTGCCGTGCTCTGGAAGCTGATCGGCCACGGACGGAGCTGCGGGGAAATTTCTGTCTGGCTGTGCCGGGCCCACATCAGGCACGGGCACACTCCCTACTCCCTCTCCGCTGACTGGCCATGACGTCATTCTTCAGCTCACATTACAACAGCCTTTCCTGCTGTGATTACTAGTGGTTCTTGGCACCAATGGTGGTTGTTCGCAGGATGATGTTTATGTTACCATCACAGCCGTTAATAAGTCCTAGCTCGTGAAGTACCGATAACTCATAGGATGTCAGACATGATGCAGCGGAACGAACACTAAACTCAGAGCAAGAAGGCTGTGGTTTTATCCGTGCCGTGTCGCTTACTGCTGTGTGACACTGTGTTTGCTGGTTGTCACCTCTCTGAGCCACATCTGTGATTACGCAAAGTGGCTGATAGTATCTGGCTTGCTGAGTTGCGAGGGCCAAGTGAGATAGCGTATAAAACACATGGTACACTGTGCAATGATAGGACGCGGAAGGTATCACTCTTGCTTAAAGAAAACGAAATCTTTTTAATGTAGTAACTTTACTATTTTGAGTGATAATCAGCACACCAGACCTTACATATGATTATCTAAAATCACTTGCCTGAATTTTACCATGTGTTAGTCTGAGTTCACCAGATGGGCTTTTTTGAACCAAGTTTTTTGATACTTCAAGCATGTGCAATTTAGATAACACAGCTTCCTAGATCTAAGAATAAATGAATAAAATAATCTCGTGTTGGCTGTAATGACCTTTGCTATATTATTTTTACTTTTTTTTTTTAAACCAAGACACTGAAGTCCTTCCATCGCACAGTTGGACAGAGTTGGGACTTTTCCCCCCTTTTTTGTTCTGCTTTGAGAGGCAGTTAATGTTTTTTACCACCTGTTATTTCATCTTGGGGATGCTGGCCTTCCTGCTGGGTTGGGGGAGCTGTGACCCTAGGGCCCTCATCATCCTGCATGGCCTTAGTTGGTGATGGATTTCAAACAATGCCTTCTCTGTCCTACAGGGGGCGCTGCAGGTGGTGGATATGCCCAGGTCATCCCCATGGAGGAGGTAAGATCTCCGGAAAAAGGTGTCATGTGTCACTGTTTCTCCTTCCTGGAACTTTTTGCTGGGCCACATAAGCCCAGGCCCAGTCCTTGATCCTCAGTCCCAGAATCCTAAAGGCTCTGCAGACCAAAACCATTTACATGACATACAGTGGCAAAACCTGACATTGATGGTTCTGAGCCATTCGTGTCTATGCGGTTTGCTGTAAATACTCCTATATTTTGCTGCAGATTTGATTCACAGATGCAGACCTAAACCCTGCTTGGGGCGTGTTATTAAAAAACTAGAGGTATATCACACTGTTTCTAAATGACCAAAAATTCCGAATTCCATACTCCACGTGGCTCCAAAGGCTTCTGGAGAAGGCAGTGGAGACCTAGCTCCCCATCAGTTGTCAGCTATACGTCCCAGTCAGGAGGACTTGGACTCCTCCCTTGGGCAAAGTGAAACTCCAAAACAGTTCCAAAGAGGGGCACCTGGGTGGCTCAGATGGGTAAGCCTCTGCCTTCGGCTCAGGTTATGAACCTGGGGTCTTGGGATCGAGTCCAGCATTGGGCTCCCTGCTCAGTGGGGAGTCTACTTCTCCCTCTCCCTCTGCCTGCTTCTCCCTCTGCTTGTGCTCTCTATCTCTCTGTTAAATGAATATATTTTTTAAAAAATCTTTACTTTAAAAAAAAAAAAAGTAGTTCCTAAGAAAAATGGGCAAAAAATGCCAAAGGTGTCCATTCTTATTTCTGCAAGAACTCCTATCCCCACACCACCACCCCCCTTGTCCCCTGCATCTGACCGTCTGAGCAGGCCTCCTCACTTCTCTCTGCATCAGCCTCTTACTTCTGGTCCCAAGAAATCTTTCCAAAACCAAGTCTGATGCACTTGTTCAGTGCCTCTCAGTGGCGACCCCCTCACCGTCCGTGCCGGGTAGCATGGCAGGTCCTTGTGTGCTCCAGGCTCCCTGCCTCAGGTCCCCACGGGCCACCCACCCTTTCCCCACCTCCTCAGACTCCCTGCCAACTCCTGGCCTCTCGGCTCTTGATTCCAAGCCTGGAGCGTTCTTCCTTTCCTGTTGTGCCCTCCCTGCCTGTCCTTCTCCAAGTTTTATTCCACCCCCTCCGGATCCCCTCAGATTCTGTTTCTCTCATCCGGTTCGGTAGCCTGGGGTATGTTAGAGGCCACAGACCCGGCACGCAGCCCGGCGCCCAGCACACAGCAGAGGCTCCCTGGGAAATGTGTGTTGGTTCTGTTGGATGAATAGGAAAGGTGTTTCCCTATGGAGGCCGGAGTGTCAGGGAAGCTACAAGGGCAGTCTGGACACTTTTTGAGTATTGGGGGTGGGGTGAGAGAGAATAGTGCAGGGCATTGCTGAAAAGATAGCCCCAAGCCTCCCATCTGAACGGGGATGAGTAATATTCACAAGCCAGGAAGAGCCAGAGCCAGGAGGCCAGGTCGGGGATCTGGAGTACAAGGATCATGCCCAGGGGAATGGCTCGGGGATTTCTGCACAAATATTCAGAAGGCATTGGTGTCCTGCAGTCACATGGCATCAGCTGCATGGCTCAGACTTGGGGCAGACTTAAGGCATATGATAGTTCTAACTGCCTTGTGATCATTAGGTGAGCCAGAAACAATCAGGCAGTTTGTTCCTTGAATTCAAAGACCTCCCGTGTCTCGTTCATCTCTCGGTCTCCCCGGCTCTGAGCACGATGCCCAGCCCTCAGACTTTGTTTGTTGACCGAGTACATGAATACACAGTGTGCCGGAAGAACCTTAATTAACAGTCATGGGGAAATGTTTGAATAAATTCCAGATGGGTTGAAGAATTGAAAGTGAAAATACTGAGACTAGAAGCATATGATGGAGCCAGGATTGTGAGGCTGGGGGAAGCATCCCAGGCAGTGGGACCCGCTCAGAGGACAGCACTGAGGCAGAAGGCATTGGTTCTCTTTAGGAACAAGAGGGCATCAGTTTGTGTCTGTGGGCCAGCAGTGGCGGAGGGAGTGAGGTGTAAAAACGGGCGGGGGCCAGCTCTTTCAGGCTATGAAGTTCATGACCAAGAGCCTGGATATTATTAGAATATCATTGTCCGCCATTAAAGGAATCTTGACAAAGTAATAATATGATATAAATTGAGTTTTATAAAAATCCTTCTGGCTTCTGCGCAGAGAATAGACTGCCAGCAGTCCAGAGTGGATGCTAGGAGTCTAGAAGGAGAACCAGAGGAAAGATGGTGGTGTGGCCCAAGGTGGTGGCATTGAGGATGGAGAAAGGTTGACAGTGATGGAAGATGTGTTTCCTCAATTTGCAGTAAATTAGATGAGGGGCATGAGGAAAGGGGAGACATCCAGGATAGCGAGCTGAGCAACCCCACAGTCCCTTTAATGGAGAATGGAGGCGGGGGTGCCTGTGTGGCTCAGTCTGTTAAGTGTCCAATTCTTGATCTTGGCTCAGGTCTTGATCTCAGGGTCATGAGTTCAAGCCCCACATTGGGCTCCATGCTTTGTGTGGAGCTTATTTAAAAAAAAAAAAAAAAAAAAAAAAAGGATCAGAAATGGAGGATGGGGGGCCGGGGTAATGGCCATGTGGCTAGAGCTGTGGGGGCAAAGGGGTTGTGGTCAGAAGAAGAGAGACCTGTTTGGGGCCAGTGGACACCCCAACGGATATCAAATAGGCAAAAGGAAAGAAAAACAAGCCAGTTTTAATTGTAACACGGGGAAAGGATTCAATAGAAACGTCAGAAAAGGTCAACGAACCAGTCGTTGTTTTCAGTGATAATTAAGTTAATCTACATTAAAACTACTAGCAGTTATTTGACTTACCAAATTGGCAGTGGATTTTTTTAAATAATAATAGTACTAAATATTAGCAGTGAGAGATTGACATATACTGCTGGGAAGCATATGTTGGTAAAATTTTCCTGGAGGGCAAGTTAAAAAAAAGTATCAAGTGCCTTTAAAACAGTATCATAGCTTCTGGCCTAGTTTATCCTAAGCAAAAACTGGCTGTGTATGCAAAGATATAATTTTAAACTATTTTCCCATGAGATAGTCTTAAATGTCTTCTAATAGGATAGCACACTAACTATATTTTGAAGACTATTTAATGATGTAAAAATGCTAGTAATATTAACACTGAGTATAAAAGGTAAAGTGGGGGCGTCTGGGTGGCTCAGTGGGTTAAAGCCTCTGCCTTGGGCTCAGGTCGATGTGGGATTGAGCTCCACATCAGGCTCTCTGCTCAGTAGGGAGCCTGCTTCTTCCTCTCTCTCTCTGCCTGCCTCTCTGCCTACTTGTGATCTCTGTCAAATAAATAAGTAAAATCTTTTAAAAAATAAAATAAATAAAAGCTAAGGTGTAGGGGAGCCTCACTGGCTAAGTCTGTTGAGTGTCTGACTCTTGATTTCAGTTCAGGTTTTGATCTCGTGGTTATTAGTTTGAGCCCTGTCTTGGGCTCTGCACTAAGTATGGAACCTACTTTAAAAAAAAAAAAAACAAAGTATAAACTATTTTGGTGTTATGATCTTGATATTAAAAATTATAAATTTTATAAAATACACATATGTAATTTTTCATATTTTGTACTTATCATATACTTTATGTTATAAAAAGAGGTTTTTACTGATCAACTGGTGTTTTGGGCATGGTACTTCAATTCTTTCAGAAAGCGGTTTTGATGGTATTATCAAGATTTTTAATCCAGGAACCACACTGCTGGAAATATATGGCTTATTAGCAACTAATTAAAAAAATTATTTGCATGTATTCTTTTTAATTGTAGCCTTCTTTGCAAAAGTAAAAATTGGGTTGCAATTTAAATATCTAGACATAAGAAACTGAAAACTTTTGGAACATCTGTTCCCTTATATAGACTCTGTGAACTGTAACTACATATAAACAAGATTATTACATTAAAACACATAGAGTAATAAATTCCTTAAATGAAAAGTTACCAAATGTGTTGTAAGTATGCCCAGTCTACAAATAATAAACATGCATGCACTTAAGACCAGAATGAAAATAACAGACTAGAGTCTTGAGGGTGATATCATTTTTTTTTACTTCTCAGACTTTCTGTCATATATTATTCTTTTCTTACTGTTTATTTTATTCTCTGCCTCATTTTAAAGTATATTCGATGTGACATTATTTTCTAAATCATGAAAACAAGGAAACTGATTATTAAGGCCATCAGAATGTCTCACCCCTAACCCAAGAACAAAAGACGAAAGACTTTGTGGTGACCCATTCGGCTTAAGAGTTCTTTGTTGTCAAGTGGAAAACTCTGACATTGATTTTTTGATTTAGGCTGTTTTGTGGACTTAGCTCATGATAAGGCTGTGTGTAATTAGTGCAATAGTTTATTTATTCAGAAAGCCCTGGAACACTGCCGTGCTTGTCTGAGACCAGTAGAAAGATGTTTTCATGTCATTCACAGTTCAACCTTCACTTGACCGGGGACATCCACGCCATCGCTGCTGCCAATAACCTCCTGGCCGCCGCTATTGACACGAGGATTTTACATGAAAACACTCAAACTGATAAGGTGAGAGAGTTTCCTTGCTGGCCCTTTTGGGCATCTTATCCTGGGATTTCCAGATTCTTAAGGAGTTCATGAGAAAACTTTGGAGTCTGTAAACTGTCTGAAATTATATAAAACATTTTGTGAACTCTACATGTCCTTATTTCTTGGGGAGAAGATCCATGCTTTGGTCGGCTTCTCAAATGAGTTTATGACCCCTGTTGTGTTGTTAGGTGAATTATGTTAGTTGTATGTTGAAACAGGACTTTCAGTTTTAAAGGCAGTTGATAGACCAGTTCTCTTCATTCTGTTCAAAGGTCCAGTCCCTGGTCTGTACTAAGAGGATTAGAAAGTTATCTTTTATACTGTCATGTTACATGTAGCCATTCTAGATGTGCTTTGAAAGGGATTAGACCCCCTTATTGGGCTTCAGGTGCACACAGCTGATGTAAACAAACACCTGATGGGGATAGAGTATTAGGTGCTAATTGTTCATAGACAGAGGACATGGATAAAAGTGGGACTTTCTGGCATATTTACAAGGGTCTTGACTTCCTCCAATCAAAGTAATCCCTTGTGAGTTTTGGAAACCAAATATAGATAAATATTAATATGGTGGTTGTGAGGCTATGTAGATAAAGAAATATTTATATTTATGCAAAGTCTTTGCAATGTGCCTTATTTCAGATCTAGTCAGATTTATTAAAACAATAGAACTTAAGGCTGCATGGTTTATATTAGCCAAGAATTTTAATAGGGTCTCTAATCTAAACAGTTTGGTCATAAATGTAATGAACTTTGTCATATCCTGTGAATTATCCAAGCTCATAGTTGGCTCTTAAGTTTTTGCGGGGTTTTATTTTTGTTTTGTGTTTTTAGGCGCTGTATAATCGACTCGTTCCTTCGGTGAATGGTGTTCGACAGTTTTCAAGCATTCAGCTTGCTCGGCTGAAAGTAAGTTTGCACTTCCTGGCTCTTCCAGAAGAAAATAATCCTGGAGACAAGTCAGAAAGATGATCAAAACCAGCAATTTTGAACTTGATTTGATCTTTGGTTTTCAGACACTCTTTGAGGTGTTAAAGTCTAGAGACAGACCAACATAACAGAGAGAAGAGAACCAGAAACCTCAGACCTGATTATACCAAAGAGCTGGGGGACAGACTAGTTCCCCTTTTGAGGTCTCTGTTCCTTCCACTATCAACTGAGAGGACTGCTTTGCAAACCTAGCATACCTAGTCCACTGACAAATCGAATTTCTGAGAGCCCTTCTCTTTCATGAATTTTCTTCAATTTCTAGGAAATAAGATACATTTTCCCTGATGATACATTTTCAGAGAAAATGTCAGGTTTTATGCAGGAAGATGCTAACTGAGATTGTACTAGTTAAAGCAATCTTAATTCTCATCCATATTATCATTTCCTAGTTCTGTTTGCTGCTGTCCTACTTATCACAGTGATTCCCCCTTGCTCTTTTCAGAGACTGAAAACTAACTTTAATGGTAAAACTGGCAGCCGCTGATGGGCGATCATGGATTTTAAAAACTCACCATCCTGCCTCCGAACCAAGTTTAGTGTGTTGAGAACATGTGCGCTGGACTGACCCCAGCAGCCACAACATGGGGGTCATTCCTGTTGGCAGTCATGCTTTCAGATTATTTTCTTATGCTTCATCAGGAGCTTTCAGAACATGTTTCCTTTACAGAAATGGATGCACTCAGAGTTTTAATGACATTTTTTTCACAGGGTACTAGAGATAACTTGTTTTTTAAGAAATGGGCATCACCTTGACTTGAGTTATTGGTATTGGTGTTTGAAAGAAGAGCTAATGAACCAGAACGGGGGCGCAGACAGACAGCAGCCGATGTCCCTTCTGCGTGGAGGACACGTGGCCACGTCGCCCAGTCCTGATAGTCTCGGTCCCAGACAGCAGCAAGTTGTGTTCTCTGTCCGCCCAGCCACGCCTGATTTCAGTGTCATTTAGGGTGTATTACATATATCCATGTCTTGCATTTCAGGGATATTTGGGTATTTGTTTAGGAATTGGTCTCACCTACAAGTTATTGTAAGTTCAGTGTAGTTTCAGGTTTTTTTGTTTTGTTTCTAGTTCAGTGTAGTTCTAAAAAGACTTCCGAGCCATGGAGGAAATAAAATGACCGGGATCATTTGGGGTACGTTTTGCTTTCTCTTCCTTGCTAAAATCGATCACATTTTTCCCCCTTCATCGTTAGAAACTGGGAATAAATAAGACCGATCCCAACGCCCTGACGGAAGAGGAAATCGGGAAATTCGCCCGTCTCAACATCGACCCCTCCACCATCACGTGGCAGAGAGGTAGGCGCTGCCTGTGGGCTCGGGGGTGACAGTTGTCCAGTTGCAGCCGTGAAATCGCTTTCCCAAGTACCCGGTCTCACGTCTTCCCCTCACCCTCCCAGCGTGGGATCCGGAATCCCTCTGTGGGATTCAAGAACGGTCATTGCCCGTTCACTCACCGTCGCCTCCTATGTAGGAGGCAGAGTCACTCCCCCTCTGGAGCCCGCTGCTCCTCCCGGGCTCTGTCCCATTCACTCCCCCGACACACGTCCAGGGAGCGCTACTCCCTTTTCTTCTCCCTGGGTAGTAGCGCCTGAAGCTCAGAGGCTCTTGGGTCAGGAGGTCTGGATGCCTGACCCTTCTGTACGTTCTCCTCAGACCGGCCCCTCGCTTTCCTCCTTCCTACCCACTCCCAGAACCTCTTTTATCAGATGCCTGCTTGATTGCTGTGACCTTGTAGTAGATGTTCTTGTGAGCACACACCCATCTCGCCGGTAGGCAGCTTCAGAACGTAGAGATGTTCTTCTGTCACCCCTTTGCTCAGAAGCCCGCAGTGTGTGTGATAAAATCCTGTGTGGGACACGGAGGCGGCCAGGAAGCTTGGCCTGAAGCATCCCCGCGACGTGGCCCTAAGGGGCTTTTTCCTCTATGTCTGCTTTCCAGACAGCTGGGCCGAACCTCTGTCTGCACCCCCCCGCCCCCACCCCGTCCCCTTGCCTAGACTCTCCTGGACACAGCCTGGGGCCCCCCTGTCACGAGGGACACAAAGCTTTCCTTCTGAGAATCTGTTCAACCAGTTCGTGAGGAGCCTAGTGTTTCCCCGTAAACCGGGAGATGGAGAGACAAAGACCAGAGGCTGAGTCTTGGCTCCACCGGGGAGGAGCTGTGCAGCTTTTAACAAGTGACTGTCTCCGATTTCTCACCCGTGAAATGGAACAGTGGTTAGCCAAGTCTGCCTGGCTTGGTTCTGCTGCCGCAAGAGAGTGCTTTGCAAACTCAACGGCACTGCCCAAGCCATCAGTAGACGCCATCATGGGAGCCGTAGCAGGAGTGTTCGGAGCATTTGTCTCCCAAGCTGAGGGAGAGGAACGCCATTTTGGAAACTGAAAAAAAATATAGGATATTTTTGTCTACATTTTATAGATTTTTATATAAAATATATATATATATATAATCTATAAAAACTTATAACTTTTTAAATAAAACCTATAGGTCTATAGATTTTGGATCCTGCCAGCTTCGTGTATGTTACAAGTAGCATGTTCCATTTCATTGGCTCTTTATTGTGGTAACTTTATATGGATCTAGAATATTCCTTTGTGAATGAACCACAATTTATTATTTAATAGAGAAACGACAGTTGTAATAATGGGTATGAATGTCATCAGCATTTTATTGGGAAGCCTGCTGACTTTTTTTAATAATGGAAGTGACAGCTTCTCAAAAGCTATTCCAGATAGACACGAGAATTATGTGATTGTTTAATGGTACTAAAGTAAAGAAAATATTATGGGTGTCGACAAGCAACCTGGATTGGAGGAGTTTAGAATGACATTTGCTAGGTAGTTTGGCTCTGACTCCCAGGAGTTAATATAAAAAATGGAACTCTTTACCAAGTGAATTGAGGACATTTAATGTAGAGTCTTTTTTTTTTTTAAGGCAATATGAGGTTTGACCTAGAAATAACGTAATCCTCATGATGAGATTAATTTCTTATATGACTTGGGGGACCCTCAGGGATGGTGTGGGGCTGCACACCTCGTCTTGGACTATAGGAATGGTGTGGATTTATGGAAGGACCAGCCTTTCCTTTCTGCCTTTGGAGGAAATGTAACTGGTGTTTCTTTCACCCTGTGTCTCCTCTCAGAAGCTTATAGGCCTCGTTGCCTGGCAGTAACATGGGACCAGAGCCAATAGACTATTCCAGAAACAATGTAAAAAGAAGGAACAAATAGGGGCGCCCAGGTGGCTCAGTGGGTTAAGCGTCTCCCTTTGGCTCAGGTCATGATCGCAGGGTCCTGAGATCAAGTCCTGCATTGGGCTCCTTGCTGATTGGAGAGCCTGCTGCTCCCCCTGCTTGTGTTCACTTGCGCGTTCTCTCTCTCTTTCCTTCTCTGGCAAATAAAATCTTTAAAAAAAAAGAAGAAGAAGAAGAAGAAGAAGAAGGAACAGTAGCCACCAAGTCATTTTGTATCTCCCAGAGGAGCAAGAGCCCAGCCTTGCTGAGCACCGCCCCTCCCATGTGGGGGGCTACAGTCTGCTCTTCTCTCCTGTCTCATTGGTGCATCCACCTCCAGGCTATTAGACAGCGGTCCCACAGGCCTCAGTCACCCTCAGTGAAGTGACATCAGGTCCTGGTTCCCAGCACACACACACCCCCCCCCCCAGCAAGCCTTGCAGGGAATCATGACAGCTCCGTCCCCGAAACGAAAACAGTGGCCATGCCCTGACCAAGTGCCGTGACCCACCCAGCACCCCAGCCGCTGTTGTTCAGGAAACCGCTCCGCTCGCCGTGGGTGTTCCTCAGAACACAGGCAGCAGGGTAGTGCCCGAGGCCCCCCGCAGACCCACACTCGCCTGCACCTTCCATCTCCCCGTGCGAGTCCGAGCTTCCGATCTGAGATTGACATCTTGTTCGTCGGGTTCGTGGGACCTGGCACAACACTGACCCTCAGTGACTCTTCTGGAGTGAACACGTGCGTTCCGCCGTCCAGCTTTACCTCTAACATTGAGAGGGCAGAATGAAGCATCACTAACTTAGGGTTCCTTCCTGGTGTCTACCTCGTGTGTAGGAATTTAATTTTCCCATCTCTTCTGTGGCCCTGACGCACCCACATGTCTCCCCACCAAGCATCCGGAACCTGCTGGGACCCTGTAACACACGCAGCCTTCCAGTGGCCCTGCTTCGAGCGGATCCTGCCAGCCTTTTTTATTTTTTTCTTTTTGGTTGGTTTGTGTTCTCTCTGCTCAGTAACGGCAGCTGAATTTCCAATGCAAGCATCATACCTGTTTTATGCCAGGATTGCATATCCCGCACGTCAGAGTGGGAAGTGTTTTTACCGGGACCGGGCCACGGGTCTTGGCGATAAGTACTAGCTAGTGGGAGTTTTAAAAAGCGTTTCTTGCTCTGTGTAGACTCTGGCTGGACCTTCAAATCATCCAGGCCTGTATGTGTTTGACGTGTGAAGTCTGAGTGTGCGCGTGAGTGTGTTTGCGTACGTGAGTGTGAGAGATTGGGCGTGTCGCATGGACAGTGGCACCGGCAGTCAGGGAACAATGGGAGGGCAAGGTAGGCAGGCCGGCCGAGGCCTCGTGTGGGAAGGAAAAGCTCGACATTTTTCATCCTAAGATGCTCTCAGTCCCCGAATACAGAATTCTCGCCATCAGTATGTCAGGGCCATCTAATGCGCTGTCGCGGTGGGCAGCTTGTTCTTGGAAGCCACGTGAATTACGAGTGAAGCCCGCCTCCTTCTCGCTGGTTTCCTGCCGTTGTCATTCTGGTTTGCACTCCACAGACCTACTTTCCACAAACACATGCAAGTCAGCGCCGTTCAGACAAACCAGCGAAAGCCATACAAATTGGTGCCTGCTTTAATCACAGCCGACTTCTTCCCTCCCTCCCCACCTTACTGCTTTATTGTACTGGGGTAAAATAATACATATCATGAGATTTTAACCATTTATGAGTGTAAGATCTGTGGTGTTAAATACATTCACTGGGCTTCCGGGGGTTATGCATCCCCACACTCTACACCTGGAACCTTCCATCATCCCCAAGAAAAACTATGTACCCATTGAACAATAACTCCCCATCTCCCCCCCCCCCAGCCCCCCACAACCACTTGTGAGTTTGGTAGTTCACGTCAGTGGGATCATACAACGTTAGTCCTCTTCTCCGGCTGATTTCACGACGCATACTCTTCCCACGTCTGTCCGTGTGGTTGTTCGTTCCCTTGGTTTGGGCTGTGTGATCGTCTGCAGACCACATTTTGTTCACCTGTTCACCTTCTGATGGACACTTGGCTCTTCCACCTTTGGGTGTTGTGAAGGATGCCGCAGTGAATGTGAATGCTCGGAGACGTGTTCGAGTCTCTGCTCTGGGTTCTGCTGGTTGTATACCTAGGACCGTCGTGGCTGCATCCTGCGGTGGTTCCGCGTTGAACGCTTTCAGAACCAAAATTGGCTTCTTCTTGTGACTCGGGCTCAGGGTAAAATGTGACCACGTCGGAAATGGGTTTCCTTTACTACCTAGTCAAACACGGCACCCCGCCTTCACCCCCACCCTGACACACCCTATCATATCACCGCCTTTGGTCTTGCTACGGCACTCAGTGCCGCCTGGTGTTTTCAATCTGGTTCTCTGTGTGTTCACTGGGACGTCAGGGGCAGCATAGCCAGACCTGCCTCTTGCCCCCCACGGCCTCCTTGGCCCTCACGACAGCTCCAGGTGCATGGGGTAGCTGGTCTGTACCTATGGATTGAAGAAGCTTTATCTCTTTTTCAGTATTGGATACAAATGACCGATTCCTACGAAAAATAACGATTGGGCAGGCCCCCACCGAGAAGGGCTATTCCCGGCAGGTACGTGACCTTTCTGTGTGGGCATGGCTCTGGTCTTGCTAGTGATGGTTTGCACCAACCCTGACGTGGGTTCTCTGCTTCTCCCCTCTCGGTCATCCACCTACAGTGGCCAGGATGTTTCTCATCATGTCAAGGTGTTGCTCCCATTCCTCAGCAGGACTGGGAGGGGTGCAGGAGGCAAAACGGCCCCGGCATTTTCTTACTCTCCTTTTCCTAGGTGACTTCAGTTGTAGTTCTGGGAAGAACCACTTGCGGTGTCTTTTGAATATAAATTTTTACATATTTTACTGTAAATCCATCAAGTTCATTCTACCTCTGCATAACAACTGAAAAAAGAAAATCTCAAACACATTACTCAAGTTTCATAAACCAAAGAGTAAACACCTTGTTATTTAGTAGCCTGAAATGCTTTGAAGAATAATGTTCTATTACCCAAAAGCAGAAACTGCAGAAGGTAAGTTACGATGTTTACTTCCATTTCATGTGGAGACAGATGCTTAGGGAGCATAAAATCACTCCGATTTTTCAGTCAGGTACAGCAGGCCTCTAGATTTTTTTCCCCCTTAGATTTTATTTATTTATTTATTTATTTATTTGACGGAGGGGGTGGGGCACACGCCGGGGGGCAGCAGAGGGAGAGAAAGAAGCAGACTCCCTACTGACTCCCTACTACAGACTCCCTACTGCAAGAACCCCAACATGGGGCTCTATCCCAGGATCCTGGGATCATGACCTGAGCCGAAGGCAGATGCTTAACAACGGAGCTACCAGGTGCCGCGTGGGGAGAGTGTGATACTCACACCAAGTCTAAGGGTAAAGCAGATTGCGAAGAGTTGCCACAGACAAAAACGTCCTGACTGGTCACGCAGGAGTGAGCCCCGGGCTGGTCTCGGGTTTCTCACCAATGGCACCAAGTGGCCAGTGGCCCTGGGAAATGGATCCCGACTTCTGAAGGGAAAGGAGTTTGTATCCCAGAATCCTCGAGGAGAAGGAGGGCTGCAGCAGCCGTCAGGCCCGCTGAGCAGAGAAGGCAGAGGCCACAGCTGGGCTGTGTCGGACCCGGCAGGGCTTGCTCTTCGTGTCAGCAGTCACGGACGTGACATCCAGAAATGTGAAAGAAGAGATCCTTTTGACGTCATAAAAAGTTAAGATTTTGAACATGAAAAGCTGACATCTACAAAAACATCAAAAGACCAGTAACAACGGGCACCTGGGTGTCTCAGTGGGTTAAAGCCTCTGCCTTCGGCTTAGGTCATGATCTCAGGGTCCTGGGATCGAGCCCCGCATCGGGCTTTCTGCTCAGCAGGGAGCCTGCTTTCTCTTCTCTCTCTGTCTGCCTCTCTGTCTATTTGTGATCTCTGTCTGTCAAATAAATAAATAAAATCTTAAAAAAAAAAAAAAAAACCAGTAACAGAGCAGGAGGGAATGTTTGCATTAGCTCTAACGAAGGAGTCGGGCACGGGAGGGAAGAAGAGCCCCCTCGCTGCGATCCTGGCCCGCTGTTCTCAGTGCGGCCTTCACGGCTCCCCTTTACAGCCTGGGGGCACCTGGGGGGCTCGGTCAGTTAGGTGGCTGCCTTCAGCTGGGGTCATGATCTCAGGGTCCTGGATGGAGCCCCGCTCAGCGGGGTGTCTGCTTCTCCCTGTCCGCCTGACCCTCCCCCTGTTCATGTGCTCTCGCTAATAAACGAAATCTTAAAAGAGAAAGAAACTGGGACTGCCTGTCCCAAAACTCCCTCTTTCCTTTGCCTGCTCTCTTTATCTTGCATGTTTCTGCCTCCCCCTCCTCAGATGTTTTATATGAGTTTTCTAAGGGGCAGGGGTTTTTGTCTTCTCTCTTCCTGCTGTACTGTCAGAGCAGCAAACTTCCTTATACAGCAGTAGAAGGTGTTTGGTAATTGCTAAATAGAATAAGAGCAGTTTGCAAACACAAAATGCCAACAAGTGGTCGTAAAACTGCAAGTTAAAACAATGAGGTGCTGTTTACCTGTGAGCTTATAAAAACACATAAATCACTACTGAATGTTACTGAGAGTAAGACAACATAGAGGCATTTATACAGTGTTCACTGGAGTTTAAATTAGTAAAGTTTCTTGGATGATAGTTGTTTGTACTAAAATTTGAAATGTCCCAAGAATTCTAGCTTGAGGACATAGAAAAAATAAAGGAATTTCTGCTCCTGTGCAAAAAACAAACAAACAAACAAAACCCCAATGTATAAGGATATTATTTGCAGCCTTCCTTGGAACAGTGAAATTTGAAACAGTCTAAACATCCGTCAGGAGGGGCAGTTACGTACCACTAGTGCATTGTTCTGTGCCACAGGTATAGCAGGTGAAAATATTACAGTGCCTGTAGGGGAAGTGACAAGTAGAGGTCTCATCCCTATTTGTGAAATGGAAAGATTTTTTTTTAATGACACATGAAAAAAATTTGAAGTACGAATAGTTTAATCCAGGTTCTATTAAGAAAAAGCCAGTGTACGTGCTCATGTGTGTATATAAACACAGACTAGAAGCTGGAGAGATGTACATTTGTGACGTGAGTTAGTTCTGAAGAGAGGGGTGGGAATGAGGAGTGATTCATAAGTAACCCTTTCCTGTTTTCTCCAAGTATTCTTGTATCGTCACCAGGTACTGGAGAAATGGGAGGTCAGTAGTGGCTGAGATGTGAATGCCTGTCCAGTGCCTTGTAATCATTACACCAGGTCCGTCTAGTTCTGTAAGCCTGGTTTACAAATGGGAAAGGCAGGCGTATTATCTTCAGTAACTTACCCAAGGTTCTATCTTGAATTGCTTTATGCTTACATTTATTTTTCAATAAAAAGATTATATTTAAGAGCTTTACCTATTTTTTTTTAACCCTAAGACTCTATTGACATACATCTTTTTAAAGACATACTTATTTGAGAGAGAGAGAGAGAAAGAAAGGGGGCAGGGGAGGAGCAGAGGGAGAGGGAGGCTTCCCGCTGAGCCTAGAGTCTGATGTGGGGCTCCACCTCATGACCCAAGATGCTGACCAGCGCCGAATTCAGGAGTTGAATACTCAGCCGACTGAACCACCCAGGTGCCCCTGACGTATTTTTATGTTAGTAAAGGTAACGCTATATCATTTTTACCGGCTGTATAATACTCCTCTTGGGGATGTACTGTAACCAACTAAGCCAGTTCCTGTAAATGGGCACTCAGGGTATTTGTTACATTGGCCTCATAAGCTGCAGGAACATTACATACATATTTGTGTAGATTGTCTGACGATATCCTCAGGACACATTCCTAGATCTGTAAGTGAAGAGTCAAAGAAGAAGATTCCCAGTGTTGATACACATTCCCACATTACCTTCCAGAAAAGCCATGTTGATCACATTCATCTAACATCGTATATTGTCCTTCATGTAAATTTGTGAAAAATAGTAACAATCTCTGTATATGATTCTGAAATACTTTATTTGCAAAACAAAAATGACCAGTCTGATCATAAGTATATCTTTGTTAGTAAAATTAATAAGTGATATTGATTTATTTTTTTAAAAGATTTTATTTATTTATTTGTCAGAGCACAAGCAGGCAGAGGGAGAAGCAGGCTCCCTGCTGAGCAAGGAGCCCAGTGTGGGACTCGATCCCAGCACCCTGAGCCAAAGGCAGATGCTTACCACACTGAGCCAATAAGTGATCATTTAAATTGACCAATTTGTTTTTTGATATTTTTCAAGGTAGAAAATTTTGAAGTTATAATGACTACTAATGTAGAGCTTATTTGTGTATTATAAATACTATTTACTTACTTAGTTAATATTTTAAGAATATCTCTAGTCTCATGTTTTGCATAGAAAGCCTCCGAATTTTCAGGCATTTTTAATATGCACTGTTTATAAGGGAAAGTAATGTAGAGAATTCTAACTATCACATAATGACAAGTCACTGTGTTTGGAATGGATTATATTGAAAATGTAATAATTGAGCATAGTTTTATTTGACTTCCGGGTAATATTTTTTTCACTACATCAGTGACTAATGAAATCTCAGCGTGGAAGCGGCCAGAAAGCTCCTATTTCCTTCATTTCCTTTCTTGTTGCTGACAGAAATGGACAATAAAATGTCTTATCAGGTCACCCCTACCAGGGCACAGCCCTTTTCTCTCTGTGTAAGCTTGCATTCGGCTGCCTCACGGGCTCCTCAGGAAGAAGAGAATACAGGCAGAGCCTGATGAAGTGATTTTGTCCAGTGGCTGAATTAGGAGGAGGAGGAAGGCAGGTTCCTTGTTTCTCTTTTAGTTCCTGTTGGACCATCTACAGCCTGCAGTGAGAGCCAGCAGAGGGACTAGGAAGGCCCAGGCGTATGTCATAGAAAGTAGCTGCTGTCCCGCATTCATTGCCAATTGCTTCAAGGTCTGATGGGGCCGAGCCCCCATGGACAGCTGAAATTTGATTCTGTGTCACCTTTGACTTGGGGGAATACACATAATGGGGTGTCCACACTGCTCTGTGAAGCTCCCTGGGAAACCAGCCTCAGCACCGTCTCTCACTGTCTGCTCCTCATCTCTTTGCTGGACGGACTGATGCCACCCCCTAGACACCCGATGGCAACAGTGCAGGAGGCCGGCAGCTATTTATTTAGAGTCCATACACTGAGTGCCTGCTGTTTCACGCACCGTCCTCCATGCTGGGGATGTGGGAGTAAGCCTTCCCAAAGTTCTTGCCTTCGGGGCCCCACTTTCAGTCATGAAGAGACATGTGTCAGTCAGTAAGTCCCATTAACCATTAATCACAAGTCTGAGACATGCTACAAAAGCCAACCACCCAGTGCCATGGCAAGGGTCACCACGGCCCAGCCAGGCGGCATCTGCTCAGCAGAACAAAATCCAGGAAGAGCATGGCCACTGGTAGAGAACCCGCCCCAGAGGACACCAGGCACAAGACCGTGCATGTTTCCAGCGCTCCAGACACTCGAGGATGTGAGATCGGTGCACTGAGGCTACACCCCCGGGCCTTCGGGAACTTAATCTCTGAAGTACGGCTCCTGGTGTAAATGGCCGTCCAGATGGCACCACCGCTGACCAGTCCTTCTTCTGCCTTTGCTTTTCAGGCGCAGTTTGACATCGCCGTGGCCAGCGAGATCATGGCCGTGCTGGCCTTGGCGGACAGCCTGGCGGACATGAAGGAGCGGCTGGGAAGAATGGTGGTAGCCAGTGACAAAAGTGGGCAGCCCGTGACAGCGGAAGATTTGGTGAGTGCGTCCATCCCAGGAACTCTAGAGAGCTCGCCATGTCGCTGGCCCGTGTTCAGGAGAATGGAGGTCATCTTCGTACCAGCCTGTGTCACGGACATCCCAGACCATGTCTCCACTCACGTTTTCCCCACACAAGCCTGTTGTCTTCCAGCATCTATGATGTGCTTGTCCCTGGCTGCAACTCCAGCACATGACATGTATTTTCCAAGCGTTTCAGGACTCTTGGCAGCCCCAGTCTCTGCTCTCTGCCCCGGGTAGGGCGACCTCCTGGTAGCTCATGGCTTTTTCATGAAGGCCGATAGTGCCTGCTTGCGATGGAGGAAAATCGCCTTTCAAAAGAAGAAGAAGAAAGTGACTCCACCTTCAAGAAGGGGAGCGTAGAGTGCAGATTGGCCCTGACTTGTTTAATTCTGTGCTTTCTCTATATTTGGGTATGACACCAAATCCCCTTAAATCCTTCTTAGCATCTAGCTCCCCTTCGAGTGCAACAGTGCCTCCTGTTAGCTTTCTGGGTACCCTGGTGCGTCACTGCCCCTTGTAGCGCTCATTCTAACTTGGCACGCCCATCGTTTTCCCTCTTCGTAATCACCATCTTTGCTGCTACCTTAAACCCATTGGTATAGCTGTTTCATGTGCTTGAGTGTAGGTGGGACAGAGGCATCGGGAAAGCCATCGAGCACCCTAAATTTCAGCTAACTTTCCCACATACGGGTCACGTACCGTGATGGCAGCTCAAATGCATGCTGATGGTTGGAAAGGGAAAAGACAAATTAATATTTTAATTCCGAGGGCTTAGGGCGTAATTGGACCCCTTTGCCAGAGTGTCTTGATCACTTTTTGGCCACTTTGGAAGAGATCAATCTGACTGACTCGTCTCATGGGTCTTGTGCACTAAATCAAATATTTTTGTTAGCAGCCCCTAGGATGCTTCATATAAAGCTTAATGAGAAAACCCAAATCCAGGTTGCTGTTAAAGGTACTGTTTTTTATAAACCACGAACATGGTGACCTGTCTACATAAACTAACATATTATAGTTTCTTTATCGATATATTTCCCTGTATCTCTTAATCTTGGATATCAATAAATACACATCCAAAATAATTTAAAACTTAATCTGCAACATGATTTCCCTACATTTATTTTCACATGTGTATGACAAAAGCTTTAGCTCTGAAAACAAACCCCAAGTTTACGCTCTTTAATCATCTTTTGTGTCTCTTTTTTACAAAAAGCGCCTAACTTCTTCCAGTTATGTTTCCTACCAGCTGGAACTATCAATAGCTGGTCTTTAAAGGAAGATTTTAAGAGCTTCCGTCTTTTCATTTCACTCCTTTATAAATATTTATATACTCTGATTTGACCAAAAGGACTTAGGTCTTGCACGAAAATTCGAGTAGATGGCTTCTCAACGTTTCTTATAAGGTGATTGACTCCTGGCATCCTCTGGAAGAATGTGTCCAAACTCTCTCCCCCTGGACACGGGACATGGAACAGGTGCTGAGTTCACAGTGACCATGACAGCCCTAGAGCTGCTGTCTGCATGGGCTTGAGCATTAGGGTGTTGGAACAACAAAAGATAAGAGATGTCTCAGGAAAATCAGCAGGTGTGTGCTACCTGAGGCAGTTGAACTGTGTCCACTGTCCTTCCGCCTCTAGTTTCTTGCCTATACCAGGAAGTGTAAACAAACGCAGCATCCAGAAAGCTCAGCAGACAGCTGTTTTTCTATCTGCTCTGTGTAAAGAAAAGAACTAATTTCTTTGAGCCCTTCCTAGCCAGTGACTCTCACAGTAAAACATCTTAATATTGCTTATAATAGGTTGGTGGCATTTTGTGTAACATCTATCTTGTACAGTAAAGCAGAAAATAAATTGGATTTTCCTGTAAACCTTAAACCCTCAAGATTCTGCCCTCTGATGTGTTGAGATCTGTGACGTGCCACGTTTATCTTCTCAAGGCGATATTCCCACGGTATTTACACACGTTGCTGCCTTACAGTGCAGCCAAGGCACTTGGCCGGCATCTGTAGAAAAGGTGAAAGGGCTTTGTTCTGTTGGTTTTGTTTCTCTACAGCTTCCCTGTGGCCTTCTTTGGCCCGCTTGTTCCATAGTTCTCAGATTTCTTTCCTGTTTCTTCCTTCTCCCGTCTGTCTTTTCCAGAAATGGGGAACAGGGACGCGGCGGGAGCCCCACCCAGAGCTTTGCAGGCTTGGGAGGAGGCAGCCGTGTTTTACGTGCAGGGGGCATCAGCTCCATTCCAGCCATTCAGGCAGCAGGGGCAACGGCCTCATCAAGGTGAATGGGCGGCCCCTGGAGATGATCGAACCCCGCACGCTACAATACAAGCTGCTGGAACCTGTTCTGCTTCTAGGCAAGGAGCAATTTGCTGGGGTGGACATCCGAGTCCGAGTGAAGGGTGGTGGTCACGTGGCCCAGATTTATGCAATCCGCCAATCCATCTCCAAAGCCCTGGTGGCCTATTACCAGAAATACGTGGATGAGGCTTCCAAGAAGGAGATCAAAGACATCCTCATCCAGTATGACCGGACCCTGTTGGTAGCTGATCCCCGGCGCTGCGAATCCAAAAAGTTTGGTGGTCCTGGTGCCCATGCTCGCTACCAGAAGTCCTATCGATAAGCCTGTCGTGAGGATGAGGGTTCATCTTTATAATAAACAATTGTTACGGGGAAAAAAAAAAATGGAAAATGAGAAGCTTTTCCAAATAGCCGTTTTCTGAGGGCCTCCTAGATTGTGGGGTGAGGCACTGGGAAACCAGTGGCTTCTCCGTCGCTTTTAGAAACATGGGTGCTTTTAGACACTTCCGTTTATCCCTTTTCTTTCCCGCTCGGTCAACAGCCTGATTTTCATATGTTATCGGATTTCTTCAAGCAATGGTATAATCTCTGATAATGAAAAAATAATGTGCGTAATTGCCAGAAGACCCCGGAAGGCAGACCGAAAGATCTGCTGTAGGGCAAGCCTCGTAAACACCACCAAGGAAGGTTTTTTCAGAAAGGGTGAGGACTGCTACTTGCCCTTCACGTCTCGGAATGGTTGACATCCACTCTGGTCGGGACGAGAAGGGTCCAGCCAGCCGCGCCGTGTCCCCTGCGGCTCGGACGGGAGCGCCGCCGCCTATGGGAATGCCCACCTACGAGGCCAGCTGCCCGGAAACGGCCACGAGAGTCACCTTGGCACGGATGACCTTTTGTCAACAGTCTAAAGCAGGTTTCTTTTTTCTCTCCTTCAGGGAGTCACAGGTGCCTTGACGGTTTTGATGAAAGATGCAATAAAACCGAATCTGATGCAGACCCTGGAGGTGAGTGACTTTCTCGCTATGGAAACTGTTGGCAGAGATTGCATTTATCCAATCGAGTGTGCATCCCCACACAACGCGAGCGTTTTCAGCCCATGTGGGCCCCAGGGGAGCATCCGAATAAGTCCCGGGTCATCTGAAAAAAGTTAAAAGTGTATGTAAGGATTCTTTCCCTTGGGTAACACAGTAGAAACATTAAAAACTCTGTATCGAGTACGTCGGTGAGTTAGGTGCCATGTTTTTGGGATGTTTTTTCTGTTTTGCCTCTTTTGGACTTAGCTTCTCATCATCATTATTGGGTTCTTTGGTTTGTTTTTCCCAAGCAAAATATAGAGCACATGCTGAGAAAGTTTTCGCAGAAAGCATGCTGACGCCACCTTTCTCGTAAGATTAACCCTGCTCTTGCCCAGGGAGCAAGGAAGTTGGAGGAAGTGCAGCAGAGTCTCCATCCGTTCATTCATTGAGCCAAGAGAAAGCTCAGTTTGGGTGCAACTTTCACCATTTACTGGCCGTGGCCTCAGCCAAGTATTTATTAATCTCAGCCTCTGTTTTCCCGGGTAAAATGGTGATAGTAACAGAGCAGGGTTATCGTGAAGATTCAATATTCACGGAGCCCATCATGTGGGCAGGCCTTGCAGTGAGAGCTTAGGACAGCAAGTCCTACTCTTTTGGAGCTTGTCCTTTAGTCGTGGGGACGGACGATCGAGAAATGAGTCAGTCCATACATAGCATGTCAGCTGGTGGCAAGGACTGAATTAGAAAAACAGGAGGGAATGAGAGAACAGAGAGTGAGGTGGGTGGCGTCTGATGCCCAGCGATGTGAACGGACCAGGAGATGGGGGAGGAGCTTTGTGGGCAGAGGGTGACATGTGGCGCAAAGGCCCATGGGCAGGGATGAGCTCTCCGGTCAGAAGGGCTCCAGCAGAGAGCAAGAATCCAGACATGAGGACACAGGACAGAAATGGCAGAACCTGCCAGAGCTGGAAGGTCTGAGGTGAGGGTGCGGAGCTGAGCCGGGGAGGGGAGAACGCAAGCACCTTCTCTCGGGGTCTCTGCCTCCCGCAGGTGAGCCCTTCCTCTCTTTCATTCCGGTGGCGTGCGAGCATGCTCTGGTAGAGGCCGTCTTAAACAGAACAGTCCCCCAAACCTGCCAGGATCCAGTGTCCCCACACAGCTGCTGCTCCGTTCTCTGCTCTGTCACGGTCAGACATCAATGTCTGTGGCCGGGGTCTCCGCATGTCCCCTGGCTCTCCTCATAACTTCAGCCTGACCCGAGCTTCCCCCTCTCCTGGATGGTCCTGTCCAGGTCACCTGTTCCTCTGTGCTACCAGTTCTTCCTTCTTCTGTCCTTCTCTGTGTGGTCTCTTCATAAGGTCTGACCCAGCTGATGTTTCTTTGGTCTGGAGCACTTGGTTCTTCTGGCTTCTGGGACACCTCGTGGCTCTGGGCCTCCCACTGTCTTCCTTCCGCCTCCCTGTCTCCTTTGCTGGCCTGGCCTTCACTCAGCTTCTAAATGTGAGAGCGTCCGAGCCCTCACTTCTCCCGCCGTGCTTCCCTCCCATCAGCCATGGACTGACCCCCAAACTCTTTTTTTCTTTAAAGATTTTATTTATTTATTTGAGAGAGCATAAGCATGGGAAGCAGCAGAGGCCGAGGGAGGAGCGGGCTCCCCGCCGAGCAGGGAGCCTGATGCCGGGCTCCATCCCAGGACCCTGGGATCATGACCTGAGCCGAAGGCAGACGCTTAACCCATGGAGCTACCCAGGTGCTCCCTGACCCCCCAGCTCTTGTTCTGAATCTCCTGACCTCAGAATTTCAGAGTTGTGGGTGGACTTCCTGAGAGCCATTGCATATCAAACCTGGTTATAAAATAGGGTCTTTGATTTCAAACCCAGTCAGCGGTTCCAGCCAAAATCCTAGGAGTCGACCCGGAGCCTGGTTCCCTCTCCCCCGCCCGTCTCCATCCCTGCAGAGCCTCCCTCCCTGACCCGTCTCCGACCCGTCCACTTCTCCTGCAGCCTTGGCCTCCAGCGCGACCTCCCACCTTGCCACGGTGGCTGCTGTTAACAGTCGTTCCTCCAGAATCCTCTGTCTGCTCAGCTGCCCGGGAGCTTGGAAACTGAATCGCTCCTGTTGGCCTCCTGCTTAGAGCTCTCGGGCGGTTTGCGCTGGTCCTCGCTGCGGCCGGAAACCCTTCAGGACCTGGCTCTTCCTCCTTTTCCCGCATCCTCTCTCTTCCTGTCTGGGACGTTCCTCCTGATTTCACTGATTTCACGTGTCTGTCTCCTTCTTGTTCGTTAGGACTTGAGTCCTTTAGATATCAGCGCCCTGGAGAGGCCTTCCCCGGCCACAGGTCAACACAGGCCCAGTCACTGTGTCCTGTCACTGTCTTGGCATTCCGGCACGGCGCGGACTGTCATCCAAAAGCTCCCTACTTCCTTGTCCAGGGTGGGAGCAGGACCCATCCCACCAGGCTCACCACCAGATCACGGCTCTGAGAAGCTGCCTTGCACATATTAGGTGCTCAGCAAACATTTGTTGAATAATTAATGAATACCTATTAGTTTTACTACATGGCTTGTTACCGTGCTGCGGGCTGCCGGGAGACTGGTAGTTCTCAGTTCTGGCTGCACGCTAGACTCTCCTGGAAAGATTTTTTTGTTTTTTAATGTATTTATTTTTTTAGAGAGCATGTATAGGAGTGCAAATAGCAGGGGAGGAGCACGGGGAGAGGGAGAGAGAACCTCCCTGAGCGGACTCCTCCCTCAGCACAGAGCCCGACCGGGGACTCGATCTCAGGACCCTGACATCATGATCTGAGCCAAAACCTAGAGTTGGCCGCTCAGTCCGCTGAGCCTTCCAGACACCCCGTCATAGTTTTTTAACTAAGGACTTAACTCTGTGTACTGTATCAGAGCCATAAATACTGGCTGAGCATCTGAGCCTGTGTGTCTCATGGAGTGTCTAATGCAGAGTGCTTATATCCAAGGGTGCTTATCTCGAGGAGTGGTTATCTTGGGAATGGTTATCTGGGGAAGTGGTTGTCTTGGGAAGGGTGAAGGGTTTGTGGCAGTCCAGCCCACCCTGTCACCCATGCCCCGCCAGAGACCCGTGTTTGGTGAATGCTGCAGTGGGAGACCCAGGGTCGGAACCTGGGACCTTGCCCTCCCGACACTGTCCCCCGCCCCGTCCTCTAAGCAGTATTTTCTTCAGAGCATTTGAAAGGTTTATCTGGGCAGACATGAGAAGCTAAAGATAGGCACACAGGTCTAGACACTAGACACACACATGAAACTATCCCTCAGCACCTACGTTTGGATTTTCTGTTGCCAACTTTATTTCCCCAGACGTTTGCGTGACCTCTCGTTGGTCAGGGACCTGTCATCCCTCCTGGGGACTCTGGAATAAAAGTAAAGAGAGAACTCACAGAATGGCTTTGATAAACTCTGTCTCATTCTCACAGATTTTTCTCTTACTGCCTTCCCACTTTTGTTCAGCTCTCTCGTCTTTGAAATGTCTTCAGCTAGCAGCCCATCGCGGGTCATGGGAATTTTCCGTGGCGCCCAGCCTCCCCCTCGGTCCCTCGCTGCCTCCCCGCGTCAGTCAGAGGGCAGCGTCTGTTTTCACAGGTGCAGCCAAGACCTCACAGACACGGACCCCAGCAGCCCCGGCTGGGCTTGGGCTCAAACCCCAGCATTGCAATGCATGGGGATTCATTCCCTCAGACAGGGCTAGGGTCTGTTCTCACTGATACAGGAGAACTATAGAAATGGCATTTAAAATGCAGTATTGACAGATTTTCTCTAAGAATGAAATCTCAAAGTTTTGATAATTCCCTTCTATCAGAGTCCGTTTGGTTTGTTGTTGTTGTTGATTTTTGCCTTTTTAGTAAGAATTACTCTAGCATTTTACCAAGAGTGAAAATTTGCTTTGCTTTTATTGTCTCAATACTGACCAGATTTTTAACACGTAAGCCAGTTAAACAATGAGAAAGGCTTAAAACAGAATTCGTAAGAATCAGAAGAACATGTTTATTATTGTAGATATAAAAATGGGCTATAATGAATGTAAACCTTATATGGTTGTCCTGCCATACTACACGGTTCATTAGTTGTATTGGTTTTTATTTGCTTTCTTTAGATTTTTCTTGAAGTGATTGATTTCTCAATGGAGGAAAAAAATGCATTTAAATAATTTTTAAAATTCTTTTAAAAAATATATATGGGGCATCTGGGTGGCTCAGTGGGTTAAAGCCTCTGCCTCCAGCTCAGGTCACAATCCGGGAGTCCTGAGATGGAGCCCTGCCTGGGGCTCTCTGCTCAGCAGGGATCCTGCTTTCCCCCCTCTCTCTCTGCCTGCCTCTTTGCCTACTTGTGATTTCTGTCTGTCAAATGGATAAGTAAAATCTTTAAAAAATAAATAAATAAAAGTAAAAATATATTTAATTTGGAGCACCTGGGTGACTCAGTCAGTTAAGCGTTTGCCTTCCCCTCAGGTCATGATCTCAGGGTCCTGGGATCGAGCCCTGCATCGGGCTCCCTACTTAGTGGTGAATCTGCTTCTCCCTCTCCCTCTGCCCGCTGCTCCCTGTTCATGATCTTTCTCTCTCTGTGTCAAATAAATAAATAAAATTTTCTAATATATTAATATATATGTATAATTCAAGATACTATAAAGTGAGTTAAATAGTTTACTTAATAGTTAGTGAGGCAGCTAATGAGTGCTTTACCAAAACAATCGTAGGAAATAATCCTTATAGGTTTTTCTCCCTAGTTCAGCATTTAATGTGGAATGACACTGTTGTAGAATATACCAGGAATTCGGTCCTTTGAGAGAGTCAAGGTGTTTCTTTTTCTTTAAGAGGATTTGCACACTGAATATACAGTATTAATAAAAACAGAACGGGTTCAGTGAGTCTTTAAATACCAAGACTTGCCATCTTGGTCCATCCCTCCCTTTGTCTCTGAGGGTTTTGATTTGTCCTTGAATTTCTGTAGGGAACACCTGTATTTGTGCACGCCGGCCCCTTTGCTAACATCGCCCATGGCAACTCTTCAGTGTTGGCTGATAAAATCGCCCTGAAACTGGTTGGTCAAGAAGGATTTGTAGGTAAGTCATTTCTGTTAAATTTATTTGTCATAGAGTATGGAAGAAATCTAAACGTCGATGACTGAACAAGAGTGCAATGCATTCTGATTTGAAATATATTCTTTTAGACTCACCTTTCATAGATGGTCTCGATATTGGAAAAGCCCTGTGGTTTGGTCTATACTAGTGAATTGATGTGTTCAAACCGTACATTCTGATGTCAAGTACTCATGGGTTTGAATCCGAGCTCTGATACTTGCTGCTAGAGTGATTTTGGACACATTTGAATGACCTCTGAGCCTCCGTCTTCTCATCTATAAAATGGTGATGACAATATTGTATCCAACCTTGTAGAGTTATTGTGAAAACCAAATGAGAGTATTTATTGACTGAGCCAGTATTTATTGAGAAACTACTATGCACAAGTCATAGTACTCAGAGCTGGAAATAACCCCATGAGGCAAACAGACCTAGCCCCGCCTTCATGGAACAGACTGCCTAATGCTGTACATAACTAACAGAAGAAGTGCTCGTTAACTATTAGCTGTTATTAGCGGTAGAAATCAGTTTGCTCTTCCTCAAATCATAGTATGTTTTCGTGTCGAATGGAGGGGACATTTCCAAGTCTTGTTGAACTGTTGGACTTGGAAATTTTAATTGTTAGGACTTCCGACTTTGTGCTGCGGTCACGGTGTACTTTGTGGTACCTTCTTCTCTTCGGTTTTCAATGGACGTTTCCGGTGAGCGTTTGCTCTGTCAGTGCTACCCCCCATCCCACCCCCGAGGGTGACAAAGGAGAAACAAATAGCAGGGAGTCTTGGAATAACAGCATCATTTGACAGCAGACAGACTGCACTGGCAGACGTTCACGTGCCACGGGGAATTTCCACTTGCCATTCATGCCCGTGATCCTCAAGTCTACCAGTTGCTGCTTTCACACTAATCATCAGCCTTGTATCAAACTCGAAGTGAGTTGTTTTACTAGAAAAAATTCTACCGGGCTAAAGAACTTAGCACTGCACTTTTATGCTCAGCCATTCTAAAGTTCGTTCAGGGCTATGGAGACCTTTTTTAAGAATTCCCTATGGACATGCAGGCAGGACCCAATGGGAATTTCTGTAGTTCATTCCTCAAGGTCCGTATCATATAGGTCTTGTGTACTCGGCCGCCTGTTACCGAGTCCACTCTGAGAATGGCTGGACATGCCACGGAAATGGATTTGCTCAGTTGATCACAGCATAATTGTGGGGCTAATGCACCGGGAGTCTGGGAAGGGCAGGCCCTGAAAAGTTGGGTGCTTATATGAAGAGGGGTTCTCATGCATCAACTCCACAAATAGCTTCTAGAAGAAAGCTCTCTGTTTTATGCTGACAGAGCTCTCTGCTCCCGTATAAATCCTGTACTTTGTCCATATGTATTTACAGAGTATGTGTTATTGTGGCAAAGCGTCATTAAAGATATGAGCTGATGGTGCACTCAAAACGTGACCTTGGGAAATCCATTAGCCTCTCGGGGAGTGTCCCTTGTGGACATTCTCAGGTGAAAAAAGAGAAATGAGGAATTGCATGTGACCATGAGATAGAATCTGTGGATCATGACCCGAACTGGAACTGCCCACCGACGGGGGGGGGGGGGGGGGGGGGGAGTTACTCAGCTTCTCTAGGGTTCACTTTCCGCTCTTCATAACTGCGATATTTTTTTTTTTTTCTTAAAGATTTTATTTATTTGTCAGAGACAGAGGGAAAGAGAGTGAGCGAGCACAGGCAGACAGAGAGGCAGGCAGAGGCAGAGGGAGAAGCAGGCTCTCTGCCGAGCAAGGAGCCCGATGTGGGACTCGATCCCAGGACCCTGGGATCATGACCTGAGCCGAAGGCAGCTGCTTAACCAACTGAGCCACCCAGGCGTCCCATAACTGCGATATTTTAATGCGTCAAGTCAAGTAAGACATTGCTGTGTGAACCATGGTGGACCAGTCAAATGGCAGTGATTTGGCTAATGATTTCTATGACCTCCTCTAGTCTGAGAGGCTGTAGGTGGGGGGGAGAGTTCAGTGACAGAAATCTGGCTTCACTCCTTTCAAGCTGTGTAACGTTGGGTAACTTCTTAGCCTCGGTTTCCTCATCTGTAGAATGGGGCTTTAAACAGGGCTTGCATCGTAGGTTTGAAAAGAGGTTTGAACGAGACTGCTTGTTAAGACCTGACACACGGTGAGACTCGGCGACAGTTCTCAGCCGCTCCTCGTCTTCCTCTCCCCATCGCTCACCCATGGTTAATAAGGGTTAAATTTCCGCTTTTCCATTTAGAGTTTGGGGGTAGGTTTTTTGGGGGGGGGTTGTTTTTGTTTTTGCTTTGTTTATGATAGTGATTTTATTTTTAACTGTGGTAGAATACGTCTAACGAAATCGACAGTTTTAACCATTTTTAAGCGCACCATTCAGTAGTCAGACACTTGAGCATTACTACGCAACCATCGCCGCCATCCATCTCCGGGACTCTCTTCATCTTGCAAAACTGAGACTCTGCACCCGTTAGATAATAACTCCCCACTCCCCCAGCCCCTGGCAACCAGCCTTCTACTTCCTGTCTCTGAGTCTGGACTGTTGGCCTTATATGACTGGCTTATTTCACTTAGCATAATGTCCTTAGAGTTCACCCGTGGCGGATCATCTGTTCAGATTTCCGTGCTTTTCAAGCTGAAGCATGCTCCAGTTTACGTATGCCATGATCTGTTTATCCACTTGTCTGTCTGCGAACACGCAGATTGCTTCACCTGCCGGTTCTGGTGAATAATGCTGCTGGGAGTGTGGTACGCAAATAACTCATTTTATGTTAGTTTTAATGCATAAAGATCACGCTTCATTTTGCATAACTGTGCGATAGCCGTGACTTGCAAAATACATATAGACTCAAGATCTATAGTGTTAAACTCTCACAAAGGTGGTACCCTATTGCCATAGCTGCATTAGAATGTGGGAAGCAAAGCCAGCGTCCTGAACTGTGGGAGCTGGGCATGGTCGGAAGACAGTGCTCCTGCCCCGCCTTGTCTGGTCAGGCTTGATCTGTGGGCTGCATTGGATGAAATTTTAATTAATGTATGATTCCTCTAAGAATTTTTTTTACATGCCTCTAATCATTTTCAATCATAAGAATAGTCTCATTCTAGGGCGCCTGGGTGGCTTGGTTGGTTAAGCATCTGCCTTTGGCTCAGGACATGATCTCAGGGTCCTGGAATCAAGCCCCACATCAGGCTTCTTGCTCAGTGGGGAGACTGCTTCCCCCTCTCCCTCTGCTTCTCCCTTGTGTACTTTCTCACTCTGTGTCAAATAAATACAAATCTTTAAAAAAAAAAAAAAAAAGTCTAATTCTAATAAAAAATGTGGATGCAGCCTTATACAAAAATAACTCCAAATTTCATTCCAATTTAAGTCTCTCCCATCTTGGGCCTGTGTTTGGCTAATCATGGGAAGGGAACAGTGGCATCTTCTCTGTCCCCCATCACTGTGCACTTGGTCTGCCTCTGGCCCCTCTAGGGTTGAAGCTTCAAATTCGATGGTACCCATTCAGCCTCTTCCACCAGAGACCCACACTGCTGGCAGAAAGCCTCTGGGTGGTATGAGACCGTCCTGCTGCTCATCTAGTACCTGATCTCCAGATACCACAGACATTTGACCTTGACCTTACCGTTGGTGGGGGTGCAGTTACAACTCTCACCTGAGTCTCTCTCCCACTGCAGGGGCTGTTTCTCCTCAGCCTGTAAACATCTATGCATCCCCAAGCCACCACTGTGTCCCTGCCTTAGAAGGGCCTCCAGCTGCGCATGTAAAGCCTCCCTCACTAGCTCCATATCCTTTCCACTGGGCTTCTCCACACTGATAACTTTCTCTGAAGAAATCCTTTCCTGGTTTCTAACTTGATCAACCCGTTGAAAATTCAAGGTAGCTGTTGGGCTAAAAGATACAGAATCTATTTTCAAATAATGTTTTTGCAAATGCTACTAGGTTTAGCTTCCTCCTTGAACATGAGAGGAATTGACACTGTTTTGGGGGCTTCAGACAAAAGTGAAACCAAAAGAGCCCCATTTTAACATTCTCCCACAGAAGTTAAATGCAGTAAATAGAGGTTTTTTTGAAGCTTGTGAGACAATTTATGTCCTTAGAAAAGTCATTGTTTATAGAAGTGTGTACCTCTTAAGACAGAAAAAGCCCAAATCCAAAAGAAGATTGATGATTTGGGTTACGTTAGAAAACAAATTCTGTGTGATAAAAGATAAGGATTTAAAAAACAAGTGATAGAGTAGGATTTGCAGCGGTAATAGACAAATGACGAACATTTGAAATATATACAAACCACCAAGGATTATGGATTGATTTTTTTTTTTAAGACAAGTAATCCAACAGAAAACTGGGCAAAGGATTTGAAAGAGTAATTTACAGAAAAAGAGCGCTCTGACAGAATTTCTGGGTTAAACTGAAAATGAGCAAACCGTCTAGCAACTTCAGTTCTTTGTCATACCTTGGAGAAGAAGTAACTGAAGATTTATTTAAGTCCTTTGAAATACTTTTCTTCAGTGCACATATATTGAGCTTCTGCTGTTATGTCAAGTAATAACATGGTGAGAGCTGGGAATCAGAGATACACGACATGGTTCTTAGCTCTAGTAATGTATAATGTGGTGTGAGAGATAAGCCCATAAACAGGACCTCAGTGGTAAGTGCAGTGCACTTATGAGATGAAGTTATTGATCAACAAAGAATCTTAAGAGATGATGGGCTTCTCTTAGATAGGATTTTCTCCATACTGTGTTTTGTGAGGTATATTTAGTCTGATTTTTTGTTCTATCCCAACACAGCCAAGAAAGGAATTCTTTTGTCTACTCTGTAATAATTATTCCAAGATAATGGAATCAATTTTCCATTTAGACTAAAAATAGAGTGAAATTTATTTAATTACAATTGACCCTTGAATGGTTTGGTGGTTGGGGCACTGACCCATCCCGTGCAGTTGGAAATCCGCGTAGAACTTTTGACTCCCTCACAACGTAACTACTAACAGCCCATTGATGGGTCAGAGCCCAATCAATGACATAAAGAGTCAGTTAACACACATTTTGTATGTTGTATATATTATATACCGTAACCTTAAGATAAAGTAAGCTGGGGGCACCTGGGTGGCTCAGTGGGTTAAGGCCTCTACCTTCGGCTCCGGTCTTGATCCCAGGGTCCTGGGATCGAGCCCCAAGTCCAGCTCTCTGCTCGGCGGAGAGCCTGCTTCCCCCTCTCTCTGTGCCTGCTTCTCTGCCTACTTGTGATCTCTGTCTGTCAAGTAAATTAATAAAATCTTTAAAAAAAAAAAAAGATTAAGCTAGATAAAAGGAAATAGTATTTTTATTTTTTTAAAGATTTGTTTCTTTATCAGGGGAGGGGTGGGGAGAGAGAGAGAATCTCAAGCAGGCTCCCCACTGATCACAGAGCCCAACCTGGGGCTTTATCCCAGAACCCTGAGATCATGACGTGAGCCAAAACCCAAAAAAAGTCAACCACTGAACCTACTGAGCCACCCAGGCACCCCAGAAGATAATAGTATTAAGAAAATCATAAGGGAAAGAAAATACATTTACAATATTATAATATATTTATCAAAAAGAAAATCTGGGGCGCCTGGGTGGCTCAGCTTGCTAAGCCTCTGCCTTTAGTTCAGGTCATGATCTCAGGGTCCTGGGATCGAGCCCCGCGTCAGGCCCCCTGCTCAGCGGGAAACCTGCTTCTCCCTCTCCTCCCCACCTGTGCTCTCTCACTCTCTCTGGCTCTCTCTTTGTCAAATAAATGAGTAAGTCTTTAAATATATAATATATATAATTTATATATAGAAAGAAGACTTGTATATAAAAAGACCCATCCAGTTCATACCCATGTTGATCAGTCAGCTGAAATTGCACAAACTTGTCAGACTAGACCAAAATAGTCTTTTTGAGAATTTGGGGGGAAATGCTCTGGTCCCCGTGATAGCGATTTCTATTCCTTCTTTAGCCAACAGTTCTCATGGGAGTCCACTTAACCTCCATTCACTGCTGTAAAAGCAAACATTTCTTTGGCATCAAATCCTAATCATGTGTTGTTTTTTTTTTAAAGTAAGAAGAAAGGAAAGGAAAACAACATTGAGTTTCTAGGCTTTAATGAATTATCTCATTTTTAAACTCTTTGTAAGGATTTCAGACTTACACATGATCCTTGGTTTTTTAAATTTGCTTTCTGTTTTCTTACTTTGGTTTTGATTCCCATTTTGAATGATACCTTTCCTTCGGTCTGGAATTCAGCGCACACTGGTCTGCGTTGAAGCTGAGAGTTCTCAACTGGTGGCTGACCAGCCAATCCTCCCATAATTAAATACAGAATTGTATATGGACATATACGGTTGGTTGGTTGTTTTAAGAAGAGAAGGGCTCCATGGCTCTCATTAGATTTTTCAAAGGGGTCCATGATCCAAAAAATGATGAAGGCCCAGGGTCTTCTCATGGCCTAAGGGATGTCGTGTGGTTCACCAGACTTCCTTTATAGTGACCTATGTGAAGCATTGGGGGCTTCTGATGTTCCACTTATATTTGACACTTCGCGTCCCCTTCCAAAGTGCTGGTCAAGACGTCACCTGAATTGACTGTGAGTCGTCTCCTTGCCATCCGTAGAGAACGCCGCAGACCCACCCTGGGCTCTCCCCTGGCTGCCTGGGGACCGACCCATGAGCAGACCAGGGCCCCGCAGTTCATTTCTGCACTGAACTTCGCCCTGAACGTTTCCAGATTCAGGTTTCAAGATCAGAAAAAATAACCGTGGTCATTCGGAGACAAACTGAGAAGGACTGGGGGGACACAAAGTCTCGTTAATATTTTCATTACAAACGCTGCCGATCTCTGAGCGATTCCAGAGCTGCAGACCTGTGCTCTGTCCTCTGCAGTCTCACGAAGCCTGAAACGGTTTGGGGCGGAGCGGGGGTTGTTAGCCTCATTCTACAGGTGACAGCTGAAGCCTGGAGAGCTTACAACACGTGTCGTCTGTCCCCCAGCCAGCAAGTGGCAGAGGATACAACGTCAGGGCCCCCTCTTGCCGAAAGCTGTGCAGACAGCTGGCTGCTCTGCCCACGCGGATCTTCTCATTTCTCTTTAGCTGGTTCCCGTTCACTCCCATGAAAAAACACCAAGTTTCAGAAGACCCGTCCACAAGGGATGGCCACAGCTTACAGTCGTACCGATATGATTATACTGTTATACAATATTACACAATAATATACTATTATACCATCTGTAATAACGTATGCCAGCAGCGGTGGGATACTTTTGGGTTTTCATTCTTTTTTATTTTTTTTTTTTTAATTTTAATTCCAGTTTACAGGCTTTTCCTTCTCCCCCTCCTTCTTCTTTTATCCTTGCTACTTTAAGAGATGTTTCTCCCTAATACAGTACAAATTAAAATTTACCTTATTGAGTCACAGCACCTTACTGCTCCCCCTACTTCTCCACTGTCCTTTTACAAACGGTTTAAATCTCATTCCTTGAGCTTCAGGAAACCCTGCTGGCATCTTCACCCAGTCACCAGCTTGTTGTCTGTTTCCATTTTTATTGCCATCAAATTTTTAAAATCCTTTCATTTTGGTAGAAGAGAACCGGACCAAACTAAACATTCCTATAATTTCACCTACCCTTTCAAAAAAAAATCTGACGTCAAGTGGTCTCCCAGCTTTAAGCTGGAATTCTTCCAGACCTCACTCTGTTTACATTATTTAGAAACACAGATCTCAGCCTCAGCTCTGTTTTTGTTAGAATGCTTCCAGTTTCTTTTTCTCCATGATTGTATTCATAATTAAATCAAGGACATGAAGTACAGAGATGCTGACCTTCCGGGAAACTACTCATCACTAGCGATGTTCTTGAAGCCCGGTGTCCAGAAGCCCAGGGAGAGAAAGTGGTTTTCACTGTCCCAGGAGTTCTGATGTCTCTAATGTTGCTTGAGACCTAATCCCGTTTGCTCTTACTCACAAGGCTGGTCACTATTCCCCCTTACCTTTCCCCGCTTATTCTTCCGCGTAGAGTCAGTCTTCTTCTTTCATCAGCTTGTCGTCTGTCCTTAAACAAAAATAAGTGGGGAAAAAAGGTGAAATATACCGAACACACAGTATCTAGGAAACTATGCAGACTAATACAATAAATGCCTGTATTCCCATCACTCACTAGTTGTGTTAAAATCCTAACATTGCTATATATGCTTTAGTTTTTGCTTTTTTATTTTTAAAGATTTTATTTATTTATTTGACAGACAGAGACCACAAGTAGGCAGAGAGGCAGGCAGAAGAGGAAGGGAAGCAGCCTCCCCACCGAGCAGAGAGCCCATGCGGGGCTTGATCCCAGGACCCTGGGATCATGACTGAGCTGAAGGCAGAGCCTTTAACCGCACTGAGCCACCCAGGTGCCCCTGTTTTTTTTTTTTATTTTTAAATAAAACATCAGACAGAGGTGAGGTCCCTGTGAATCCCTCCCTGATTTCATTCCCTTGTCTGCTTCTCTAGAGGAAGCCCTATCCCAGTTTAGGGATTATCATTTCCAGGCATGGTTTATAAACCATTTATTCCGTAAGTAGGTCTCCACAAAAGATCTACAACAGAGATTCCTGGACCTTCTCTGTTCATGTTGTGTCTCACCAATGGTTTCCTAAGGCATATGAGGTCAACAGAAATACCTAAGACGCTGGTTTATTAAGTGGTTAGGTCCGAACAACTTCATGGATATTTATGTCTTGACACCTTAGCTGTCTGGAAAAAAGAATGCATATAAATGGAAAAGAAAGCTATTATTTCATTTTTAATAGCCACCATAACATATTAATGAGACGTGTGTCCTCGTTGGGCACTGAACAACTTTTCGGTCCTTGGGATTGGCCGATGCGTTGAAGATCATTGCCTATTCCCCGCTGGCTTTTACAGCGTTCTTGCTCTTACTGTAGCAACCGCCAAAAATGTAGCTTCACAAAGATATGATGTCCTTGAAAGGACTGCAGGGCAATGAAATGGAAACCATGAACTACCTCGGACCTGGTTGAACCTCAGGCTCTACAGAGTGTTACCAAGCTTCCCTCCAAACTTGAAAACACCCCATGGCTCCTGTAGGTTCAGTGCAGTGGCTCAGGACAGCTCAGCACATCCGAGAACCACAGATACGCAGCATGTCTCGGTAGCATTTTATGTGTTTTTAAATTATATGCATTAATAAATTACTATCTGCATTGTGCTCCCAGAGGGGCCGGCAAACTTCTTCTTAGGCGTCGTGAGTCACAGCACCTCTACAGGTACTCAGACACAAAAGCAGCCACAGGGAAACCCAAAAACACAGGAAGGAGGTCGTGTTCCAATAGATTGATTTGAATTTCATCTCATTTTCACATGCATTTGAACTACTGTTCCCCTTTTTTTTTTTCCCCAAACATTAAAAAATGTAAAAAAAAAAAAAAAATTACAGAGAATAAAAAAGTTGCAGGCCACCCAGAAGCAGGAGGCAGGCCATTTCTGTTTGACCGGACATTTTTGCGTTTATCTGAGTAGCTGAAATCAAAAGAATCCGTAGAGAAACCTTCCTTAGCATGAGCATAACCACATGCATTTGTGCGCTCTTCCTTCAGGGGCTCTGAGAGTCACTTTTGGCATTCTGTTGCAGATAATGCTACCAGGAACATTCTAGTTGGTCTCGCTGACAAGACGAGCACAAGTCTCTATGCAGAAGCCTTCGAGGCTCTGTTCCCAGGAGTGAGGTGTTAGGGGTTATGTTTGGATAATGAACACTTGGCCATTTTGTGTTACAAGTATCTTCTCCCATGTGTGCCTTGTCTTCTAAATGTGTTCATTGTAGCAGCTCCTTTTCCATCCTTTCCCTTCCCTCGTGACTTCTGCTTTTGGAACGACAGTCTATATTGGCTTATAAAATGTGGCCTCTTAACATGTAGACCTTTAATTATCTCAAAATTGCTGTTTGTTTAGGGAGGCCCTTTCCCGAAGTCGTACCACTTGTGAAATTTTTTCCTCCTCGGAGATTTTTTTTTTTTTTTGGAGGTGGCTGTGAGCCCCAGCCCCCAAAATCAAAGCAAAACAAAAAGGGGCCAGGGAGGTTCAGGAGAGGTAAATCTGTCAGGAGCTCAGCTTCCCCTCCTTTCGTGCCCTGTTCAAGGCTGCTGCCGGTGGTGGGGCCTGCACCTGGACCTGCTTCCTAATCTGCCCACTTTGGTGAGACGAGGGTCTCCCTCCCACTTGGCCTCCCCAGGGAAGAGCAGCGGAACAGATGGCTTCTGAGCCAGAGCCCAGGGCTTTCTGCAAGAAGGGGATCCACACATCATCTCCCCCCTGACTAGCCCGCCCCCTGAGACGCTGGACGTGCCTGGGCAGTGGTACCTGGTTCTTGGAGAAGTGAAAAGCTATCCGACTGCCTGTTCTGATCCTGTGTTGTCCAGTTCTGAGCATTTGTCATAAAAGGTCCTGTGGCCCTCTGAGAAGAAAGGGCTTAATTTTATGGCCTGTTTACCTTTCTGTTTGACAAGACACTTGGAATAAAATTATCTTAACTTTTGCAATACTTTCAGTTTATCTTTTTTATTCTTATTTGTATTGCTGATACAGTCTCCAAATATAAATCAGTCCAGAAGTGTTTTTGAGTTAAGGAATAAAGAATTTTCACTATTAAAGATGCCAGAAGCTTCAGGGGTTTATGTTCTAGCTCGTCAGAAAAAGGAGTACATAATAATACCAATTTTCTAGAACTGATTTGCAGAAGAAGAACACAAAACATTTATCCCCTTTCTTGTAGTAAAGCAATAAGAGTTTTTCATTAGAAGCTTAGTTTCTGTTTGTTTTTCTCCGTGGTGCATTGGGAGAGTAAATTATGAGGAGCCATGGCCCCCCCCGACCCCATTTCTCTGCCTCCCCACGAAGTCCCCCCCCGAATTTTGTGTATTGACGATCAGATTTTTTAGTTATTGCCGCCAGCTTACATATGTTTTCTATGTATCAACACTCTCATTAAAATTTTTTTGAAGCGTTGGGCGCCTGGGTGGCTCGTTTGGTTGAGCGACTGCCTTCGGCTCAGGTCATGATCCCGGAGTCCAGGGATCGAGTCCCACATTGGGCTCCCAGCTCCATGGGGAGTCTTCTTCTCCCTCTGACCTTCTCCCCTTTCATGCTCTCTCTCTCTCTGTCTCTCTCTCAAATAAATAAATAAAATCTTTAAAAAAAAATTTTTTTTTGAAACTTAGAAACAGGATTTGTTAATTAACAGTCACCAGTTACTACAACCTGATCTTTCAGAGTTTTGGTGGAATTAAGTTAGACTAATATTCAATCACACTAATATTTTTTGGTTCCTGTTTTGGCCGGGAACAGTTTTTAGGTCATTTTCTGCTACGGACGCTGAAAATCCAGATAACGGAGATGATTTTCCACAGAGCAGCCACATAGATTAGATTGCCGGCTCCAGCTGCCTGGGCTGGTTTGTTGGTTGGTTGGTTGGTTGGTTTGGTTTTATTGAAGTGTAGTTAACATACAGCGTTCTGTTAGCTTCAGGCATACAATGTAGTGATTAAACAATTTTATACGTTGCCCCGTGCGCCTCACAGTAAGTTTACGTCTTAACCCCCGTCACCAATTTTCCCATCCCCCACCCACCTCCCCTTGGGTAACCACCAGTTCATTCTCTATAGTTCAGAGTCTGTTTCTTTGTCTTTTTCCCCCTTTGTTTCGTTTCTTAAATTCCACTTACGAGTGAAATCCTATGGTATGGTGTTTCTCGGACTGACTTCACTTAGCATTATAGCTTCTAGGTCCATCCCTGTTGCTGCACATGGCACGATTTCGTTCGTTCTGATGGCTGAGTAATACTGCGTTGTGCGCATCACACCTTCTTTACCCTTCCGCCGATCGATGACACTTGCGTTGCTTCTGTCACCTCTGTAATTGTAAATAATGCTGCAGGAAACCTAAGGGCACACATATCTTTTCGATAAATATCCAAAGAAAACTAAAACACTAATCCATCCGGCTAGGTTTGAATTGTCCTCTGCTGTGTGCTGGACGTGTCCTTGGGTAGGTCACTCCCTCTCCCCAAATCATGGTTTCTCCAGTGCTTGTTCTGTGGGTGACGGGCAGTAATGCTGGAAAGTAGGGGCCCAGACCCACAGGGAACAGTGGATGCCAGCTTCTAGTACCACCTTAAGATGCTAAGGATCTTTACTTTTTTAGATAACTCCTCACAAATACTAATTCATTTTTCAAGTAAAGAATAGCTGTGTGACGACACTTGGGGACTCTCATGTGAGACTCATAGAAGGATTTGAGTTCTGCTGATGGGAAACACTATTGCTTGTCGCCCTCCTCATACAGAGGCATCCAGAACGATCCACACGGGGATCTAAGGGAATTGGGTTGTTTCAGATGCCCTCCATTCGGGTTAAGGAAATCCTTCTAGAAGGCTTGTTCGAAATGCTCTGTGGTTATCCAGGAGAAAGCCGGATGCCCCGGAGCCCAGCAGATCCTGGGTGCTACATCATTCCAGCCCATCTCCCTGGCTTGCCTAAGCCTTGCTCCACTCTGGAATGCGAAAGAGCTCAAGAAACTTAAACTCAAAAATTGTTGAGAAACAATGAGGAGAGTCTTTGCAGTGGCATTAAACATTAAAATTAAAAACATATGGTCTGACATTCAACTGGCATATTTAACATCTCAGATACACTCTGGTTCCAAAAGGGAGGCTAATCAAAACATGAGCGATTCGGCTTCTTATTCGGGAAAGACCATCACTGCCAAGGGGATAGAGGCAGAATGCAAATCGTTTTTGCGATCTGGAAAACTAGAATAGCGAAGTCGTGCAATATCTGCTACTTTGAGCCATCTTGCCAAGTCGATCGGTCCAGTCGTCTTGCTTTTATTTCCCAGGGCGCTTGTGTAAGAATTTACCTAGGGGGGATTGTAAATCTCTTAGGAACATCCCACCTATATGTCATATACAACAAATGCCTTTTGGTTTGTTCAAGTAAATACTCTATTCACTATGGAGGAGTCAGAAACTTGTCATAAGTAGAAAATTCAAGTCATATCCCGTATGTGCGTACAGGTATTTCACATTTTGTTGCAATACTGCCTTTCTTCTCTGCAGGCTTCCTTGTAAAGGATGTCGTAGCCCCATTGAGAGGAGCTACCCATTTTTATCTATTTACGTAGACCTTGTAGAGGCTCTGGGTTCCACCACTCTCTTGAAGGAAGGCCATTCTCCAGACTGTTGCTTCTCTTTCCACTGCGTCCGCCCGCACTGTTCCCCACCGTGTCCTCTCTTCATGGGAAATCTGTTCCTTCCGATGCTCGGATGGCCAGTTCTGAGCTTCATCCTGCTCAGCTCCTAGCCACGTCGAGGGGGTCTTCTCTTCCTTAAAGCTCTCCCTCCCCTGGGTCTCTCCTTCCCCTGGGTCTGCCCCTCCCCTGGGTCTCTCCTTCCCCTGGGTCTCCCCCTCCCCTGGGCCTCCCCCTCCCCTGGGTCTCTCCCTCCCCTGGGTCTCCCCCTCCCCTGGGCCTCCCCTTCCCCTGGGTCTCCCCCTCCTCTGGGTCTCCCCTGGATACCCTCCCAGCCACTCTTTCCCCTCGCAGTCCCTTTACGGGAGCGCCCCTTCTGTTCACAGCTGTGTCCCCAGCATCTCCACAGATAATCCATAAATGTCTTCCCAGTTCAGAGAACGTTACAGAGGCAAGGATGGGAGCAATCCGTAAGTTTTTCATCACAGGGCATGAGAATCATAAACCCGGGTTCTAGGGAGAGCCCTGGTGGAAATTCTGTCCTTACCAGCTTAGTGGCTGGGCAAGTGTTCTGCCAGTGCGTTCTCACACTCACCACGCCCCTTTCCTCTTTTTTGTAACGAGCACTTGACTGTCCTGACACAAAAATGAGGTGGACTGCAGACTTCTACATAAAATTTCAGAAAACAATATTGTGCTAGTTTCGATATGAAAGTATTTTATAATACCACAATAGATACTGGTGAGAAGTACTTTATTAGAAGACATTCCAAGTGGTCGGGTGCCTGCGCACGTCTACGAGACCGAGTGCAAAGGACCAGCATGAGTGCAGAAGGATTGGGTGGTGTTGGCCGCTCGGATGTCACAAGTGGTTATTGGCAGTGGTGACCTGATCTTCTGCAAAAGTACACAACTCGTGGCAAAGTTAAGGCTACCCTTTCTTCAGTGTTCACTGTTGTTTGCACTCCTTGAAAAAATGGGTACCTGTTGATAGCTTGAAAAAAAAATATTGTATTTCTATGTAGAAGAAACTATGGGGAAGGTTCTAGTCCCCTGCAAACATAAGCAGGTTTTTCAACTATAAAAGTACCTGGAAGAATGATCCTGTGGGCAAATTTTTGTGAGACCACCGTGCGTGTTGCAGGACGTCCAATATCCTGGTCCCACCCATAGCTCCTCCCACTCACTGAGACAATCAGGTAGGACCCCCCCCCCCCCCGCCCCAGGAGATACACCTCTACTGGGTACTGACACCCCTTCGCCATGTCTGTTCTTTCATCTGTAAAGCCTGGGAAAACTATGCATCTAAAGCGCCTGGGCAGTTCTGGGCATGGATAAGTGTTTACTCCCAGGGACCAGAGTTTACCTTCCTTGAGGACCTGCTGTGTGCTGGGCGCCCTCTTGGGGGCTTTATACATGTTACTTATGTTCATATGTTTTATAACCACCCTAGGAGATAGTTATCAGGATAACCTCCTGTTACAGGTGAGGAAATGGAACATCAGAGTGAGTCAGTAGTTTGTCTGAAGGCAAACAGGTCGTGCAGTGGGAATCAGAGATTTGAACCTAAGTCTTGGCCCTTGAACCTGAGAGCCTGGGCTCTTCCCACTGTTCCTTACCGTTTCCTCGGTGGTCGCCATCATTCCATGTCTCATCACAGGGCCTCTGCAGAGCTCCTAATGGGCACGAAATGTGCTTTGAATGAAAAATTATTAATGCACATGAGTTGGCTCAGTGACTTACCTGCTGGTCACCGAGTATGCATTCCCACTAGGCTTTTGGTCGTGAAGATAGGCATATTTGCCAGGTATTTTGTTGGAGCAGGATTTAAATAAATTAAAGAGTAATTAAATAAAAAGAGTAAAAAGTTTGGAGAAAGTTTTGAAAGAAGTTTTGAACTTTAGGAGTATCCAACCTAACCTCAGCTGTTTAACATTTACAAAATGCCTATTTATTTTCAGTGAGATATCTAGCCCATACCCACTCAAGATTATGCCTAATCTAGATAACGTTCCTAATATAACTGTGCCTACCACATAACATGTGGAGTTAAAATAGACCCTTGTCAAGACATGTTCTACAGATATCAGTACTGTGAAAGTTAACATGAAATGACTGTAGAATATGATCGAGATTAAACTTGAGGTTTGAAATTCACAAAATACAAGGTTTTGTAAGGAGATACTAAGATCCAGTGTGCAGTGGATGACTTCTAAATTTCCCTTGTGTGACTCCTGTTTTACCCTATCCCGCCTGAGAACTTTCAACCTAAAGAGTCAAATTACCCTCACCTAATATGTAAATTTTAGTTTAGAAAATTATAATTCCATGAGGTTGTTTTAGACTTTTCTCAATGTTTGGTGTAATTACAACATTGTACTGTTCTGATCTGAAGAAAGCAGGAGAATTGCTGGCCAGGAGTATTAGGAAACCGGTAACTGTTAAAGAAACAGTGGAGCCTTTTGTGGACCTCTTCACATCTTTCGGGGGCAGAGAAAGACAAATTATTAGCATTTTCTAAAACCCTCCTCTCTTACCAGTTTCAGCCATGAAGTTGTTTTATCTATTAATACTTTGGGGGTTTTTTGTGTATTTTTACTTTAAGGATTTTATTTATTTGCGAGAGAGAGAGAATGAACACAGAGAGAGCACAAGTGGGGGGGGGGGGGCAGAGGCAGAAGCAGGCTCCGCTGATCAGGGAGCCCGACGCAGGACTCAGTCCCAGGACCCCGGGATCGTGACCTCGCAAAAGGCAGACGCTTAACCCGTGGAGCCACCCAGGTGCCCCTATCTGTTAATACTTTAATATAAGTCATACCAATTTTTAGAAACTACCCAAAATTTAAAAGAATTATGGTTGGGCGCCTGGGTGGCTCAGTGGGTTAAGCCGCTGCCTTCAGCTCAGGTCATGATCTCGGGGTCCTGGGATCCAGTCCCGCATCGGGCTCTCTGCTCAGCGGGGAGCCTGCTTCCCTCTCTCTCTCTGCCTGCCTCTCTGTCTACTTGTGATCTCTCTCTGTCAAATAAATAAATAAAATCTTAAAAAAAAAAATTATGGTTGGTTGCAAAATGTTTGACTATCTTGTTCAAAATAAAGCAGAGTATGGACACCTGAGTGGCTCTGTCAGTTGGCTGTCTGACTCTTGATCTCAGCTCTGGTCTTGATCTTGGGTGTAAGTTAGGGTCCAACATTGGAAGGAGGGAGGGAGGGGGGGGAAGGATGGATGGTATATTCAGAGACATGACAAGAACGCTGATCGCCACTGTTACTTATCATTATTCTGGGAGTCTTAGCCAGTGCAGTAAAACAAGAACAATAACAAAATATTTTAAAAATTGAAAAAGAGGAGACTAATATTCATTTATATACAGTAGGATTCTATCATTAGAAAATTGAAGAAATTTATTTTAAATAGTAAACATTTTGGCTGACAAGTTGGATGCAGTGTAAGTACGTAAAAGCCAATGCTTTCCCTTTATGTCCGCAATAAAAATTTTTTTTAAATTGTATTTATTTATTTGACGGAGAGAAAGGGAGAGATCGCAAGTAGGCAGGAGGCAGGCAGAGAGAGAGGAAGAAGCAGGCTCCCTGCTGAGCAGAGAGCCTGACACGGGGCTCGATCCCAGGACCCTGAAATCATGACCAGACCAAAAATTTGAAAGAGTAATGATGGTTGACCTACCTCTCAATATCAAAATGAGATAATGCTGCCACAATAACAGAGACAGACAGAAAAGAAATGATTCCAGAAGTACCCTCTGGAGTGTCCCTAAATAGACTTATTTCCTTATATGTAGAAATTAATGATTTGATAAAGGTAACATTCAGATTGGTAGCTAATGGATGGATTAATGATTAAATGATGTTTGGATCATGGCTGTTAATTTTAAAACACAGACTTCAGGGGCACCTGGGTGGCTCATTCGGTTACAGGTGCGACTCTTGGTTTCGGCTCAGGTCATGGTCCTCAGGGTCGTGGCCTTAAGCCCAGAGTTGGGGAGTCCACTGGAGATTCTGTCCCTCCCCCTCCCCACCCCCATCTCATGCATGTGCTCCCTCTCTCTCAAATAAGTCAGCCTTTTAAAAAACCCACAAATATCTGTATCACAGTATATTCAGAATAAAAATTTTAATGTGGAAATTAAAACTTAAAACTTCAAGGTAGGGGCGCCTGGGTCGCTCAGTCGGTTAAGCTTCTGCCTTTTGCTCAGGTCGTGTCTCAGGGTCCTGGGATCAAGCCCCGCATCAGGCTCCCTGCTCAGTGGGGAATCTGCTTCTCCCCCTCCCTCTGTCTGCTGCTCTCTCTGTCTGTAAAAACAAATAAATAAAACAAAACAAAACAAAACAAAACCCTTCAAGATAAAAGCAGAAAAATAAGTTAGTGTTATTGGTGTAACATCAAGGTTATTAAGAAAAGATTTATGTGACACATGAACAGATGTTCATGATATATACAGTAAAAGAAACAAAGTTATAAAACAATTTTATAATCTCATTTTTAAAAATTTTACAGTGAGTATCTATATTGTATTTGCAATGAAAAGGCATAGAAAATGTCTAGCAAGGGCTCCTGGCTGATTGACTCAGTGGAGAGTGTGTGACTCTTGATCTTGGAGTCATAAGTTTGAGCCCCATGTTGAGGGATCTTTTAGAAAAAAAGATACAGGGGCACCTGGGGGGCTCCGTTGATTAAACGTCTGCCTTCAGCTTGGGTCTGGATCCCAGGATCCTGGGAATCTGCTTCTCCCTCTTTCTCTCTCCCTAACCCCCAGTCATGCTCTCTGTCTCTCTCAAAAATAAATGAGTGAAATCTTTAAAGTAAATAGATAAAGATACATATCAGATGATCGCTTTTATTTCTCTGTGGGAAATGAGGTCATGGCGATTTTTACTTTATACTTTGTCTTTTCTGGTATTCTTGAAACTTTTATAATTAGGCTCTGTTAGTTACTTAATTTTTAAAACAGGAAAAGTTGGCTTGAAACACCTGGAGTCATTTGACATGCAGAGTTAGGGAGAAAGGTGTTCTAGGCAAAGCACACAGAACAAGCCAATGTTGTAGATCGGAGAGTCTTGGTGGATTCCGGGGATGGTGTAGTTGGCGTCTTAAGACTTGGGTGGGGGCGGTGAATCTCATAGTTAGAGGAGGTCATTTTGGAGGGGAATAAATGCTAATCTGAAATGCTGTGCTTGCGATTAATACTGGAGAAAAGTTGACAGTTTTTAAATAGTCTCTCCAATAAGAAGCCTGAGAAGATGGCTTTTGAGACAAGCTGTGAAGAATGGTTAAGATGTAATCCAATGAACAGGACAGAGAGGGCAGAAGCGACATGTTCGAGGAATCCTGGTTAGTTCAGTAGCCCAGAGACACATGGTAGAGAAGACAGATTGGAGGTCTGTTTCAAGCATCCTTACAAGTCATAGAGAGGAGTCAGTACAGTTTCTAATCTATGAAGGTTTCCGGAAGATACCGTGAAGTTACTGTTGCCAGGACTCCCCGTGAAGACTGTGTTTCTTTCTACCCCGCCCTCCACATAAGTCTCTTCGAAAAGGGAATAGTGAGGGGGGAAGGGCACGAGTCCAGTCCACGGGTGCTCCCTACCTCGGAAAGGGCTCTGTCAGCCGGTAAAAATGCAGGTGCTGGAAAACCCACAAGCCTATCTCTGTGCGTTTCCACAACACAAAATCTCAGAAGTAGAATGTTGAGTGAAAAAGCCGGTTTGGGGGATTGTAAGTACAGTCTAACACATTCCTAAGATATAAAAATAGCACTACATTCTGTTTATACCTCTGTATGTATGTTCAAGCAGGAACGTACAACCTGGATAAGGACCAGGTTCCTCAGAGTTTCTCTTGGAGGGATGAGGGCACCGGGGAGGGAGCTCAACGGGGGGCCCAGGCACCAGGGACCTCCGCGCTCTCTCTGCTGTTTACCTTCTTTGTAAAAGGAAGAGGCGGTCGTGGCAAAATGTTCCTGTTTGTTACTTACGCATTGGGAGGGTGGGGCTGGGAGGAAATGCGCGGCTGTAATTTGGGCAGAGGCTGAGACCAGAGCCTCTGATTGGCAGTCCTCGTTAGAATGTGGTCGAGGATTTAGCTTTTTTTTGAGCTCAATCTGGATGTTAATAGTCATTCTTAGATGTTCAGGGCTCGATGTTACTTTCTAGCCAAAGTGATGGATGAATGCCCACAGCTGACGTAGTCCGGCGGGCCTTGCCCGGTGGTGAGGCTTCCTCTACACACTGAACTGGGAGAAACCAAGGCTGCGTGCCCTGCTGTCCAGGGGCAGTGAATATCCTTATTCCACACTGAGGTGTTCAGTCATTTTCTCATGAATGAGGTTCTTAGAAAAGGCTCCATATTTTCGGGGCACCCAGATGGCTCAGGCAGCTAAGCAGCTGCCTTTTCAGCTCAGGTCAGAATCCTGGGGTCCTGAGATCAAGTCCACATCAGGCCCCCTGCTTCTCCCTCTCCCTCTACCGGTCCCCTCCGTTCATGCTCTGGCTCACTCTGTCTCTCTCGAATAAATAAATAAAAATCCTTTATTAAAAAAATGCCTATATTTTCAAGTGTTGAGCCACACGAACAGTCTGAACACCAAACACTAACAATCTGAATGTCCTCTCTTGATTTTCCCCCATCTTGTTTTGTCCTATCTTGTTTGTTTTATAAAATTGCATGAACGCTTTGGTTGAGTGTAGATTGTTATTACTTTTTAGGGTTAGGCAATAATTTAATGATGTAACTTCTAAAAATATTCAAAACAACTACAAAAACAGGGGGTTTTTTGCCTCCAAAAAGCATTTCTTTGTTGAGCACATAACACACACAAAGGAGCTAGCATTGAGAGCAAGAATCATTCTTGAAGTCAGAGGAGCGGGAAGTCCTTTGGAGCTCCACACACATAGATCCTGTCCTTCTCCGTGCTGGCATGCATTCTTGTTCCTGGAGCTTGTGATCAGACCCACTCCCAACAGTTACATTGCATCACATAGCTTTGGGGCATTTATGGGCACATCTCAACCTCTAAAATTTCAGTTCTTTCATCAGCAAAACTTTAAGCGAATCTCACATCTTTTCTAAATTAGAAATGTAACCTTGACCTCAGTCCCAGAGTTACCATTGTGCACAGAAAGAAAACACTGTGTAATGTTGAAATAATGTGCAAACTGAAATGATAGAAATGAAAAATACTTTAATGTTTCTGAAGAGGCATTGTTCCCACAAATGCATCAGTTAAGATTAGGCTCACCCGCAAGTAACAGCAACAGCGAAAGAAGGCACCCAAAGCAAATACAAGTTCATTTCTCTGTCACAAAGAAGAAATCCAGTCTAGACTGGAATGGCAGCTCCTCAATCATCAGGGGCTCTATGCTGCCTAGTAGTCTAAGATGGTTGCCCAGTTCCAAGCCATCACATCTGTATCCCAGCCAACAAGGAAGAAAAAAGAAAGGCATACCCCCTTTTTAGGAGACTTCCTGGAAGTTACTTATTAATTAATCCTCTTAGTCACACGTAAGTACAGCTAAGCCATACTTAGCTACAAGAGAAGCTAAGACTTTCCAATTTCTCCATGGTCTCTTTTAAATAGAAAGGTGAGTTGAAAAGCCACTCCCAGCATGACATAGAGCCAGAGGTTTTCCAAACACACAATTGAATTAATGCTTCATCACCACGTCACCATCTTCATATCCTTTTCGACAGCACCTGCCCCAGACAGGGTGGAGGAGAGCAGACTGTGGCTTCTCTCTACAGCCATGCTCAGGATCAACTTCTAAGTCAGCCAAACCGACCGGCTCATTTTCATTCTTCAGTACATCACAGACTATTTTTGAAGAAGAGTTTAGAACATGGCCAAAAGTGAGAACAGTTTTATGAATCATGACTCCTTCTTATAATGCAATACCATATAATAAAATATTATCTGGCAGATGTTAGTATCTTGGGGGAAATGCTCCACATTGGGTTCCCTGAAAAGATCAGGATACAAGAGTGTTCTACAGAGCGCGACACCCATTAAGTTGGAGATAAAGGTAGGTAAGTAGGGACCCATGTCCTTGTGAGAGCCCGCACTCACTGCCCTGTAGACCCGTCTCAGAAATTTGCAAGCTAGATGGGCATAATGAAGACTTGTTAGAATGCTTACCTTTTGCCAGTACCATGATAGTGAATATTTCTATACTCTTAGCAGTTCCCTGTGTAATACACGTAATCCTGTTTCAATCATCAGCTTTACCCAAGTCAGACCCACTTCTAGATAAAAGGCCAGGCTGAGGATGCGCCAAAGAGAAGCAGAGGAGAAAGCAATGGCAAATTGAGGGTTTGCTCTTTGTTTATACAAAGTGAGAAGTAAGTAAACTGTAGTTTCAGCTTTTTTGGGGCTTAGGAATAGGGTAGAGGTCAGGAGGTGGGAAGATTAGAATTATTCCTGATTATTTACTGCTTTTTCCCCAGAAAATGCATTACGGAACATCTCAAGGGTATCTTTGCTCTGTCAACAGAAGAGTGATAGCCAGGATCATAGATTCTAGTGAAAATGGTGAAAAGTGCCTGATTTGGTTTTTTTTTTCTCCACATCAAATTTTCCAATAATGTATCACTAATAATATATTCATTTTTTAAAAGATCTTATTTATTTCTTTGAGAGAGAAAGAGAGCACGAGATGTGAGAAGGTCAGAGGGAGAAGCAGACTCCCATTGGGGCTAGGAGTCCAATGTGGGTCTCCATCCCAGGACTCCAGGGTCATGACCTGAGCCAAAGGCAGTCGCTTAACCAACTGAGCAACTGAGCCACCCAGGTGCCCAATATATCCATTTTTTAAACAGAAAAAGGCTATATTGAAAATAAGCCATAGGAAAATATATGCATATACTTCCTTTTCAAGGTTATTTTCTTAACTGGGACCTTTTTACAAATGTAAATATGAATTATTGGTCTTTTCAGTACATTCTCATTTTTTTGTCTTAAAATCAGATCCTTTCAAGGTCCAGTCCTACTGGACGAGTGGGATGTTCATCTTTCGCTCCTGCCCATGTCCTTTCTACCGAAGGAAACGTAGAAAGCAGGACCGTGCAGACCATTGCTGCCTCCATGCCCAGTCTTAGGGTCAGTGAGAGGAACGTTGCATCTGTAACCCTAAATATAAAGATAATGGTTGATAACACTGAGCTTGGGGTCTTTGTTCCTTGTGAACTCCCTGTGCTATTTGCACCAGTCCCGAGCAGAATGGAGCCAGGCCTGAATAATCATGACATTGATCTTATAGGAAACCAGCAGGACTAGACACAACTGTAAAACCAGCAGGTCTAGCCTTCTCCCTTCTTAGATAAAAAACTTGCAAAGTAGAGTCTGGGCCAGTGACCCTTGTCACTGCATGCGCACAAACGTGTGTTGTACACGAAAACTGAATCACATCTTCTGAAACAATATTACTTCTTCCCAATATGTGTGACGTATCCTAATATTTCCTATACTGTTTCTTTTTCTCTTTAATTCTGGGTGCAACCCTATAAATTGATTTTGTTACGCACTAATGGATCTCCGCCTTCAGTTTGGATAATCCCTGCTCTGTCTGCTTTTTGAATACATTGTAGCATCTTCCAGCTTTCAAGTTCAAAATGCTTTCCTGTTGTCTTAGTTTCTTCCATTAGAAGTTGCCGCTAGTAGGAATGTTGATACATTTCATTTGTTCTCAAGCTCAGTAATCATAGTTTCACTTGCTGGGTTTCTTATACTTACAGAAAAAGCTGTTACAGGTCTTTTTTTTTTTTAAGATTTTATTTATTTATTTGACAGAGAGAGATCACAAGTAGACAGAGAGGCAGGCAGAGAGAGAGAGAGAGAGGGAAGCAGGCTCCCTGCTGAGCAGAGAGTCCAATGCGGGACTCGATCCCAGGACCCTGGGATCATGACCTGAGCCAAAGGCAGCGGCTTAACCCACTTGAGCCAGGCACCCTATTACAGGTCTTTTGATGTTGTTGTTGTTATTTCCTGGAAACCTTTCAGATAAAATATATTCCTCTTTTGACATCTTTACTTTTTTCCTCCATGGGCTCATTTTCGTAAAATGCTCTGTGAAAAATGTCCTGTTTCATCTTTTGATTATTGTAGGGTGAGATGTTAGGAGCAAAGCCTTTCCGAATTGGCCTCTCTTTGGAGTTATTTTCCTTGTGTCCAGTTCTTTGGGAGCAGCAGGAAAAGAGCTCTGCCTCCATGCAATCATCCAAAATTCCAGGCCTCTAGCCAGAACTCTGGGGCACTATTGTTTGCTAAAAACAGAAGGGTTAAAACCCTGGTCATGGCGATGACATTGTCCAAATGCTCACGATTGCAACAAGAAGATGGGAACTATTTGGATAATGGATTCATGGATTTAATTCAGTTGGATTTTTATAAGGGAGGTAAAAATAACATGTATAATTTAATTTTCATCTTTAACATTTTTTTCCAAAATTAAATTTCATTTTGGTCAAAATTATTTTATAAAATAGGATGATTAATGATGGTTTCAAATAATGGAAACCGGCATCTATAATTAACTCCAGAGGAAGGAAATTCTGGGTCCTGATACCAAAGCACATCTAAGTGGCATTACTGGCATTTTCAAATTTTGTTTTTGTTTTGTTTTGTTTTGTCATTACTGAAAACATATGGTTCAAGTTGATCTATGTCCTTTCTATGCTTTGCTTATCTTTTTTCTTTTCCCCAGATACATCCTCAGTAACTTTCTCATGTATTCTATACAACTACCAAAATTTCCTAATATATGTAAGCATTGCCATTATCAAAAGGGTAGGTGGAAAGGCCCAGGCTAGTATGAATACTGTTTTCTTACTGATTTCCTTGTGTGGGTCTCCTCATTTGTGCCCCTTTGGTTCTATATATTCTTAGGAAAATTTAATCTTAAGACATTTAATAAAACTAAATCCAAAAGAGCAGAAAGGATTTGATTTTTTGTAAAATTCCATAGCCTTAAGATCAGTTGGATCCTCAAAATTAGTATGTTTGACATGAAGTTTTCTTTTTTTTTTTTTTTTTTTTTTTTTAGCTACAGCAATAATGCTAAGTTTCCCTTATAATTAATGGTTCATCCTGGTTTATTTAGTCTCCTTCTAGTCACTGAAAACAATTAAAATGTTCACAGGCTAGCCTACCTCAAGCTCCAGTTCAGAATTCATGTGCCTCTGTGACTCTGTGACCAGAGTCTTCCCGAGTCTCTCAGCAGACAGCTGCAGCTGGATAGACGTGTTTACATAGGGCAGAAAGTCGGTTTCGAAGAGTCTGGTTTCCACTTCCTTTAGCGCTGTTCAGGAATTATAGCCCACAGTGCTTCGGAATGAAGTCTAGTCCGGCATATTCCTTGCTTCCTCCTGTACAAGGTTTTATTTTTATTTCTGATTTGTTGGGTGAAAATAAAGGCTGGTGGCGTGGAGGCTGCACTTTCATCCCTCCCTTTGTTTGGAAGAAATCCTTTCAAGGATTCGGTTAGCAGGATTGGCCCTGTGCAGACATACTTCTTTTCTCTGCCCCTTTTGAGCCAAGTGGATTGCAAGGACTAGTTCTTCCGTGAGCCCTTTCACAGTCCATAAGCTCAAGTTCATGTCCCAAAGTGATGGGGAACTCAGTATTGTCATATATTTGATACCTATGTTTTTGCATGTATCATAAAGGAAAAAATTACTGCCATTATAAACTGGCTATGAAATCTGAAAGTTTTGATCTTCTGAGGACACATGGAATTGAGGACCCATTAGTTAGCCAGACACTCAGAGGAAAATGATCTTGGTGCCTCAGTTTAACTTTATCTCAGAGCCAAGGAGGGGTTTCCCCAAGGTAAAACAAGCATAAGAGTCTAGAGTTAAAGCAGTTGTTGCATTTTCTCCCACCATGGTGATGGTGGTGATGAACAGGAACGTGAGAGATCGTGGGGGGTGTTCATGGCCCCCTCCATTCCTGGGAAGGCAGATGCCTGGCTGGAGGAGGCTGCGAAGTCAAGGCGAGAGGTCTGGCTCTGCCAGCGGAAGAGAGCCGTTTGCTTTTCAGGAGGCCAAGTGGCCCAGGGAGTGTTCTTTGCAGTGGCCCGTTGCTGCGTTGGGTACCAAGCCCAGTGGAACCGGTCCTGGGAGCTCCGTCTCTGGGAGCTCTTAGCTCGTTGCCCTCCCGTGTACTCCCTGCTGCCGCCTAGGACTCGGCCCTGTTGGCACATAGACCAAGAAGTAAGAGAGGATTATGATTCTAGTCTCTAGATCATTTGCTCCAAGAGAGAAAACAAATTTATGAATTCAGTTTAAGAAAGAAATGCGTATCGTAATGAAGAAGACTCCAGATGTTGTCACAGCAGGTCCATATTACACTGAGGAGACAAGTCTGGGTGCACCTGTCAGAGTTCAGGCAAAGAATTCAGAGCTGCACTTCATCTACCAAAATAGTGAAGTACAAGGTGTCAAGACTTTCGGTGGAAGCAGAACCTACCAAGCAGTTCAGCTGGAGGAAAGGAAAGCTGTGTGTTTAATTGGCTCGGGGACAGGACAGCAGGGCAGGGACACTGGCACAGACTGCCATCGGATGGGCCACAGTTTCATCCCGAGCTCCATCCCTCATAGCTGGGCGAGGTTGGGAAGAATGGCTTACCCTTAACCTTACGAGCTGTTTGTGGCAGGTAAAGGTCCCTCGCAGGTTAGTTAAAAGAGTGAAACAAGACAGATGACATCTAGTATGTTGACTGACACATAGGCAGTGCTTAGTGAACGTTAGTTCTGTGCTTTCCCCGTGCCCGGTCTCTAATTAGAATAGCTTTCCCCATTTTGTGTGTTTCTTCTTGGCAGGAAGACTGACCATTGCTCCCACCTGTGTTGTTCCATACTGATTTTTTTTTTTTTTGGTATCCATCCTTCCCTGCTCTCTTGCGCAGTGAGTGCAGCACCTCCCACGAGGCCCTTGCTACTTTACATCTCTAGGAATGGCGGTGGTGGAGTGAACACACAGGAATTTTACTGTCACTGTCCTATTTCAGGAACTTACGGGATGCAAGGGTATCGTTAGCATAATAGTTTTATATAATTTTTATTCTGGCATCTGGCATTTGTAACGTTCTCAGGGAAGAGTATCTGGACCATTTAAGGCGCTCCTTCGTCATGCTTAAACCATAGCAGTATCGACCTCTGTTGGTATTTTAGTGGATAATTCTGGTTTTTGGTTTTTTTAGAGGGGGATTGGTGAGGCTGCTGTGCGTTGTAGAATATCTGGCAGCAAACCTGGCTTCTACTTCCTAGATGCCAGTGACAGCAACAGAAAATGACAGCGGACATTGCCAAATGTCCGGGGTGGGGAGCTGGAGAATGGGGGCAGAATCAGTCCGCATGAGAGAACCACTGGTCTGTCCTTAAGGTTTGTGATTCCATAGCAACGGGGTCAATAAATGTACTAAAGCAAGGACCGAAGTCAGGGCACGCCCCATGAAACTAATGCAGTATATGACCACTGAATTGAATTTAAGTAAAAAATTTTTCTTAAAAGAAGTAAATGTGAAACAGATATGAATTCAAATTTATTATGTACTGATAAACAGATAAAAAAAATTTTAAATACCAGAGGGAATTCAAGGAAGAAAAAGTACAATGAGGACAGTCAGAAAGATGTTCCTTTTTAATGAGGCGATTCACATTTCTGTTTGTCATGTTAAAAATGGACTTTGTTTCCTCCCTAAATGAAGACATGAGCACATACAGGAGTGCTTAAGAGCTAGGCGACATAAGAGAGATTCGGTATTTGTTAGATGAGAAAAAATGGAGGCTTTTCTTTAATGCTGAGATGCATGTGTTTAATTAAAAGTGCTTTTAAATAGAATGCCAAGGGACAGAAAGTGTGTATTGCAGAAGAGACCCCTGAGCTGAGCATCCAAGGGACCCAGGACACCATCTCAGCAAGGTCACTGGCCAGGCGCCTTCCCCCAGAGCTCTAGAATTTTATGAGCCCATAATTTTTAGGTCCCCCATGAGGTGGTAATGTCAATGCTTTTTTTTTCTCGTAAGTCAGCTGATTGGTGCTTGCTTATCCCCGTCCTCATTGTGATAAAATCTTCAGTGCATTGTGTACTGCAAACTGGACACATGATAGATAATTTGATATAGAAAAATCATCTCTCTGCCTCATTGAAAAATTTCATAGACTTGATAGGTGCCTGCAGGTCACGTTTTATTGTCATTTCCACTCAGTTTGTCCAGTGTGGCTTGGGGCGCCCTCGCGGAGCAGCGGGGGAGGCAGGTGCCTGGTTGTGCAGTGTTGGTTTTCACGCTCTACCTGAACCCTGAGCTCTGTTTCCTGCGAAAGTGCTCACAGGATTTGTCCAAACAGCTAGTCCCTTCCCAACGCAGACCCGCCGACACTTCCTTTCTGAACAGATTTTGGATTATAAGGTTGGAGTCAAGTCTTGCTTCCAAATCATGACCTAACAGCCTCTGTGCTTACACAGAAGAGTATCAGTTTCCTGTTTTCCGTCCTGCTGTCAGGTGAATAGCTGTGGCCTCCGCACCCACCCCCCCCCCCCCCCGCCCCCAGAGAGATTACCAGGACCGATAATTGTTGTGGTAATGCATTTTCCTGCAAGCCTTTTTAAATACGCCGCTTTCAGAGGGCTCCATTACATGCTTTTCAAGAATGCAAAGTCGTAGTAAGTATCCTTGCTTCATGACTCAAGCACAGGTGCCTATTAAGATCAACAGTAAGTAATTCTCAAGTGTGCACATCCTTTGAAATTTATCAAAAGCAGTAAACAGGGTAAGTACTAAATTGTTTATTTCTGATACCTGGGAGTAGTTAGCTTACAGGGTGCTCTGCCGACCATTGTCAGAGAGTGTCTGGGAACCAGAACCTGTCAGTGAGAGTGGCTTGTCCCCTGCTCGCTTCCAGACCCACAGATTCGCAAGACACAGACATAACAGCACTGCACACAGTCTGTTCCCAAGCCGACCCGTGTGTCTGTCCCCTATGAAGTGGTGCTTACGTGTGTGATTAACGACTGTGCGCCAGCACACCTTCTCCACGCTCTGTTTTCCTTAGCAGCCCAAGTATTCGAAAACAAATAACACAGAAACGATTCCATGCCATATTCCGTGCGATGTGTGAGAATCTGGCACTTTCTTCTGTTTTCTACACATTATTTGCCTCCATATTTCCTTTGCATTTGGAAGCCATAGCCCCTGGACCTCTATTCCTGTATCCTGTTTCCTTCCCCAACTGCAGTTCTTTGTTACTCCTCCCCTCCCCAGTTTGTCTCTTCAGATACAGAACTAAGCTTAGCTGGCCCGTTTAGCCATCTGCGATGGTCATACCTTTATCTGTGATGACATTTATACCTTTTGTTAAGCCTGTTTTGCTACTGCAGGGAAAAAGGAAGCACGATAGGGTGATCGGAAAACATTTTTCATTGTTTAATTTTATGGTTTGTGTCCACCTCTCTCCCCTGAACGATGGCCAGGACGCGATCACCTTGGGCTCTGAGTCGCGCTTCGCTGGTTCCTTCACATCTCTCTCTGATCATTCATTCATTCGCGTGCACCTGGTACTGGGACAGGCACTGGACGTCCAGAGCTGAGTAGGACATGGTCCCTGGCCTCTGAGTGGGAGAGGCCACGTAAGTCTAGTTGGGACGCCCCATGCAGAGAGAGGTGAGAGCACAGTAAAGGAGCAGACCACAGAGCCGGCCAGCTCTCCCTGAGGGGATCCGGGCAAACTTCTGGAACATCTGAACCGAGGCTTAGGCAGTGAGTTAAAGAAGAGAGGTGGGAGAGAGGAACGTGCCCGTTGTTCCCATCTGGAGGGGCTCGGAGATGACAAACGCAGTACGTGTGAGCTCGGCAGGAAACTCGGTATTAGTGAAGAACCAGATTTCAGGCAGAGTGAACGTGGACGTGGACGTGGGCGCGTACTTGAGGTTACATCGGGGTGGCCTTAGTGTTAATGATAAGGCACTTGGAAGTTTTCCTTGAGGCAGTAATGAGCTATTGAAGGGAGGAGAGCATGGCTGCCACATGGTGAAGTTGAAGGAGAGAAGAGGTGGATTGTGAAGTGAGCTTGCAGCGTTTCGGCAGAATGAAAGGATTTTAAATAACTGCTCTTCATATAGTTGTGGCCAAGTGTTGGAAAACTTTGCTGTCCTCCCGCTGCCTTTTTGTTTTGTTTGTTTTAGAGATGCCCAAGTTCATCAGTGCCTACTGTACGCCTTGCGGTGTCCGTGTCTCACACAGACGCGCCCCCTTTCCTCTTGGAGCTTGGTCTAATACAGGAGCTTCAAGTGGAAACCAGGGTCCGGCTGGAAGGACCTTGATCAAACACTGCACACAGTCATCTGTGTAGCAACACTGAGCAGTTTCTCCAGTATAACAGCATTGAAAACACACACGCGCACACTTGCTGCTTGACTCCCTGCCCCTCAGAGCTGATCAGCCCAGAGAACAGGTTGTGTTGGTTGAGGTAACGGACTCCTCCGGTCGGCATGGATCATTTCTCTTCTCTTCCCAAATCGACTCCGCTCGTGCTCTCTCCTTTACCTGCGAATCCTTTCACTCCTCGCTAACCCCTACCCTCCACCCCCAACTCCTTACTTCTCTGCTTGGAGAGCTCCTGTGTCCCTCAGAGACTGACTCCCTTCACCCCCATTGTCCAGCCCTACCCCGCAGCCTCCATTCCCCCCCGGCCCCCCGCACCACACCCCTTCCCTCCAGTCCAATAGCAGACAGTCTCACCCCTCAGCCCTCTGGAATGCTTCACGTCAGGGACCCTAATCCTGGGACACTACCCCCTGAGCAAAATGCCTGGGCGTAGCAGGAATTCACGAAATGCTTAAGAATTGAGTATGATTTCTAGCAAGTGGGAGAGTTGTTCTCTTGGTAACAGGGATGCGGACCGTTTTTGTGAGTGCCTGCTACCCACCATAAGGCAGTAACGAAGTACTGGACATGTGTTATCTCGCTTGAATCCCCCAGCAAGTCAAATGAGGACACTGAGATTCTAGTAGGTTAAGTAACTCACCAGCATTCACTGGCCGCTCACCAGCATTCACTGTGCTCGTGTGCACAGCTGTCCAGACTGCATCCAGTCTGCCTGATACTAACCAGGAGGATGGTCACCGTTCCTCTTCTGGGCGCCCACTCTATAATGACCTTTGACAAAACTAACTGAACATCCCTCTTCTGTGGGCCGCTGTACCACTCCCATGCTAAAGTCACCACAGCTTTTCCCAGGGGACCCCTGAGATAGGGATTGTTACTGTCCATGAGCTGCTCTGGTTTTGACCACCACTGATCAGATCACTAGAATTGTCCCAAATAGTAGTAAAAAGGAATGCTCATTCTGCTGTATCACTTACTCGAAAAAAATAAAATAAAGGACATAGTGACTTTATAGCTAAATTCATTCCAAATTGAATATTTTTAGAGAAATATTTTTCAATTTGTCAAAAGCATATCAGCAGTCATAAAAACTTTTCACATCCTCTGGCACCATTCTCTCACCCGTGGGAATTTAGTCCAAGAATATAATTTGAAAGAGGTTAAATCTCATCTGCACAAATATTTTGCAGCATTATTTATATTGGAAACAACCCAAATGTCTAACAGCAGGGGGAACAATTTTGTAAATCTTGATACATCCACCTAGCAAAGTTATAAACTAAAAAAAAAAAAAAAAGTTATAAGCTGCCACTTAAGATCATAAATTTCGAAAGCTTGTAGTAACAGGAAGAAAAGTCTGAAAATTTTAAAGTACAGGGGCAAACTACAAAATTCTACCTATTGTGTAAGAATTTACAAGCATATGAAGTAGGTAAAGGAAACCATAAAGAAATAGAGTGATGGGCTGATGTACTTAGAATTTGAACTTATTATGCGACACTTCATGATTTTACTTTCTGAATTCTTATTAAAATGTGTGGGAAGGCAAAGTTACGTGCTGTCTCAGCTACCTCCCCAGGAACATCTCTAGCAATTTGGGGCAGGAGAGGGGCTGGCTGAAGGTGACTGTCATCTGTGCTTCTGCAAGAAATACGCTGTCTTATCAGGCCTGATGATTCATCTTCTTAAGCCACTCAACTAACTTGAATTTTGTCAATGGACAGAAATGACCGGGTGGCATTGAATAAATGATTCTGTGCATGTTGTAAAAAAGTAAAAAGGATCTTCGACGGTAATCATGCTAACTATGTCCTTTGATACAATCTGGAACAGAATTAAAAAGTTGACAGTCCCATCTGTGGTAAATGCTTTGCTTTGGGTGACCATAGCGGAAGAAGAATCTTGCCCTTGGCAATGAATCCTTAAAGCATGGTAGCCTAAAGCAGAGTGGAGAGCCATCTTTTTAGAGAGCGTAGGGAAGTGGAAGGTTTTCTCTGCCTACGGGAGAATCATTTTACCGTTGTATAGGAACAAGATGGAATGCAGGGGAGCAGCCTGGAGGTGGTGGCCACTTCAGCTGTCCTTTGAACCAGAGTCATACCTGCGACTGCCAAAACCTGCCCTTGTTTTGAGAAGCTGATAGCAAGTTTCCACCTTGATTCCCCACAGTAACTGAAGCTGGCTTTGGTGCTGATATCGGGATGGAGAAATTTTTCAACATCAAGTGCCGAGCGTCTGGCCTGGTGCCCAACGCGGTCGTGCTAGTGGCGACGGTGCGAGCTCTGAAGATGCACGGAGGCGGGCCGAGCGTAAGTCCCCTGCTTCCTTCCCAGTAAAACACGTTTTAAAATTCAGATGAAGCAGGATTCCGCTTCAGACCTGCTCCATAGCTGTGGTATTTTTACAAATCACCCTTGTAAGGCTCTGGCCTTACATTTGGTAAATTCAAGTAAACGGGGACTCTCACACAGTCATTTCAAAGCAGTATTTTGGGAAGGAGCAGAATGTGACCACCTTTTAGTCCTAAGATTTATACCTAGAAACTCAGGTCAACATTTTATAATCTCATGGTGACGGGAGGCTGGAAGCTCTTGTTCCGAGCAGAGAACATAAGGATTAGAGTGATTTCTTTTGTGGGTGAGGTTCTTTTGTTAGTGTTCGTACACACAGTTTTTTTGGTTCACTACACTGTCTCATCAGATTTCCTCCAGAACCATTTTCCTTCTGTTTCTGCTTATTCTGATTTCATTTTATAGCTCTGTTATGACACTGAATTATTTCTAAAAGAGCTTTGCTTGGAAAAGACACCCTGTTTTAACTTTTTTTACAGACTTTTGATATTAACCTGCCTTATATACATAATTCACACACATTTGAAAGAAAATTTTTTTCTTTTTTCATTTTTAGTTTTTTTTTTCAAAGAGAGAATAAGAAATAACATACTTCAACTGAGTAACATACTTCATCTTTGAAATAAAATTAAGTTGGAATGTCATTATTATTTATACTGTTGTTACATTAGACAAACTACCAAATCGGATTGCTTCATTGGTAATGCTATGTATACAAAAGTCACATAATCAATGATTATTATATAGCAGGAACAAGTAACAATTTCGTCATCATAAAATACGTCTCTGATGGGCATTGTATAATCATTTTAGCAATTCTTTGTCCTAGGAGAGCCTGACGTTATTTTATGCCATTTTACAGAGAAGGGATTTGAGGTTCAGCCACTTCGGAGAATGTGAGCAGTGTGACCAGACCGAGAGCCAGATCTGAAGTCTGAGGTTTAGATCCAAATTCCTTTCTCTGTCCACCAGGCAGAGCTGAGTGTTAATGAAGGGTAAACATTGAATCCCAAATCCACCCATAATAACGAACACTTCAGTAGTTCATTGTCGGCTAAAGCTTCATCATTAATTCAAATGTAAGATTGACAAAATGTGTATTATTAAGCAGTCGATCCTGAGAAATTCTGAGTTTGATCCAAACACCATTTGTTGCTGCAAGACTCTTGAACCTCAGATTTTGAATCTGTATACCAATTTCCGTTTTCAAAAAACTATTCCTGCTTCCATACAATGCATTTGAAATTCTCCCTCACTGTTTTGCACCCCGAATGTTCTAAAACCAAAGCGTTTTGGTACTGGAAAGGGCTTAGAGATTGAGTCTGGCTCAGTCCTTGTAAAGATGAAATGACTAAGCTAAGAGGAAGGCTCACTGATTTGCTTCGTATCATCCATCTTCTTAGGGGACTAACCAGACTCAAGGTCTCTTGAGTTCTAGTCGAGTGTTTTTCTATACTCTCCTATCTGTCTCGTTAAAAATTCTCTATGTGATTTATAATCCTGTTTTAGTTCATCTTAATGTATGAGCTTGTTTTATAGTGGTTGCTTTTCCCTCTTTTGTACGCCTTCTACTTCACATCTTGTTTCCGGCCCAGTGATTATAACAGGACTCACAAGGGGTAGGCACAGATCTGGGCAGAGGACGATAAAAAGAAAGGATCAGGAAGCCTGGCACAGCTTAGTATCCCTCTCCCGAGCTCCACAAGAGCCTTCCCCAATGCACTGTTTTATGACTCTCTGTGTGTGTGTCTCTCTTCTCTACTCTGAATTCCTTGAGATAAGGGACTATGTCTTATTAATGTGTGTATCCCTAATGCCTGGCAGAGTCTGTATCCAGGAAATGTTTTCAACAACTAAATAATAAATGAACTTTCATCTTCTTAATCCTATACTCTGTATTATCCATCTCCGTGTCTTTCCTTCGTACTTGAAACAACTCTGTGATAATGTTTTTGATCCGTTATAATTTCTACTTCCTTTGGATATCATTACACAAATAACCATAGCGGCCTCTTATGTTTATCCAGATTGGTTTTTTTCCATAATTTGTGCAGTGGAAAATCCTGTCCTCCTTGAACTTGCCCATTTTAGCCCCAATAATTTTAAATTCATATCCTGTCTTCCAAAATGCTGACCATTCATGCTGCAGTGTAGGAACTAATATTGTCATACTGATGGATCCTTGATAGCCTTTACAATTAATTCTTTAAATACATTGTATTAAGAACCAATACACTGTGTATCCATGCCAAAAGAGATTTACTGTAAGAAACTGGCTCACACATTGTCAGTCATGGAGGCTGATAAGGCCAAAATCTACAGAGGGGCTCACCAGGCTAGAGCTTTAGGAGGGCTTCTTTCCAGTTCCAGTCCTACTCTAAAGGCAGTCCGCTGGAGAATTTCTCTTGCACACAATCTTTTTCTTCTATTAGGGCCTTCAACAGACTGGATACAGACTAGCCACATGGTGTGGGTGGGACAGAAAGGCAGGGCACGGATCTGTTTTACTCCAAGTCCACTAATTTAAGAGAATAACCCCCAAAACACCCCACAGAAACACTCTGAATAATGTTGGACCAACTGTCTGCTACCCTGTGGCATGAACTGATACCTGAAATTAGCCATCCTGCCGTTGCTACTGCTGTTCATGGACAGGGCAATCACCAGATCTTCTTTTCTTTCTTTCTTTTTTTTTTTATTTTAATAACAAGTTGGCCTAGTACTGTTTATTTAAATAGGCCCTCCTCCTGTCTGATCTTTACTTGGTGATACATGTGTAGGTCTTTTTCTGGGATCTCTCTTCAGCTCCACTGGTCTGTTTACATATCACTGTGTCTGTGCCGCACTGGTAGCCTTTATGGCAAACTCCACACCTGGGTGTTCTGTTTCTGCATGCACGCCTGGCCTGGTATCCGTCCTTTTGGCTTCCATATGTATTTTAGAATCAGCTCATAAACCTCCGTAAAGAATCTTCTCAGCATTTTTACTGGAAGGGCATTGTGCCAAGAGGATATTTGATGGGTTGCCATATAAGATCCTGGGATGCCTCTTCACTGATCTGGGTCTTTTTAAGTGTATTTTAGTAACAACTTATAGTTTATTTAGCAAAGGGTTTCTCCATCTTTTTATGGATTTGTTACTGTGTACTTTACATTTTTGTATAGTGTAACAGGTTGCTTATGGATTCTTATATACTGTTTTTATATCCACTGCTTTTTAAAATTAAGGTGTAATTGACGCAAAACCTTACATTAGTTTTAAGTGTCAAATAGAATGATTTGACATTTGTGTACATTACAGAAGGATCACAAATCTCATTAGCATCGGTCGCCATGCATAGTTACAAGAATTTTCTTGCAACGAGGGCTTTTATGATATACTCTCGGGGCGCCCTGGGTGGCGCATTGTTTAAGTGTCTGCCTTCGGCTCAGGTCATGATCTCAGAGTCCTGGTATTGAGCCCATAGCGGGCTCCCTGCTCAGCGGGGAGTCTGCTTCTCCCTCCCTCTGCCCCTCCCCCCTGCCTGTGCACATGGGCTTTCTCTCTCCCTTTCTCTCTATCTCAAATAAATAAAATCTTTAAAAAAAAATCTACTCTCAGCAACTTTCAAGTATGCAGTACAGTATTATTAACTGTAGTCACAGACTAAATTGTACTGATTTACCTGTAGACACTTGAGAGTTCCATGTGGTCAATCATGTCTGAAAATAATGACAGTTTTGTTTCTTCCTTTCTAATCTTTGTGCTTTTTTCTTGTTACTAACCAGGTCTTTCTAGCTGGCAGTGCAGTGTTAGGTAGGAGTGGTAACAGTGGGCCTCCTTTTACTATCCTGATCTAAAAGAGAATATGTTTAATACTTCTTAACTATATACGATTTTTCTACAGGTGTGTAGTGTATGTTTTTTATCCAATTAAGGAAACTGACTTCTCTTCTTATTTTGTCGTTTTTATTCTAAATAAATGTTGAATGACTTTCTTCATCTCTTGAGATGGTATGGTTTTTCTCTTTAATCTATTACTATTACAAATTATATTACTTACTCAACTTGAGTACTCCATCTTTGAACTGCTCTTGCCACCCCCATGTTGTTGTGAAAAATAGGCCACCCGAAGGGAAGAGTAATGGCAATTACTTTAACATTATTTAGAATTTATTGAGAATGATGGTACACCTTCTATAAGTCAGGTTTCATGCAAATTATGTCTCATTTTATGCTAGGATAATGGGCACCAGTGAGAAAGTTCTCCATATTGGCTCCAGTTAGAATCACCGGGGGAGTTTCTCAGTGTTACTGATCCTGGGTCTCACTCCCAGAAATCCTGGTTAAATTGGCCTGAGTGGAGCCCAGACAGACATCAGTGTTTCTTAAAAGCTTCCAGTAAGACTCTTAGGTTCAGCTGGGGCTGCCAGTTGTTGGTTTAAAAGCACATTTTGTGCTTTTTAAATGCAGCTTTCTGAAAAGTGACCATGATTTGTTTTTCCTTCAGATCTTTATCAGAGTAAAAAAAAAAAAAAATCTTTTTTTTAAGCAAAAACAAAGGGGGCAGAATAAATTGGTCAGGATTCCCAGTAACAGTAAATAAATCTTCTTCACTCCAGTGTTTAGTACGATGCCAATTAACCGCCGTTTATTTTTTTAAAGATAAGAAAACCAAGCCTCCAGATTGGCAAACACATTGGCAAGTTGCTGGTTTCCAAGCGAGTTACCCTTGTCAGATCCACTCAAGTCTTTTCAGTATATTTGGGCTTTTCAGCACGCCCAGCCTGCTGGGTGCAGTTCAGTAAAAGGCATGTGCTCTGAGAGTTCCCCACTACCATGGCCATGCCTTTGTGGATGTATTTGGCTTTCATGGAAGTGGGTTCAGGAGATGAATGACAGAAGTGGGGGCCGTGCACCTGCCGGGCGAGCACGGGATTGGAGGTGGGTATAGGTGTGTGGGCAGGAGAAAGGAGGTCCTTCAGCCCCTACAGAAGCAAACACTGCAGTCCAGTAGGGCTCATTTGCATGCATTTTCCCCAAAGCGGCTAGAAATTCAACCTATCTGGCTACTCTTCTATGCGACAAGTATCAGAATAAGCATTCTCATGGGTTTTTTCCCTTCGTTTTTGCCTTTTTTTGTCTCAGGTAACTGCTGGGGTCCCGCTAAAGAAAGAGTACACCGAGGAGGTAAGGACAGGTGCCCCGAAGGCGTCTGCGCAGAACCGTTTAAATCCAGCAAACCGCAGGCTAGCCGCTGGATCTGTCACGAATGATCCCTCCACCAGTGGCCTCTTGAATCACTTCTCTCATGATCCCGGAGGAAACGGGTGGGGGCAAGGGATAAAGTCCATTCAGTTAACTTTCCATTCTCAAGAAATAATGACTATAGGCTTCGTGTACGTACTGCTTCCTGCCCTCTGAGCAGCCATTAGAACAGGAGCCCAGTCTCCAGCACAGACACAAACATTCTTCTCGTATTCTTCTGCTGGGGGCGTGGAGGGGTTGGGGAGGTGGGGGAGCTGCCTTTTGGAGCATATACAGTTGGCTCTATCACTCGCTTGAGTTCCTCAACTCTTAGGTAGACTTTGATTTACTGGCAACAGTACCTCTTAGCTCCTACAGGTGGCACCAGGGATTTGAGCCCAGAATGGCTGACCCACACTCCTCACCCTCCCTGGGGCCCTGTGCCCTCCTGTCTACCAACCTACAGAGAGCAGGCTCATTGCTTATGCCCCAGCCAGCAGCCAGCAGCAGGAATAGCCACCTGGCCCAGGACCCTGGTACACCATTGGACCCAGAAAGATTTCAGAAATTATTCTGCCTCTGAGCCTACTCCTTCTGTACGCCACCTTTTCTTGGAGGAAAACGTGTTTTATGGGCTTGTTTTGTAGCTTCTAGGACAGTAAAGGGAGCGGGATGGAAGCCAAACCTGCCAGAGTGGACTTGCCAGCGTACTTTGGCAGCTTTGGTGGGAGGCGTTCATGGGGGTCTGGTTTCCTTCCAGAACATCCAGCTGGTGGCAGACGGCTGCTGTAACCTTCAGAAGCAGATCCAGATTGCTCAGCTCTTCGGGGTCCCTGTTATCGTGGCTCTGAATGTCTTCAAGTAAGTGAAGCCGCTGCTTCGCATGTGGTCCTCTTGCCGGCCGCCCTGTGAACTCTCTGGGTGCCTGGAGGGAGTTTGGTCTTTCGAAGGCTTCATCTGAAACTATATAGAAATACTCTGCTCCTTCTGTCTGTTTGTTGGGGTTGGGTTGGGTCGGCTTCATTTTAGCAGAAGTCTCTCAAATGTTTATGGGAAATGAAATCTATATAGTGAGTTAACCTTTCCGTGGCTCTTATTTATTTATTTATTTATTTAATTCCACCCAGCTTTTCTGTCTGAAAGACTGTGGATGATCAAAGGGTTACGTTATGGAATTTTCTCAATAAAACCCTTAACAACTTGAAATATCTGAGTCCTGTTGGAGAGGCTTTTCTTCCTCCCCTCAATGCTTTCCTTTAAGTCTGATTTATTTAAACACAACGTAACCACTTTTGATGTTGAAAATATATGCAGTGTTAGGGAGCAAAGTTTCTGTATACACGGTTAGTCTTTCTTTAAAAACATCACTAAATGAATACAGATGCGAAACCGCAAACATTTTCATCACCAGGACCGACACCCGCGCCGAGATTGACTTAGTTTGTGAGCTTGCAAGGAGGGCCGGAGCCTTTGATGCGGTCCCCTGCTATCACTGGTCTGTCGGCGGGAAGGGGTCCGTGGAGCTGGCTCGAGCTGTGAGGGACGCCGCCAGCAAGGGCAGCCGCTTCCGGTTCCTGTATGACGTTCAGGTAAGCTCAGAGGCCGTGAGAGCGGCGTTGCCTGTGCGTGGGGCAAGTGCGGAGAATTTGGTAGCATTCATCCTGTTTATTGGCCACAGCCACCCTCCAGATATGGAAGCTGCAGGGGAAGGGGGTTGAGCCACCTGCCCAACACTGGTGGCCAAGGACACAAGCTCTCCTTGCCCCAGGACCTGTGCTCTCAAAGCTCCGCTCTACTCTCCAGGAGCAGGCCTCAGCGAGGAGGGCTTTGGGGAACGGGGTTGGACAGCTAACGCATTCAGGGCTTGGTCTTCGGAGCGACTTCTTAAGGCTTGTGAAATCAGGAGCAGTGTTTTCCTCGTCCATTTCTGCCATGGTTCTCGTCTTTCACTGTGGTTTTCTGGAGCTGTATGTATAATATTTATAATATACGTTTAGTTGTAGAATACACGTGACCTGTCACTCAGCATCTCTGCCGTGTTGGGGTGTACAGCTCAGTAGCGTTAAGTACGTTCACATTGGGGTGCAACCCCCTCCCCCATCTCCGGAGCTCCTTGCAGAGCATAAACTCTACGCCCGTTAAACCCCAGCCCCCCATTGCCGCGCCCCACCGCCACCCCCACCCCTGGTAGCCAGCCTTCCACTTTCTGTCTCTGTGAGTCCGACTGGTCTGTGTATCTCATATAAGTGAAATCATCCAGTTCTTGTCTTTTTCATGATGGGCTTATTCTCCATCTTGGTCCTTTCATGCTGCTGGAAGAAACAGCTCAGACAGGGTCGCCAGTGAACAGCAGAAGTTCACTGCACACAGTTTTGGAGGCTGGGACGTCCAAGTTCAAGGCTTGGGCAGAGGTGGGGCTGGTTTCCTCTGTCATGCACCGCCGTCTTCTCATTGTATCCTTGGGTGAAAGAGAGGTGGGGTCTCTAGTTTCTGTTTCAGGGGGGCACTAATCCCATTCATGAGGGTTCCGGTCCCATCACCTCGTTACTCTGAAAGTCCCCCATCCTAATTCCATCAACTTAGTTGCCCCCAAAGTCCCCATGTCCCCTAACACTGATCACATTGACAGTCCGTCTTCAGCAGATAAAGGGGGGTGGGGGACAGTGCGTGCAAACACTCGGTCTCCGTCATTTGCTCAGAGTAATGTCAGGGTTCACCCGTGGTTTTGCACATCCCTGCCATTGTGTGTGTAGGTTACATTTTGTCGATTCACTCACCCACCAGTGGCCATTTTGGCTAACTATGCTTCTTGACTTATAAAAAATGCTGCTGTGAACATGTGTATAAAAATATCTCTTTAAGAGTCTGCTTTCAGTCCTTGGGGTCATCCACCCAGAAGTAGAGTTGGTCGATCGGCTAATGCGTTTTTAAACAGCTGCGTTAGGAGCCTTCAGTCAGAGGATCTGAACCTCCCAGACCTCCCTCTGTTCATCTCGGCCCCCGCCTGCACCTCTATTTCAAATTCTTGCAGCTCCGGCTCTGGCTGCTGGATTTGTCCCCATCGACAGCCTGTGACTGTCAGAGCGCTCAGCATTTAAGCCGGTGGCTGCTTCTCTCAGTCCTTCATCCCTCGCACACCCTGTGGGTCTCTCAGATGTCACGGACGTTAACATCGCTCCTCCTTCCAGCTCAGATGCATAAACCAACAGCATAGGGGCACAGAGGACAAGTGGCATTATCGACGTTCAGAGTCCCGTCATCCAGCAGCTTGACATTAGTCTTCTTGCTAAGCCTCACGCTCCCCGAGGGCTCGCTGGGTGCCACGCGTGGGGGCACCTCATGCTTGTTAGCTGCTCTCACCTCGACATCCGTGTTGAGTAGGAACTGATGGTATTCGCCCCATTTATACATCCAGAAACTAGAGTCAAAGGATGTTGCCCAACTGCCCAGTGTCCCGTACCCTGAAAGACGCAGAGCTGGGAGTCTCTGGAAGGACGGAGGTGATCACCCTGCTCTGTTTTTCAGAATTCAGCCTGTGTTCGAAAGCGGGGGTCAGGGTGGGGGAACGACTCCTTGACAGGGGGGACCTGCCCACAGAGGAAGGACAGTGGTGACAGGCACAGGATCCGTACAAAGTGAGGGGCGCTGTGGGCATTCCGTAAATGTATGTGAGTGGAGGAATTTCAGGACTCAATCGGGGATGGTTAGACCGCAGCAGGTTTACCATGTGGAAGGACCATGTCATGAACAAGAGACAGGTGTGTTCTGGGTTATGGGGTGCGGGGAAGAGGGGTGAGGATCCGTACAGGGAGGAGACCTGGATTCTACATAAAGAAAAAATGGTCTCGCTGGAAGAAGTTCGTTCTCTGACCCTGAAGAAGGAAGCAGAAGCTAGATGCGCCTGAGCATGGGCGTTCCGAGAGGGACCATCCCGTGGGGGCCAGCCGGGATGCTCTGTGCTCCTTCCCAGGTCTTTCTGCCCTGGCGAGTCTGCCTGGTGGTCTGCAGTGCCTATCCCCGCCCTGGACCCTCTCACAGAAATCACCGTCGGGGCCTCGCTCTCTCTGGCCTGCTCTAGGAGCCTCCAACCATTGCCGACTGATGTGGAACTAGCCCACTCTGAGTGGCAAAGGCAGTTTCTGAATGAAGGATTTCACAAAGTAAGGCTTTTTTTCTTTTTCTTTTTTCTTTTCTTTTTCTTTTTTTTTTTTCATTTTTTTTTTTTTAAGATATTATTTATTTGACAGAGATCACAAGCAGGCAGAGAGAGGAGGAAGCAGCCTCCCCCCTAAGCAGAGAGCCTGGTGCAAGGCTTGATCCCAGAACCCTGGGATCATGGCCTGAGCTGAAGGCAGGGGCTTCAACCCACTGAGCCACCCAGGTGCCCCAGAAGGGCTTTTTTAAAGGAAACCTTCCCAAGTCAAAAGAAAGTGGGTTAGAAGTATTTCTGAGTTACACTGTCTCACACAGGCACTACCCCAAAAATGAATCCCTTTTCTTTCCAGTATTTTAATTTTCTTTCTGAATTCCCATCCACATGGAGATAATGCTGTTAAAATGTCTGCTTTCCTATAAATAGGGGAGAAATTTATTATACTATGGACTAACGTCCTGCATTTGCTAGGATTCTTGCCTCTTTGGCAGCATACTCTTCTCCCTTTTCTTATAACACAGAACTTAGATGTGGATCATATGATTATTTCTTAGAGAACTAACAGCATCTCAGCATATCACTGCACAACAAGAAGAATGATTGCTTCACTGTGTATTGCCTCCCTAAGAGTTGTGTTCCTCACTTTGGCAAGATGGTTTTAGATAATAGAAGACCATTTAGAATCTTGTCTAGAAATCGGTATTCCTTGGTGTGCAGTCCGTAACACAGCTCAAACGTTTCTTCCCTCACCATTTCTTATGTCGTGTTGGCAAACCTTTACAGACTAACTCATGGTTTTCCTGGGACTCTTCATTCCCCCTCAACGAATCCTTCCACGCTTGGCAGGTTGATATGTGTGGGCTTGCCCTACAGGAAAAAAGAAATACTAAAGTACTTTGGACAAATCACCCCACTGCCTTCGCTTCTCAGTGCAGACTGGACTCCTGTGGGCCCTCTGCCATCTCCCCGGACTGTGTTCCTCCAAGAACGCATTCCCTGCAGGCCTGATGGCGTCCTGTTTCTGCCCTGGTTCTGTGTTACTGAAGAAGGTCACCTGAGACCACGTGGAGGCATCTGACATAGCGCAGGAGCACGGGACGTGATGCTTTCGTTTGGAAAGTAGGAATCATCTCAAAACCCCAGTGGAAGGAGGAACAGCTAGAGAGGAGAAGAAACACTTGACCTCAGAGATACTGTGGGGTGGGACAACCCCCAGGGTGAGAGGCTTGATGGTGAGGAGCCCAGAGTTGAAGCAGGAAACAGGCTGTTCTGGCGTGGTGGGCTTCCATGCTGAACTTGACAGAAAATGGAGTTAAGCAACCATTCTTCTTCAGACAACATTTCTGAACATCTTTTATCAGAGTAGCTTCTTTTTATTATTATTATTTTTTTTTAAGATTTTACCTTTAGGGGCGCCTGCGTAGCTCAGTCGGGTAAACATTTGCCTTTGGCTTAGGTCATGATCCCAGGGGTTCTGGGATCGAGTCCCACATCAGGCTCCCTGCTTAGCGGGGGATGTGCTTCCCCCTCTCCCTCTGCCCCTCCCCACCCTCCACTAGTGCTCACTCTCTCTCAAAAAGGATAAAGTATTTTATTTTTAGATAATCTGCACCCCCAATGCAGGGCTTTAATTCACAACCCCAAGACTAAGAGGTGCCCCCAGAGTCACCTCTAATTCAAGAGTAGAAAACTTTTTTTTTTTTTTAAGTAGGCAACTTTTGATTATGGAACTGGGGGAAGCTGGTGATAAATTCTGAAAATAACTTTTTGAAACAGGGAATAAGAAGGGCACCTGGCTGGCTCAGTCAGTGGAGCATGCACCTCTTGATCTCAGGGGTTGTGGGTTTGAGCCCCACGTTGGATGTAGAGATTACTTAAAAATAATTTTTTTTAATTTTTAATAAAAAATAAAACGGGAGTGCCTGGGTGGCTCAGTGGGTTAAAGCCTCTGCCTTTGGCTCAGGTCATGTCCTGGGATCGAGCCCTGCATTGGGCTTTCTGCTCAGCAGGGAGCCTGTTTCCCTTCCTCTCTCTCTGCCTGCCTGTCTGCCTGCTTGTGATCTCTGTCTGTCAAATAAATAAATAAAATCTAAAAAAATAAACTAATAAAACAGGGAATAAGATGCAGTGGCCTGGGACGCCTGGGTGGCTCAGTTGGTTAAGCAGCTGCCTTCGGCTCAGGTCATGATCCCAGCGTCCTGGGATCGAGTCCCACATCGGGCTCCTTGCTCCACAGGGAGCCTGCTTCTCCCTCTAACTCTGCCTTCCACTCTGTCTGCCTGTGCTCGCTCTCGCTCGCTCTCTCTCTCTGACAAATAAATAAATAAAATCTTTAAAAAAAAAAAAAAAAAAAAAAGATGCAGTGGCCTAATTGCTTAAAGGAAATGTATCTGGTGAGAATAAGTATGTTTAAGCTTAATAAGTTCCTAAGGTTTCCTTACGACCCTTTGGGATGATCACACTCCCCCAGAAGTCATTTTCTCTGTAACTTTCCCTTTTGTAGTGGGACTTTTGACAGTTAAATCTTTATCATTGACCCATATAATTGCTCCATTCCCACAAGCACATAGGAAAATAGTAGCAGAAAGAAAAATGAATCTTACGGTTTATTAGCGTTCAGATCCCTGTTCCGTGCATTATTCCAAGCACATCTCACCCAGTGCCTTGGGGTGTGTGGGCTCAACTCCATGTTTCAAACGCCTGGAGAAGGTGAGGGACTTGCCCCGAAACACATGGGCACTTGATGGAAGGAAAAACATATTATAGTTAAAAGAAGAAAGGAGGTCATGGAGAATTAAGTTTAAATCTTGCCTGGGCCTCCTGTGGTGGATATTGATTTGAGCAAGCTGACTCCTCCCCCTGAGCCTCAGCCTCTTTATCTAGAAAACCCTGTCGGTTACTGACACCAACGGCCCCAAGTGGCTGTGAGGACCAAATGGAAAGCCTCAGAGTAGAATGCAGGAACATAAGAAGTAGGCAGTCCAGGTTAACGGTCCCTCTCTCTTCACATTCACTTCCGGAGAAAACTTCCTGAATTGACCTTCAGGAATTGTCTTGTAGGGGCGCCTGGGTGGCTCCCTGGGTTAAAGCCTCTGCCTTTGGGATCATGCCCCACATTGGGCTCTCTGCTCCGTAGGGAGCCTGCTCCCCCCCGCCCCCGCCTGCCTCTCTGCCTAATTGTGATCTCTGTCAGTCAAATAAATCAATAAAACCTTAAAAAAAAAATTGTCTTGTAACGCAGGTGACTGTGTTAGCCTCTAGAATTGGTTTCCTGGTCACGTGGGTTGAAACCAGGAATTAGAAGCCAAGTTTCCTCTTGTACCGAGAAATGAAAGGCGCCAAATTAAAGGAAGATGACCAACATTCTCTCTGCATTGGGACTGAGAGCCATTAGTGGTAGAGTAAAAAGTCAGTCACTTGTGCAAAGGCTCTGGGGCCCGGAAAGTCAGTTTGCAAATCCGACTCTGACTCGTGTTTGTGAAATCAGGAGTGAATGTTGTAAATCATCTTCATATCCTTCCTCTAACCTTGACAGTGAGAGAGGATAGTGTTTGTTTTTATTAAAAGGTCTTTCCTGTGCTTTGTGTGAAGCCACTCTCTTGATCGCAGCGGGGACTGGACGGAGGGAGATCAAAACAGACCAGCCCGGCCAGGAGAGAGGACTGAGCCTAGGGCGGCCAGCGTCCCTGATCTCTGAGTGTGTTTGGGGGACTTTGCTCTCCTGCTGATCTGTTTGAGGCAGGGGGCTTCGGGGGCGGTATTTAGGTTGGCTGTTGAGGAATTTTTTTCTGTTTCTTTATGATTCAAACTGAAACATGCGTCAGTTCTTATGGTGGTTTTGTGAGCTCTCTTTCAATCGGCCTACAGGCGTTTGCAACTAGAGTCTCAAATTTGAAATAAATAAATAAAGATAAGTATAAATACTTCTATATGTGTACATAGAACTTTTTAAATTGTGGTACAAATATATATAATGTGAGATTTCCCCCTTTTAACCATTTTCTAAACATACAGTTCTGGGGCATTAAGTGCACTCACATTGTATATATAGTTCTAATTGATGGGATATTAAAACTGAAAATGATATGTATGTTCTGTATGTCTTCTATAGTTCCCAGTAATTGGGAAAAAAGAAGGAAAAAACCACTGTTAGGGAGAAGGGATGTGCTTTTTGTTTGTTTGTTTGTTTGTCTGTTTGTCTGTTTGGGGTTTTTGCCCCGTCCTTGTACCATTATCTCCCCCTCTCAGTCCTCTTGACCTGCTTCGGCTCCTTCCTCCCTTTCTCAGACTTACCCTCGGCGGGCTTGCTCCCACTGACAGGTTCAGCTCTCTCCCCTTGCTGTGCAACAGAATGTTTGGAGTGTTCTGTAGAAAGCGGCTCCTTCTATTTTCCAGACAGCTCGGCATCTCATTCAGAAATCCTACACTCTCTTGCGTTCTGCTTTCTCTGAGGATCGAGCACCGGTCTTTGAACCCAGGCTTCTTCAAGCCCATCGTCAGCCTCTTGTCACTGGCGTCCTTTCCACGATTCAGCTGCAAATTCCCCCATGGCCTCCCCTTAACCAAACCACCCCTTTCTGCAGACACCCCTCAGATCTCCGTCAAACTAAGATTCCGTTTCAGCCCTGGCTTCTGTGTTTCCTGTCAGATCTCATCTGGCCTGCAGTGTCTCACGTACCCCGTCAGCCCACGGGCTGCCTCACTCATCGGTACCTGGTAGCTTTCATCAGACCAGAGCCTGTGGTTAGAACCATCCCGGCTTCCTCAACGCATCCTGCTCCGCCCCACGTGGTTCCAGCAGAGCGCTTCCCAGCTTTGTTGCCTGGAGGCTAGAAATAGCACCTGATGGGAAAGGAAGGGTGGCCTCTATCTCTTTCAGCTGGGCATTCCACAAGGATTCCTGTAATTTCATTTAAATGCTCTCTTCTAACATGAAACGTGACACGTCACCAAGATCGAAGTTTCCAGAAATGCATTCTTGGCTCTAAAATCACAGGCCGATTAAGAAAGCCTCAGGGATTGTACAGTGGCCTGTCAGTGTCCCTCCACATGTTAGCCAGCCATATTCTGCCACCACTAGATCTGTTTCCTGGACATTCAGACGTAAATTTAGGTGACAGGATCCATCTCCACTTAAGGAATGTTACTTGATATTATCACAGATAGTATCCTTAAAGGTACCACATACAACATACCACCTCAAAAGAGACACCTACTCTAGGATTTTTTAGGAAAAACAACATATGGACTTTCAGTCACTCCAGTATTAGAGAGTTTGGGGACTTGTTTAGTAGTCATTCTTTATCAAAAAAATGATTTCTGTTTCCTTTCATCGTAAGTACAGTTGACCCTCGAACAACGCAGGTTTGAACCTTCTGGCTCCACTCATGCGGACCTTTTCCAGTAAATACAGCAGAGTTCTGTAAATGTATTTTCTTCTTTTCTTTCTTTAAAGATTTTTTTATTTACTTGACAGAGAGAGACATAGCGAGAGAGGGAACACAAGCAGGGGGAGTGGGGGAGGGAGAAGCAGGCTTCCCACCGAGCAGGGAGCCCGATGCAGGGTTCGATCCCAGGCCCCTAGGATCATGCATGACCTAAGCTAAAGGCAGACGCTTAATGACTGAGCCACCCAGGCGCCCCTGTATTTTCTTCTTATGATTTTCTTAATAACATTGTCTCTTCTCTAGCTTACTTTGTTGTAAGAATACAGTGTGTAACACACGGAACCTAGACAATACATGTTAATCAGCTATTTTATGGACTAAGCTTCTGGTCATCAGTAAGCAATTAGTCATTAAGTTTGGGGGAAGGGGCAGGAGTCAAAAGTTATTAATGGGTTTTTGACTATGGGACGAGGGCGATTAGTGTCCCAACTCTCACCGTGCTCAAAGGTCACCTGTATTGTCCTGTGCCCTTCAGTGAGATTTTTACACCCAGAGTTTTTTTCTTTGGAAGCACATCTCCAGGAGATCCAAGAGGGAAATTCTGACTCCTGCTGAACAGCCAAGAAAAAGAGACACTTGTAAAAACAAGGGCTCCTTGCATGTGCAAATAGAACCGAAACCACACCTTGCATTCATTTGTACTAGTCTCCTAACACGTTGAGGTTTATTTTTTTTATTTTTTTTTTTTTAAAGATTTTATTTGTTTATTTGACAGACAGAGATTACAAGTAGACAGAGAGGCAGGCAGAGAGAGAGAGAGGGAAGCAGGCTCCCTGCTGAGCAGAGAGCCCGATGCGGGACTCGATCCCAGGACCCTGGGATCATGACCTGAGCCGAAGGCAGCAGCTTAACCCACTGAGCCACCCAGGCGCCCACACGTTGAGGTTTATAAGCAAGGTTTGTGGAAAGAGAACCAACACATGTGCCATAAAATCACCGTGTGTGTTAGTTGGCAAAGCCACATGCTCAGACCCCATTCATTCCTTCCTCACTTGGGTCACAATCACGTTTCTGATGTCCCTTTCTTTTTTTTCTTTTTTTTTTTTAATTTTATTTATTTGACAGAGAGATCACAAGTAGTCAGAGAGGCAGGCAGAGAAAGAGAGAGGAGGAAGCAGGCTCCCCGCTGAGCAGAGAGCCCGATGCGGGGCTCGATCTCGATCCCAGGACCCCGGGATCATGACCTGAGCCGAAGGCAGAGGCTTTAACCCACTGAGCCACCCAAGCGCCCCTCTGATGTCCCTTTCTTGACATTGCTGTTCCGTTCTGAGAATATATGGATCACCCATGTGGATTCCTCAGGGTCATCGTTTGACACAGACAAATAGAGACTGTTTGGTGATAGACATTTTCTCCTTTCCCGGACCCCAGCTATATCCACCACACACCCCGGTTGCCTTAGGAGAACGAAGTTCCTCTGGGAGTCTTCTGGACTAACCTGTCCCCCCCTGAGCCAAGGAGCCAGCCGGGACAGCTGCTCAGTGAGCAGACTCGCGGAAGGCGGCATGTACACCTTTAGTAGCTCAGACGTGCTGGTTTTCAGCCAGGGACAAGCTTTCTCGAAGACACAGAGGTCTGCTCTCAGTACAAGCACTGGTCCCGTGACACCGAGGTCTGTTGCAAGGAGCCCCTGATACCTCATGTGCACTCAGGGTAACTGAAGATCGATGGTTTCACATTACACTCTCATTCGAAGTACCAGAAAGGCTGTTGACTTGTAGATCATTTAAAATTCATGCCTCATTTAAAATACAAAATATGGGGGTGCCTGGGTGACTCAGTAGGTTAAAGCCTCTGCCTTCAGCTCAGGTCATGATCCCAGGGTCCTGGGATCAAGCCCCACATCGGGCTCTCTGCTCAGCAGGGAGCCTGCTTCCCCCTCTCTCTCTGCGGGCCTCGCTGCCTACTTATGATCTCTGTCAAATAAATAAATAAAATCTTCAAAAAAAAAATACAAAATATGAATTGACATAATTACTGAGTCCAGAGATTTCTGTTCAGCCAACACATTTATTCATTGATCCTTCTCTTTAAACATACTTTGGGCTTTTGGAATACATTTTGCTGGTATCACAGCATAGGATCACTTAATTTTTAAGTTTTTACTTAAATTCCAGGTGGTTAATAGACAGTGTAATATTAGTTTCAGATGTGTTCAGTGATTCAGCCCTTCTGTACAACATCCCATGCTCGTCACGACAAATGCGCTCCTTAATCCCCAGGATCGCTTAACATACGAATTCCGGTCTATGGCCTTGGTAAAACAATAGAACATTCCGTGCGGCTCCAGAAGAAACAACAATGTGTTCCAGTCCTTCAACAGTCGTGAGCTTAAGAAACTCTAGAGTTTTGATAGAGTATTTATTGCTTAATGATTTCATGGGTCTTCTAAGAGACCCTCTGGGCTGCTGACTTTAGAACTTGACCTCCAAGTAAAATGAGATGCCACTATATTGTAATACCTTCACACTTCATTTCCTTTGATTCTAGAAGCTTCATTTTTAACTTTTAAATTTTGTTCTATTTTAGCTTTGTTTGATTGCACTTTCTTTTTTGCATATTCTTCTCATGAAAAAACATTTTAAACATTTTTAAAACATTTTCTGGAATTTGTAGACCAGTTTTATTTCACTAAAATACAGGTTTTCAGTAATTTAATAGAGGCATCTAGGTGGCTTGGTCAGTTAAGTGTCTGCCTGCAGCTCAGGTCATGATCTCAGAGTCCTGGGATCGAGTCCCATGGTTGGGGGGAGGGGGGTCCCTGCTCAGCAGGAGGTCTGCTTCTCCCTCTTCCCCCCAACTCATGCTCTTGCTCACTTTCTCTCTCTCAGATAAAGAGATAAAATCTTTAAAAATAATAATTTAATAATTCTAGCCGGTCTCCTAGGCTTAAGAAAGATATGCTGTCTAACTTTGACCAACTCCGCTTCTATGAGCCAGGCTCCCCATAGCTACAAAATGAATATAATTAAGCGTGAGGTCACTACATGCTCCAAGTCCATGTCACTCAGCTGTTTTACAGTGTACCTACTCAGCAGGAGGTTGGCAGCAATGTAACAATTGGTCACAGTTATTTACCAGATCTGTGCTGTCCAGTGCCGTAGCGACTGGTTATAGGTGGTTATTTAAATTAACTAAAATTAAGAATTTATGACCTCGGTGGCACTTGTCACATTTCAACTGCTTAGTAGCTGCACAGGGCTGCCAGCTACTAGACCTGAGAAGCATGTATATAGAGCATTCTCACCATCATGGGGGCGCCTGGTGACTCCGTCGGTTAAGCTGCGGCCTTTGGCTCAGGTCATGATCCCAGGGTCCTGGGATCGAGTCCTGCATCAGGCTCCTTGCTTCTCCCTCTCCCTCTGCTGCTCCCCCTGCTCGTTCTTTCTCTCTGTGTCTCAAATAAAAACTTTTTAAAAAGAGAACAGTCCCACCATCACAGAAAGTTGCCATCAGACACCTCTGTTCCAGAGTGTTTCCATTTCTTAAATATACATTCAAGAGGTCTGGGAGGGAATAAATGTAGAATATATTCAGAGTTATGATCTTGGTGAAGATGAAGATTTAACATGACATTAGTTCAAAAATGACCAAAGATCCTAGCATCGACACGAGACTTTGTGAAGGGGCTTATTAACATGTTAAGCAATTGTGCATAGTACACAAAGAACAGTCCTATTTCCAGAAGACGCCGTGTGCCTTTCCCTTAGTGTAGAGTAACCTTTCCTTTCACGGCTTTTTAAAACCTCCGCTGTCCTTCAGGTGTGACTCGACGACCTCTGTACGCGTCAGCGGCTCTTGCTGACTTCCCTGCCGGCCTCTGTGCCACAGCGTCTTCTGTCTTCCGTGTAGTGTTTATGCAGAGCTTTATCACACACACGCTTCAGTCACAATTATGTGATGTGTCATTGTCCCCGCCGCGTCCGAAGTACATTGTTTCAGAAGTGCCCAACGTCCTTCGCCTGTCGTAACACCTTGAAAGCGCTTGAAGTCAGTGTACGTTAGCCATTCGGCAGAGGTTTGTGGAACGCCTGCTGCACGCAGGTCATTCTCCTAGACCTTAGGGATGGGAGGCCAAACCTTGTGGTGAACGAAGAAGTTGGGAAATACTTACAGAGTCAGGGAAAGCCAGGAGTGATTAATGCATGGGCATTCATGATTTATTTGACCACTTTGTTTGCTTTCTAACAACTGCCATTTAGAACAAAGCAGTATAAGTGAATATCATGTTCGGATCAAGATCATTAGGGTGAGCTTGGCTCTTCTTTTTTTCTTTAATGATTGCACTTCCCCCCCAAAGTGAGCAGTCCCTTGCCTACGGACATAATATAAATATGTTGTATGCGATGGGAGCTGCCTTATCAGGGCAGTTTTTAACTTTTATATTAAAAACAAAAGATATATTAACCAAGATCATCTTTTTATTTATATTCACTTGTACGCATGAGTGAAAAAGAAGAATTGCAGTAGCAGTCCGGGAAGGGTTTTGGTCTTGGAATGTCTAGTTGTGTCCACTGATCACTTGATTTATCCAGCACGGGGCTGCAGGACGCACACCGGGCGGTGGGGGGTGCATCCTCTTAGACTCACGATGGACAGCAGTGCGCCTGCCAGAGCTCTCAGGGGAGCACCCTCATCTTCTCCAGGCAGAGCAAGACTGGGGGCAGGGCATCAAAAGTCTGGAATGACAGGCGGCAGATACAAGTACTTGTTGGGAAGCACAGAGGTCTGGCATCTGAAGGTGAGGAGGAGAAACAAACCACCCAACCAGGATTCATGCAGCCGGTGCTTTTCTGCTCTTCTACACCTTGTGTTTGGGTCATCTGTCATGTTTGGGTGGCGGCAAGTTTCCTCTGGGAATTTTAAAAAACACAGCTCACAAAGTCAGTCTGGCATCTGCTCGAAATTCCTCAAATACTTTCAAATAAACATTAGTCATAGACGAAAAATGTGTATTTCTGAATGCCCAAAAGAATTGGAAGTTGGTGTCAAGGAGGTATTTGTCCTTGTGCTCATCACAGCGTCATTCCCAGCAGCGAAAAGGTAGGGACAACACAAGTGCCCAGTGGTGGATGAATGGATAAGAAAAAATATGGTGGATGCGTACAATGGAATAGGAAGGAAATTCAGACACAGGCCACCACGTGGATGAGCCTTGAATTTCATGCTCACTGAAATAACCCAAATGCAAAAGGACAAATGTTGTCTGATTCCACTTGTATGAGGTCGCCGGCATAGCCAAATTCAGAGAGACGGAAGGTAGATAAGCGGTCTCCAGGAGCTGAGGGCAGGGAACTAGTCAAGTTTGTGTTTGATGGGCAGCGTTTTGGAGAAGGCCATGGAAAATTTCTGCCCCTTGGTTGATATTCATTCCACCAGCGGGCACTTGGTCCAATAGCTGTTCGCAAACAGTAAATCCACTAACTGCATGACGCCTCTGTATGTTCTCTGCACAGTGAAATTATGAATGCTTTTGTCAAATGATTTGCATAAATAAGAGTCACTTTATCTCTGGCAAATCCCTTTCCGAATGAACCACTGTTGTTTCTCCAGATCATTTGCAGTATTTTACCAGCTCTCTGTATCCGGGCTTCTCGTCCAGCATTATGGAAGGCTGTTTCTTTCTACCCCATACACTCATTTGCCCATATCTAGCCTTCTTGGATTCTTACCCAGCCTCCATGATTTCTCATAATTTGCTAAAGTGACACTAGGTCCAACCTTTGAATTCCCATTAAAGTCATCACATCAACATTTAACATCAGCCCATTCCAGGGCACCTGGGTGGCTCAGTCAGTTAAGTATCTGACTCTTGATTTCAGCTCAGGTCATGACCTCAGGGTCATGAGTTTGAACCCAGCATCATGCTCTGTAGAGTCTGCTTGAGATTCTCTCTCTCCCACACCCCCACCCCGGCTCCTGCTCTTTGCTCTCTCTCTCTCAATAAATAAAATCTTAAAAAAACATTATCAGCCCATTCCTACTCACAAAAAAATATACTTAAACACCAGCATTTAAGTATTTATTTACGAGGCTCCTATTTGTAAAACTATAGTATAAGGTACATTAAAAAAAAAAATGCAATAGATAAAAATGATTAACTAGATAAGCAGCTTTTGGGTTAAGTGAACATCTAAAGCTTCTTGATACTTCTTCATACTTTAAGGTCGATAGAGGAAAGAGTATTTGCTTCCGGGGTTGTTGAGGACAAAATCTGGTAGGAAATTTTAATGACTGCAGAAAAGCTCATTAAGCTTTCCCTCAATTCTTTAACCAGATTAACATTAACAGTTTGTTGTCATTTGTGTTTCTGCAGCTTCCAATTGTAGAAAAGATAAGAACCATTGCGCAGACTGTGTACGGAGCCAAAGATATCGAACTGTCTCCTGAGGCACAATCCAAAATAGATCGTTACACGCAACAGGTAAAAGTTATACTTCAGGGGGGAAAAAATTCTCCTCGGACTCTTAAAATACCTTCGGGGCACCTGGGTGGCTCAGTGGGTTAAAGCCTCTGCCTTCGGCTCAGGTCTTGTCTCAGGGTCCTGGGATCCAGCCCCACATCGGGCTTTCTGCTCAAGGGGTAGTCTGCTTCTCCCTCTGTCTCTGCCTGCCTCTCTGCCTACTTGTGATCTCTGTCTGTCAAATAAATAAAATTTAAAAAAAAATAAAAATACTCACCTTGATGTGAGGACTGTTAAAAGTCTCACCAGCTGAATGTGGCTTAATTTCCTTGGTCTACAAAAATTGAATTAACATCCTTGGGTAGTTTGTTGACTATAAATAGAATGTGATGGAGAGGGCATGTGCCCTCTGATAGATACATCATTGACTTATATGGTTACGAAGTGTCTGATATGGGTGGGGTCGTATTTGTGACATGTGATTGGTGGTTAGTCCTTCCTGCTCAGCCAGAAACATTGAACTTCTTAGATGTGTGGCTGTGGCGTCAGGTCTGGATGACCTGTAGTGCTTCCTCTTCATTGCAGGGCTCTTACTGCCTTAAAAATGTTAACACAGTGCGGGGGAAGGCAAGTCATCGTGCAGCATTTAAAGATGGGGGTGTTCAGTGTTCCTTTTTTTATGCAAGTGTTTCATGGCTTGGTGTTGAGATAGTTCACCCAAGGTGAAGGTTTGGTCATCTTCTACCTCTAGAGAGTGACAGAGGCAAATCGGCAAGCAGCTTCAAGATGACCGGGTCTCAGCAGCCTGAGTCTGGTCCAAAAATGAACCTGTTTCAGGAACTACATCCACTCCAGCTTGTTCAGCTACCCCCACTGGAGCGACCGCAAGCCCCAAATGCCCCCTCCGGTTTGCCACAATAGGATAGAAATCAAAGCACTTCCAAGGGCTTCATTAGGCGTAGCACTGATCTACTTTTTAAAATTCCCAACTCCTAAGTCCTGTTTGTAAATCGTATTTGATAGTATGTTAAATACTACCAGTGCTGGCCAGCATATTCTCCCAGGTTTGGTAAAATGGTCAGCAACTTGTTTTTTCTTAGAATTTTCCACGTATGCCCTTAGCTTGTGCTTTTAAAAAAGAAATAATTCCCTTGGGCCACCTGGGTGGCTCAGTCAGTTACGTGTCCAACTCTTGATTTTAGCTCAGGTCATGATCTCAGGGTCATGGGGTCGAGCTCTGCATCAGGCTGCACGGTCAGTGAGGGGTCTGCTTAAAATTCTCTGACTGCCACTCCCCCTGCATGCACATGTGCGTGCTCTCGCTCTCTCTCTCTCAAATAAAGAAATAAATCTTTACAAAATAAATAATTACCCAGAGTTGTTCTAAACACTGGTTCAGTCCACAGTGAAACTGCACTTGTGTGGTAATGAAATGAGTAAAGTAAGGTCCTTGTTATGAGTCTTTTTATTTTCATGAGTTTTTAATAATATTTAAGGACTATTATTTATTCTAACATTAGTTTATTCCCTTTTTTTTTTTAGTCTTAAAAAACTTCTATGTGAACTAATATGGTGCTAGTATATACCATACTGGTTTTTTCTTTTTTTTTTAATATCTGTACTGGCAAAATACTAAATTGGAAACCTACATCAATTCAAATTATTTCACTCGTTGAGTGATCTCTGAAGCCCACAATTCCTGCCCTCATTTCTGTAGAGCAGTTGTGATTGTCCCCCAGCAGAATTCTGATCATGAGATGAGAGTGTTCCAGCATTCCAAAAAAAGAATAGCCCCATCCCCCAAATGAAAATATCCTAAAATCGTCCAAATACTTTTAAACTGAATCATAAGAAAGTCTGCATGTGTTACCTCTGAAGACTGTGTTCCTTTTATCCCTGTCTACTGAAGGAATATTCCTTAAAAGTTATGTGTCCAGAGTGTGGTTGCCGTTAATTAACAAAATCTCTAAAGGGACACTATGTCCCCTTTAATTGGAACCAGGCTGCGAGGACACTGTCCTTTTTGTGAGACCCACATGTGACTTCCTGCCCTTTCACCTTTGGAACTCTGGGTCAGGCATCGCCTTTGGTCCTTAAAAATAAGAGGCTTAAAAAGTGACCTCATCTTTGTTCATATAATGTAACCACAGATCAAATAGCCGTGATTCATAAACCAACACAAAGGGACCCTTTGCTTCGTGACGGCTTCCAAAAATGAGTGAACAACGTGACTGAGAGCCTCATTATGGGCCTTTCTCCAGATTACCTTGCTGAGCCCCGGATATTAATATCCTTGGAAATAGTTTCGACAGCTGCTGTTGCTTCTACTTTGCCTGAAAATAGCCATACTTTCTCCCAAACACACACGTCATTCTACCTTCCTTCAGGAGAATTCTCCAAAATAAATAATAGACACCCTCAACCACGGGACGGTCACGGGGAGGTGAGGGTTCGTCCTATCTTGGTGCTCAGCGAACCAGCACCCAGCCCGTGCCTGAGCTGAGCCTCGGGGACGGCGTGTGCTGCAAGTCGAACACATGCAGGAGATTGATTTGCACTCAGTGAACACGTTTCCTTTCCTTTCTCACAGGGATTTGGAAATTTGCCCATCTGCATGGCCAAGACCCACCTTTCTCTGTCTCACCAGCCTGATAAGAAAGGCGTACCCAGAGATTTCATTTTGCCCATCAGTGATGTCCGGGCCAGCATTGGCGCGGGGTTCATCTACCCTTTGGTTGGAACGGTGAGTGACGTTCTCCAAAAGCCTTCCCCAGGCTGTGTTGTGCGATGCCTTAAATCCTTATGTTCTGCCTACACTTTGCAAATCAGATGTTGGGACGTCATAGTATTTGCTATTTTTCTAAATGTTCTCTGCCGCCATATAAAACTCCTCTAGCGAACTGATTCCCCTCATAGAACTCGGAAGAGAATAACTTGGTATAATTCAGCCTGATATTTAAACAGTGGCGTGGCTTAGTCTAGTGTCTCTGGACCTTTTTCACGTTATTGTACTCAAAATGATAAGATTTTACTCTGGTCAGAAAAATGGAGGTGACTGCTCACTTCAGACACCTCCCAAGGCTGGGAAAATCACCATGTCACCGTCTGCCTTCCTCCGCAGCACATTAAGTGGGATGCTCTGCCTTAGAAAATGAGCGAGTTCAATGAGTTTTCATTTTTAACAGTGTGGTGGGATTGCATTGGTGTAGGATGATAATTATGTTATTTCAGTTTTTTAATGGATGGAAGGGAGATACCAAAGATGGGAAAATTTATCAAAGCACTTAAAATCTATGATGTTGGGTTTCATACATAAAATGTTGCATTATGGCCACACCTTACCTTCTACTGGTAACCATCAATGGCCAAAATCCAACTTCTCATTCTTGGAGTGCTCCTGGATTAGATTTAGAGCAAAAAAATTCTAAGTCATGAAGATCCTTACTGTCGTTGTCACAGATCGATCCACGTCCAAGCAGGAAACATGAGAACAATGTTAATAAGCCGTGTGGCTCTGTTGTGGTGTAACTAAGCAATGGGTAAGCAAAAGTACAGAAATCGTACAGAATTTTTGCCTTGATGTTTACATATCTACTATTGGGCAAAATGTTTTCAGTAAGCATTTCTGGAATTCTTCATTGCATCTGAGGCGTGGAGATGCCACGAGGCGTGTGAGGAGCACAGGTTTGCCCCCCACGGAGGCATCTAGAAAGTGTGGTATTGGCATTTCGAACGCACTCCACACAGGAGCAGCAAAAGCAGCTTCCGACTGAGCAGGGAGTGGAGGGTGTGTTTCCACTCCCTCGAAGGGAGTCGAGAACACTTCATAAAAGCCTCAACCTCTGACCTAAAGAAACACTGAATTTCAACTCAAGGGCACCAAAGTACACGCCAGACCCAGAGAAGTCCGGTGTGGCTGGGGTAGGAGAGGTCAGGGAGGCTGAGAAATGTTGGGACAGCAGGACAGGGCCAAGCTGTTCCAGAGCTTGATTACCATCGATGGGCACTTGGGTTTTCTCCTGTGCACACTGCGGAGTCACTGTTGGATGGTTTCTGGTGTTTGTTTTGGGATTTTGTATTTTTTTTTATAAGAAGAAGAAAGTGATCTGATTTTTATGTTAGAAAAAGAGCCCTAGCAGCCGATGGACCATGTTCAGAGGGCTAAGAGCCAGAACCAGGGAAATACCAGTTGAAGCCAGAGTTCATCAAAGTCAACACTGGGATCACTGAAGCTAATACAGTGAGAGAGGCGACTTCAAGACACATGTAAGGGTAGCCACCTACACATGGGGCCGTGGGACGGGCCACTTGTAGCTTGCCTGGGATGATGGTGCCGTCACTCCTGGAAGGAACATGGCAGGAGGCAGATGAACAGAGCCGGAACTAAGTCTGGCTTGGATGTGGAGAACTGCGAGGGCTCATGGGATATATAAAGTGGTGATGGGTCTGTTAGAAATACAGACACAATGCACAACCCTCAGAGGAAAGCAATAGGAAGGAAGGCCTTGAGAGTCATAAGAGCATAGATGAAGGCAGATGTTGAACCGGGGAGAAGCAAGGATAAGCAAGACAGAAACGAGACGAGGGTGATGGACGATACTCTAAAAATGTCTACATTTACAGAGCCCTCCGAGAAGTGTGGGAGGCCTCGTCGAAGGTCTAGTGGGGAGACCAGGGAATCCCACAGCAGTCTGTGGGAGGTGTAGTAACGGTGTTGGTACAGGGAGAGGGGTTGGAATTTTATGGGTGTTGAATGACGTTTCCAGAAGGGAGGAGGGGCATGACTATAGATGGGCACAAGGGAATTTTCTGGGGTGATAGAAATACTCTATTTTGATTATTTTGATTGTAGTGATAGTTCCATGACTATATACCGTTGTCAAAACTCACAGACCTACACACCTAAAAAGGATGGATTTTATTGAGTATAATTTCATTATACCTCAGTTAACAAAAATGGATAGTGAGAAGAGCTTGCCTTTATATTGCTTAGAAGGGGCTCAGTGATTGCAACTCCTTAGTGCTGAAAGTCTCCTGAGCTTTGTTCAGTGAAGGCCTTTGCTTAGGAATGAGAGCGCAGCCCAGAGAGACTGGAAGACCAAGAGACAGGGGGCCGTGCCCGGGGAGGGGGGTGCAGAACTGAGGAGAAAATCAGCCTCCTTCCAAATCTATCCTGTCTTGCTCTATACCCCATAGATTGAGAACCCCACAGTAGCTCACCCAACAAATTCATTCATTCATTCATTTACTCATTCCTTCATTCATCCAACTGCCTACAGCAGTTGTGCTCAGCACTTTGGGAACTCCCCAAGTAAAGAAGCCTTCCACTTCAGGCAGCCTACAGCTAGTAGAAGTAGATGGAACTGAATTAGAAAGAAAATGGTTTGGTATAAAAATTAGGAACAAGTTGGGGCGCCTAGGTGGCTCCATGGGTTAAAGCGTCTGCCTTCAGCTCAGGTCATGGTCTCAGGGTCCTGGGATCGAGCCCAGGCTCTCTGTTCAGCAGGGAGCCTGCTTCCGTCCCTCGCTCTCTGCCTGTTTCTTTGCCTGCTTGTGATCTCTCTCTCTCTCTCTCTCTGTCAAATAAATAAAATCTTTAAAAAAAAATTAGGAACCATTAATTAATAGCCTTAATAGCTCTGAGCGTTTAATAGTCATTAACTAAAAATCATCATATAATTTACAATCCTCTGGTCACTAAACAAACGCATGCCATGGGTCCTCTCCCATCGCAACACCACCGCATCCGCGGATGTGAGAGCCGTTCTGGGACATCGGAATTCTAGAGCTACCACTGTTGCCCGAGTAGGACACTGAACGCAGGAAAACGGTGTGGATTCGTCCCTGGGGGTTGGCCGTGGGCGCACTGGGTGTCCCGAAGAGAGCCCTCTGCCACCGTGTGGCGCCCCCGCCTCAGGGCAAATCCAGGAACATCAGGGAGACAATCCAGTGTGAGGAGCCAGGGAGGAAGTGGTGTCTGACTAAAGAAGTTCCTGGAGGTCAGGAAACGGTCATGGTCACGTGGAGGTGGTGGCCTTAGAGGTCGGCTTTCCATGCCAGCGGGAAGTTGCTCATGGATCAGGGCAAATGCTCGTTGGGAGGCCAGGATCGCCTAATAAGGGCTGGTATTTACTTTTACTTGACCCCATTCCAGCCCCTGCCACAGTCCGCTGAAATGCTTCTAACGTTCATCCCCTGTGCGGGAGACACAGCGGAGTAATTTCCTGCCAAGATGACCGAGGGCAAGGGGAACAGGGACACCGGAGGGGCTGGTTCCTGCAGGTAGGAAAATTCTAGCATCGTGAGTCACTCTTGCTCTAAATCACGACACGTGTGCTTATTAGAGTACTTTGGAAACACGTATCTGTCCGCTCCGGAAGGAAAGCCCAAACTCAGGCCTCAAAATCAGAGGCCGCCCTCATTCTTCCTGCGGTGTCCATTCATTCTCTCAGTCCCTCACACCACCCCGTGGAGCTGAATGAGCTCAAGTCCTTCCCTAATGGGTCTTCCGATACACCCTAGCAAAAGAAACCCTACAAGTACCAAAAGCTGTGGACTGGAGAACAAAGGAGAAGCACCCCCTGGCTCCCCAGGAGGTCTGTAAGGAGAGGAGGTCAGAAAAACAAGTCTGTCCTCCAACAATAAACATCTCCAGCCCCAGCATCTGCTGATGTGGAGCGACCATGCGGTGAAATGCTGGGGAGCTCGGTCTTCCTCCTCCACATTTAGCTTGGTAAGAAAAATGGACTGGTTAACCTCCCCTCCCCCACCATCTTTACTTACAGGCCGATGTTTTTTGCCATTTAAATATTTCATCGTGTTCTATTGACTTATTACACGAGACGACAGTATGATAACAAATACCATTAACTGCCAGAGACATTTTACGAGGACGTTTCACTTCCCTGAGCTGTTTGGATGGAAACACCCAGTACGAGGATTACTCAGCTTGCAGACTCTGAGGCCTTTGCTCCCACACTAACCTCATTCAGTCTTTCCCATCTGTCTCTAGCTAATTTTTCCTTCATAAAATAAGTCTTCATTCCTACTAAGTGCCATCTGTATTCTTGGTTTTCTTTAGTGACATACTTATATATAATTTCTGGCTTATTACTTTTCTTAGATTTTATTTATTTATTTGACAGAGACACAGCTAGAGAGGGAATGCAGGCAGGGGGCTAGGAGAGGAAGAAGCAGGCTTCCCACCTAGCAGGGAGCCCCACGGGGGGCTCGATCCCAAGACCCTGGGATCATGACCTGAGCCAACGGCAGACGCTTAATGACTGAACCACCTAGGTGTCCCTATTTCTGGTTTATTATTGAAAGCTACGAATAGTACAAGATTCTTGCCCAGCTCATCACTACCTAGTACATCTCCTTGTAAGAAATAGTTTGGTGAACACAGATCTTTTATGTGGGAAGAAAAGAGCAAATTGTTTTCAAGATTTTCCTACCCTGTATTCTACAGATTATCCTGTTACATTATGTTTCCAAAATTCTTTCAAAGCTTGTGGTTTATGGTGTTCAATAAACCTAATAGCTTATTACATTTCTCCAAAACAATCTCGGGCCAAAAGAAATCTAGTAGGTGGTCTTTGTCTTCTGGTCACATTGTTTTGATATTGTCTTTAAGTTTCTGTAATTTACAAGGGCTCTTTAATCATGTGGCATAAATTTCATGACATAAAAATATTAGCCTGTAAGCGAAGTATGTGCCATGATATTATTGAGAAGTAAATTACACCCCACATAAAAAAAGACTAGAAAGATACCAAAATGGTAACATTGGGCTGCTGGATTATAAATAATTTTTTTCTTTACTTTCCTGCTTATTTCAGTATCGGCATTGAGCATATGTCCCTTTTATAATATGAAAATACAATAAATATTAGCGCCTGGGTGACTCAGCCGGCTAAGCCTCTGCCTTCGGCTCGGGTCATGATCTCAGGGTCCTGGGATGGAGCCCCACGTCAGGCTCCCTGCTCAGCAGGAAATCTGCTTCTCCCTCTCCCTCTGCTGCTCCCTCTGCTCATGCTCTGTTTCTTTCCCAAATAAATAAATAAAATCTCTATTTAAAAAAAAAAAAAACTGAAGGGGCGCCTGGGTGGCTCAGTGGATTAAAACCTCTGCCTTTGGCACAGGTTATGATCCCAGATTCCTGGGATTGAGTCCTGAATCAGGCTCTCTGCTCAGGAGGGAGCTTGCTTCCTCCTCTCTCTCTGCCTGCCTCTCTGCCTACTTGTGATCTCTGTCTCTGTCAAATAAGTAAATAAAATCTTAAAAAAAAAAAAAAAACTGAATACACTAAATAGGTAGGTGATGAACTTAAAGTACTTGGAAACAATGTTTCTCCAGGGAGTCAGGACACGTGTGCCACAGGTGGAATCTGGCAGGTCGCATTACCTTGCCCATCGCAGCTGTCCTGCAGTGTTTACACACCGGAGTTGAGATGTGAAGGAAGGAGAGAAGACCTAGGATGTTCCCGTAAGAAATGCACTCCTGAGTATGGTTTGTCTGGTTCTGTCTCACACCTGCTGGCCCCAGGTTCTGCTATGGAAACACAAGATCGTGTTTTCTGTGCTAATTTGTCCGAGGGCTCTTCTAGGCGACCGTCATGGGGTAGAGAGTGGATGAGGATGTCCTTCCTTCTCAGACATTCTCCCACAGCCCTGCACTGTCCAAACAGCGGGCACGGCGAGGTGTCCCAACACCTGTGAATTCCTCCCGTTTGTTTTTAGCATTCAGTGTATCTGACTGTTGTCCTCTAGTACCACACTGAGCCTCCCGAAGAACTTAGAAGCCCTCATGTAGTGGGGTCCTCTTGAATATGGAATCTTCTTTTTTTTTTTTTAAAGATTTTTTATTTATTTATTTGACAGAGAGAGATGACAAGCAGGCAGAGAGGCAGGCAGAGAGAAAGGAGGAAGCAGGCTCCCTGCTGAGCAGAGAACCCGATGCGGGGCTCTATCCCAGGACCCTGGGATCATGACCTGAGCCGAAGGCAGCGGCTTAACCCACTGAGCCACCCAGGCATCCCTGAATATGGAATCTTCTTTATTGACAAATATGGGGCATAAAATTAGGACATGATGACTCTCAGGGACGAGAATATGGCTAGAATCTTGGGGTTAAGCAGCCTCACGATTCACTCGGAAGGGATTAAGATGTCCTAGGCCGTTGATGTGATAATCACTGCCAGGTAGAGCCTTTCTGAGAAGCAGAGCAGCCCATTGAATCTGTACAGAAATAGACTGAGTGCTTTCGCTTCACAGACTGCTAAGCAGAGAAAAACATCTTGGCCCCAGGAGGGGGCGTGGGGTACTAGAAGATGCAACGAGTCAAAGCTCCCTTCTCCCTTCCCACACCCTTCTCTCTGGGGCCTGTGCTCTTTCTGGAACAGAGCAGTGATCGTGGGCACTGCCTGTGTGTTCCTGCGTGTTTTGCTCCTGCTGGGATTGGCCTGGCGTGAGCCCATCATGGCGCACAAGTCTGTCTAAGGAAGAGGGTTGGAAAGATCAGTGGTAAAGCAAGCAGTTCGTGGGCCCTGGTGTGGCTTTCTTTGCCACTCTGACCTGACCTGGCCCCATCTCTGCCCAGGTGACCACGTGGCGTGGCCGGGCTCTGGACAGCAGGAAGCTGCCGGAGTATGTTTGGAAAGTGAGTGATGTCGTCCACAACGCATGCTGGGTGGAGACTTACTGGACTGGGGGCGGGAGGGGGGGGTCATGAGAAAGTAGATGGTGGCCGTCCTGGCCGAAGTCCTGGCCGTCTTGTTCTTTCTCCTGTTTCAGTTAAGCTCGCTTTGTTTTCCATTCTCCTCCCTCTACTGCAAAAGTATGTCCCGAATGTTTAGTTTCCACTGGATCCGAGTCAGGTCAGCGACGAAGTTACTCCCCAGCTCCGCTGGGGACGTGTTCTCTCCTCCGTGTTGTAAACTTGCTCCACTCCGTGAAGCATGAAGGTGAATTAATTCAGACCTTGTAGGTTCAAATCAACTGCATCACTCCCCACATTTTCCAGAGATTTATGGCCAGTTACGTAGTGAAAAAATTAAACATTCACTCCCCGGGCTGCACTTTGAATGCCGTGGATAAGCGGTCACGTAGGGAAAGGGCTCGCTGTCCCGTGAGATCAGGCGGAGCTCCCTCGGACCCTCAGAAGCTACAGAGTCACCCCTCCTTTTCACTCTGTGCCTTCCTTCTCTGCTTCCCCTGCCTTCCCACCCCAACCCCCACAAATAAAGAATTCTAAGCTGATTTCTTTTGAGTCCTGCAAACAGCCTTTCTGTCTTCCCTGCCCCAGCACCTGAAATGAACCAGCCTCCCGCCCACGGCTCTCCTTCCCCAGCCGGCCACGTGGTTTCTCCCTACCACCTCCTTTCGCTCCATTCCTGGAGATCAGCTTGGTTTCCTCTCCCCACCCAGCTTAGGTCCCCTGCCCACTGCCCTTCCTCGTCTCTGCATCACAGTTTCCTGCTTTCTGCCCAGCATGCCTTCCTCTGGCTCAGCACCCCCCCGGCTCCCCCCCACACCAGCCCCCACCAGCGTCCTTCCCCCACCCCAGCAGCCCGCCTGGTTCCTCCGTGACCACCTCATCCTCCCCGGTGTCCAGAAGCCAGCTATACATGCGTCTGTCCAGCAGGAGAGAAAACGGCCCTGTCTTCCGGTGTGACGTGTTTTAGGGGAAAGGAAGGTGACCAGCAGCACTCTCGATTTCCAGAAACAGTTTATCAGATTGACGAGGCAGGGGAAGCTCCGTGACTCATAAAAATGCCATTCCTTTTCTATCGCAGAGGGTCACCTAGGTTCAAGTCCGTTGGCTGACAGGATCTTTTTTCTAGTTGGATGTTGATTTATTTTTGGCATAAATATAAAACTACTTCACATGAAATCGACCTCTGCTGGGGTAATAATAGGCTGAGTAATAACATTTTCAGGTATCTCTATCACGGAGTTAAAGTTTTCACCTGTGGCTATCAATGCCCCCACATGTTGGTTCTTTCTTTTCTACAGACTGAGAAGACAGTGCTTATAGTGCTTAGGGGTCCAGCCTACGATCGGTATATTGATCTTTCGTTTTCTCTAGGGATGGGTGAAATATTGGCCCGTTCCTCCTCTGCGTCCGTCTCCAGTCTCCTTGTTTTCTCCCTGTGTTTAACTTGGATTCAGAGCCTAACATTGATCATGGAGGCATTCCCCAGTCCGGAACTAATGAAAGGCACCCATAGAACTATCTGGTACTCCCGGAGCTTCTTTTTATTTTCTGCCTCTTCACTGCATTCATTCTCCTTGGATATCCCAGTTTTTAGTAAGAGGTGCATAATCAGAAGCAGCTCAGTAATTTACGGGAGGGAAATAAAATTAATACAAACCCGAATACCAGTTTTCCCGACTAAACAGCCCAGCAGTCCTCAGAGCCGGTTTGCAGGTGTGCTGGGATGGAAAAATAGAGAAGCTAGATTTATCGGGAAATGTCACATTTGAAACCTACAATTGTAATTTTTGAGGAAAATATAATGGATAATATCTGAACTCATGAGAGTTTACAGGCCTAAATATGTATGTTCATTCTTGTATCCACCCATGGATATCAGATTAAATGTTAAAATACATATTGACATATTATGTGTCTCCTGATAATATCTGCTGTAAATCACTTTTGGAAGAATTGGTTGTCTTTCAGTCTTCACGAGGTGTCCCTGAAAACTCAAAACAGTTTATTCCGGTATCACAGATCTAATTTAATCAGGGGACAGATGTAAAGCTGTTAGGTATTGGGGATATAACTGATGTTAGATTAAGTAACCAGATGGAGGTGTTTATTTATAAAGTCCCTGGAAGACCCATAAAGAAAATCCATAGACATATTGTCAACCCCCCGTGAGAACTTGTTGGGGTGCCTGCGTTAAGTGTTAGTAATAAAGGTACCACATTCTGCTAACAAGGAGACCTAGAACTGGCAGCATAACTTGCTGCGTCAATCATGGGCATCATCTTCTGTTTGAGACTCATTCCAACCTGAAGAATCCACTCTAGAGACTGTAGGACCCATAAAAACTACCTGCCATGCTTCCTTACACCTTCCAAAATCCATCATCCCATTCCCAAAATTTATCTGTGTTTCTCTTCTGAATATGGACTTTCCCAAGCTCCAGACTTTCCCCGAGGACTGGCGTTGGGAAGATGGTCCCCTGCAACACTGGCTCACCTTCAGTCACTCCATCTCTCACTCAGACCTTGTCCTTGTGCCTCCAGCTCCACTCCGCTAAGATGTGATGTGCCCTTCCCACATGGCCTTGCCCCGTCTTTCCTGTTCCTCCTCATCCTTCTGGATAAGGACCATGTCTTTAGTTCTCTTGACCTTCCCACCCTTAGAAGCCCAGTGCAGAACATGCGTTTGGAGCTGCCCGTGTGTGTCGGTAGCGTGCCATGTCCACAGAGAACAAGGGGATTCTCTGAGAGTGTGAACTCAATCCCTCCCCTCCTCCTCCTCCTCCACATAATGGCTCTTTTAACCACAGGTCAGACACTATTCCCGGTGCTTTACACAGATGAGCTCATCACTCTCTGTAGCAGCCCTCAGAGCGTGGCTGATGATAAATGGAAGGGAGCGTACTAGTGTTCTGAATATTAGAGCTTTTGAGAAGAATAACTTTGATCTTTAAACATCTTGGTATTTTCTTCTTGTGGATCAGTGTGTATTCACCGCACCTGGTGTGTTAAGCTCTGCCACACATAACAAAGTGTAAAATGTGATGTCACCGTAAGGGGGGTAGAGAATATTTGGATTAATAAGGCATCGACATTTTCAGAAGTACAACAAAGAGTTGGTGCGTTTGCTTGCCAAAAGAAAGGAGTAATTGGTAAATGCAGTAGAACTCCAAAGAAAGCAAAGGCCACTTGGGAAGATCGGTTCAGGAGATGATGGCTTTGACACACTGAGGTGTACTAGGGTGTTTGAGATTTTGTGGGCAGAGAACCACCCTGGAAGTGAGCTCCTGAAGGAGAGAGAGACCAAGGCCAAGAGACTCTGAGGGGCCTGTGTCAAGGCCTGAGTCCATGTCATGGGCCCATGATGGCCTCGGACTTGGGAAGTGGAGAGAAATGTGTGTGCTGGGAGCCCGGGAGAAGTCACGGGAGCCAAGGAGGGATGGAAAGTGCGGAAGGAGTGTCAGGTGCCTTCCAGGACCTAGAAGGCTCTTCCTGGCAGGAACAAAGGGCAAGCTGCTGGGACCATGAATGTGGAGACATATGTGTTGTCTGAACTTACCGTCAAGTCACTATCAAGTGGCTTGATTTCCTATCAAGCCCACTGAACTTCCCGTCAAGTCATCTGTGAGACAGAAATTCGTTTCCAGCGTTCAGGAGACAGGCTAGGAGTGACACTTGGAGGGGTTTTTACATTGGAGTGATGTACAGTTTCTAAATTTCACTCTAATTAAAAACATTTTTGCGTGTCTAATTTGCACTGTGCACAGAGGTTACCAAGACTGGAAACAGCCAGCCCCGGCCCCAGATGCTTGGTGCTAGGGGAAGGCCCTCCCATGCGTGTGTGCCAGCCATGAGCTGATGGTGCCAAGGTGCAGAGTGATGCACCTTGTGAGAAGGAGCAGCAATGCAGAGAACCGCCCCCAGCTGTGCCCTTTAGGTGTCCTGAAAAAGAGCAGTGCTCATGGGGGTGCGGGGGGGCTCAGGTGAAGCATTCCAGACCCAGCAGTGGGCAGCAGCCACACCACAGAGGGCCTTAGTGGCCGTCGCTGGGAGTTGAATACCGTGGGAGCCAGTCATCAGAAGGCCTGAGCCAGTGGACTGAGCAGCAGACCATTTCAAAACCTAGAAGGCTCTGTGAACTGTGGTCCCAGGGGGTGCGCAGGACCCCCTCCTGCGTGCCCACAATGCCAGATCTCCAGGTCATTCTTTACTGTCTTGAAAACAGAGAAACAAAACCTCTGGCCGTTGCCGTCACCCAGGCTGTGTGAGCCCTCTTCCAGGACGGAGCCTGTCCCGGGGAACCAAGGAGGCTAGAAATGTCAGAACAGGCGGCACCGGGCCGGGTGAGGGGGACAGCTGGTTGTCCCCTGTGTATACTGCCGGGCCGCTTGTGGGGAGAGTGGAGAAACACTCTATATGCGTTTAGTCATTAAGCCTCAATCATCTGGTTTCTGAGTGAGCTGTTATTTGCGACAAATCAAAACCTTTTAAAGTGGCCTCAGACTACATTACACAAATAAAGAGAATCAGCCTACAAATAAAGGAAATACTCTCTTGTCTGAGGCGCACCCAGCATTATCTGTCTGGCTCGCCCTGACGCCACCGATCCATTAGAACCCTCCACGTTCGGGTTCCTCCCTTCTCTATCACCGTTATTGTCCGCCCACTGGGACCAGTAACCTGAGTCCCCGTTAGCTCTGCTCTCTGTCTTTCTGACATGGTTGGAGCTATTTCAAAATGGCAGGCAGTTAACTTGTCATCAAACCTATAAAATCACAATGATATGGGAAAGGGTCCCGTGGAGCAGGGAGAAATCCTGACTACCGCTCGTGTGAAGAGACAGTTTTTACTTCCGGCCTGCAAGGACTTGTTACAAGGACTGATCAGCTAAAGGTCAGGTTGGGGATGGGCGGCCCAGCTCCCACACCCATCCGGCGTCGGCCTTCCGTCCCTGATGAGTTCAGTGGGTTACTCCTTTGGAGTCCTTCATGCTGACTAAAAACGATGCACTTACCCGTACTTTTCACGTAGGTAAAAATCAGCACATCGATGGCTGTACGTTCTCTGTTAATTATAATTACCATCACTGACGTTTTCTTCAAGCTGTTTTGACAGCTGGAGGTCATTGTAGTTTTGATACGTCTGTCATAAAGAATGGAATGTGCTCCATTTTGGAAATGGAATCGTTTTGGCAGGAAGATGCAGAAGAGACACCAAACCACCTAACAATGGGATTCCAAGAGGACATCTCTTCGGCTTCTTTGAAGCCCTTTTAGTTTTCATGCGAGGCAGAAATGGGAACCTTATATCTTTCCGTGGAGTAGGAAGTATTTTAGACCAGGGTGGGGGAGGGGGAGGAGGAGGAAGATGGCCGCCACCACATCACTGGAAAAAGAGCAGAAGCTTTAGCAAGAATACATTAAGTTCCCAGATTACAGCTTCAGGTAGATTCTTTTATGCGGACAGTAAGCAGTTAATAAGACGTGGACGCCGTGGTGGGGAATATCTACCGAGCTGAAAAGAACGTTTGCCCATAAATCCTGCTCTGGCGCTTCTTTGTGATCCCAGACTCAAGCTGGGGACAGTGATGGAGTGTCGCCCCAGCTGACTCCGCATCTCTCCCTGACACCCCATCCTCCCTCCTGGGTTATCCACAGGCAGACACGGCTGTCTATGTATCGTAACTCTAAAAACAGAAACTCTGCCTGCCCTCGTTCAGTAAGTGTTCACAGATCTGCCGCTGTAACTGTCTTTTTTTTCTTTTCCATTTCTTGTCTGTGAGCGCAGGAGCGGACATCTTCTAGCCTCAGAAGAATCCGTTCTTCTCTCCTAAATGGATTGTGTAATTTTTAAAAAGGGTCATTGAAAGGAGGGCTAAAGATACTAATGTCCGGAGAGTTTCATGACCAGAAGGATTGTCTCTACGTATATTCCGTGTCTGTATGTTTAGGATGTTTAATGACCCGGGGAAATAATTGATTTGCTTAGTGGGAAAATAAATGAGATTCATAGCCCATAATTCGACAATGTAAAAATGCAGAGAAAAGCAGCTAGAGAGAAAGGGATGCTTACATAAATTATAAAAATAATAAAAATCAAAACTGTAATCAGAGCGAACATTTACTGAGTACTCGCTGCCTGTCCGGTGGTATTTTGAGCAATTTTTGTGTCTTGTTTGATTTAATGCTCACAGTGCCCTTCCCAGATAAGTAATATCACTGTCCTTGTTTTACACACAGGGAAACCAAGGCACAGAGAAGTTTAGTAACTTGCCCTGATCAAAGAACTGTTAAGGGGCAGAACCGCCATTCAGCCCTGGCTTTGCCCCATAGGAAAGAGTATACCATCCTTGTACTGATGATATGGTCTTATTTTTACATCCTAGGAGTTACTGAAAAGTGACCCTTGGTTCTAGTAACCATCTCATTAGAAAGAGTGGCTTCAAGTGATCTCCAAAACCAATCCCATTGTGGGAGCAGATGGTATTCAAAACCATATTCCTTGATACTCATTAATATCCATATAGTCTTTAAAATTGTAGTAAGTCAGGATAAACTTTTTGGCTAATTTTTCTACTTGGTTAGCAGAAGGCTATGTCACTGAAAATGTGAACTTCTAATTGTGACCTGCTGAGATTTTCCTGTAACTTTTCTAGCTGAAACCTTTGCTTTGAATATCTTTGAATATCAGCCGGCATAATCCCAGCCACGTTTTTAGGGTGCAGATCTTAGCGTTTCTGCCCCCCATTAATTAACGTGCTTGTAGCAGATCTAGAACTGTTTTCAAAGCTGAGTCCTGGCCTTTGTCTCTTTGGGTTGGACACTCTCAACCGCCAGCCACATAGCTGACCTGCCGCCGGGCATAAGAGCACAGCGTGGTGGAAGAGGGTCGCTCCACGCCATTGCCAGAGGTTATAACCTTCAACTATCCGCTGTCTGGCTTTTTAATCAGGCCTGCATGGGAAATGGTGTTTCTGGAAATCTATGCGGTCTGTCTTTTCCTCTGAAACAGTGTCCTCTTTCGAGGAACATGGGTGCTGTAAGGTACCAACTTGCTAATGCGGGACACTCCTCTGACCCAGGGCCCTTCCAGATCCCTCACAGGAGTGGGTCCTCTGGGTTCAGTAAATTCTTTGCATTCCGTTTATGCCATGACTTCTGGTGTAGCGTTCACAGCTCCCAGTTCTGAGACCCAGGTGCTTGTCTTTCCCCAGAAAGTAATGGGTGGTTGTTCTTTGGTGAGTCCTGGGAGGGTGGGGACTTCCTCTTCGTGCCTGAGTCCTAAACGCCAGGCCTTGTGCTTAAAGCACAGCAGGTTCAGACACTGAATGATTTTCTCCCAGTCCTAAGTGTCAATAATATCTAGGATTTCTTTACTTTGTTCTCTGTGCTTCTTTCCCTGGAGAATGAAAATGCATGTTCTAGGCACATCCTAGGCCTCACTGTTTTCCTCTTTCCACTTTGGTCGTCGAGAAGGCCTAAAACACTTCTAGTGCCTGACCGGACCTGACTTCTATCGGTTTATATTTTCGTGATCCTGATTTCTGTCAATCTGATTTTTAAATTTTATTGAAAGGTAAGCTCTGGGGTGCCTAGGAGGTCAGATGGTTAAGCGTCTGCTCAGAGTATGATCCCAGGTCCTGGGATAGAGCCCCAGCCCTGCACAGGACTCCCTGCTCATCAGGGAGTCTGCTTCTCCCTCTGACTTTCCCCCTGCTTGTACTCTCTCTGTCTGTCTCTTGAATAAATAAAATCTTCAAAGAAAGAAAGAAAGAAAGAAAGGTAAGCTCCCTCAAGTTCTTTGCTGAAAGCCTCTGGAACAGAGGTTTTCTGTTCCTCCTGGAACAGACATACGGAAGGCTAAGAAGCAAGACATAAGCAATGATGCCACGTCAGCACGTTCTAAGACCGGAGAGATCTAGACGTAAAGTACGCACAAAGATGTATTCCCACCTTATCTCTCTCAGTTAAAACACACCAGGAAATAGTCTTCTCTTTGAGGAAAGCGGTACACAGAGTCGTCACGCCCGTTGCCGTTCAGCGATGACCCCTGGCTTATGTACTGAGCGTTTCAGTGTCTTATTTCATTTTGGCACCTAGCGAGAGCTTAGGCTGACTTCCCACGTTGCTATTTTGATGAAACAGAAACAGCTGCACACACACAGTTCAGCAAGACATGGTTCTGGTGCAGCTTGGCCCTCTGGGAGGGTCGGGGCCACGTTGGGGTTCTTGGAGGAGTGGGACACAGGGGAGCACTGAGCATTGGGGTCGCACTGGTGGCGGAGGCAGAGTTTCTCATCTTTCAGAAAGCTCCTTCAACGTGCTCTGCAGCACCGTGTTTTGCTTGCTGGCTTTTAAGGGTGGCCTACAGGCAGATAGCCATCAAAATTCACTCATTCTGTTATACCTTTGCAAATTTTTCAATATGACAGATGGTCATTAGCCTACAGAAGCCCACTGAGCCCCCAAGATAGAGCTATATCGTGAAAGTTATGGTTTGGGGAGGAGTGTGATTTGTCCCCCAAGAAGGAAAGGCTGTGGCTCATGTGCACCCCTGACCTGACCCCGTGCCTTCCAAAAGCCCTGGTCCCCTCCTTTCCAAGGACTCCTGGCCCCCCGCTGCATGGCTGGGTGGGTGTGGCCTGGCCAAGCAGGTTGGGGAGGTCAGGGGGTGCACCTGCATGTGTGTGCCAAGGATTGTTTTTTACTATTTTAACTTACTTGATAGCAGCAGTTCACCAATATTACTAGTTCAGAATACTTCTAAAGGAACTTTTATTTTTAAACCAAAAGATAGCTAATCGGTGAAGGGCAGGCAGGTTCAGTGGTGAGTGCACTGGGTTGGGACCTTTGGACTGAAAGTCTTGCATCTGCCACGGAGCAGGTCCCCACACCGCTGAGGTGGGATAACGCCCCCCCAGTCCTGGGTAGCTGAAAGCCGAAGTAGTTAGAAAGCGGGTCGCGACTAGTGTTTTATAAAGTGAATGTAAAAGTTAAGAATGTTCTTTTTTTCTGAGAAATGACCACTACGAAAGGATGCAAATGTGCAAAACCTTTCCCTAGGTACTGAGGCTCTTCTCTTACCATTTTGTTCAATAGTTTTCATTTCCGGAAACTGTAGAGGTGTTGAGTATTTCTTGCTGAACAGACTACCTGGAGACCAGTACATCCCAGAGCGGTTCCTCTTGTGTCCTTGACACGGCATTCAGAACCCTCTCCCTGGAGACTGGCTGTGCTCTCTGTCCTGCGGGCACGTCTATAGAGATCAGCCACGGGATGGTGAGGAGAGGCTCTAAGTGAGGCACCAGGGAATCATCCATTTTATTTATGAGGAAGTCAGTGCTTCCAGTAGATTTTGGCTTTGCTTGGTTCCAGACTCAAACCCTTCAAGTAATGTAGGGAGGGAACAGTAGAGACTTGGAGGAAGATACTTCATTTTAAATGAAGGGCAAAGCAGGCCAAGGTCAGTAAGCGGACATCGCTAAGATAAACAGCACTGAATCTGTGGGAAGCAATTCAGAAAAATCTGACCCAAACAGCTCCATTAATATTTACATGGTGAAGAATGAAATTCATTGCCCCAGAACAGAATGGGGGCGGCAGAAGGTGTAAGACCACCTGGAATTGAAAAAAGGGGGGACTGAGGACTACAGAGTTACTGCTGTGACCAGGAGGACCCAGGTGAGAGCCCCTCACTGAAGCTAATTTTCTCACTGACTCATCCACTTCCTTTAGATACACAGGCAAACAGTGATGATTCATTGGGCCGTTCTAGCTAAATGAATGCATCACTGTGCCGCCACACAAATTCCTTCTTTCTGATTCACTCCTTCAATATTTATGGAAGAGTGCCGTGCACTAGGCCATGAGAAAGAACAACAAAACAACAAAGGCCTGGACCTTCACCTCAAGGACTTCAAAGGCCGGTGAGGGACAGCAGTTCAATACACAGACACTTGAAAAGCCAGGAGCTCTTTCCTTCTGAGAGACCAAGCACATCAACGTGCTCCCAAGCTCATGGGAGCCGGTGACACTGAGCACTGGTGAGGCTGGGGAGTGTGGCAGGCAGGGCACGGGGTTGTCTGATTGCGAAGGATGAGAACAAGTTAGCCAGGAGATAGGGGACGGGAGCACAAAGCATCAGGGCATTAGAAAGCACGGCTAAAATTCCGTGTGACCGTGACCGTGACCGTGTGTGCAAGTAACAGGATTCTGAGTGAGTACGGGCAGTGACAGTGGGCAGGAAGGCAACACCCAGGGCCGGGGGATTTTAAACAACAATATCCTGATTGTGTTCACATTTTAGGAAGGTTCCCTCCGACAGGGGTCTGGAGGGTGGGGTGGGGAGAAAAGAGATGAGAACCATGAGGACCTAGTTAGGAGGTGGCTGGGAGTTAGGGAAGCAAATGACGCCGGAGTGGGCAGAGGTCTGGGAAGATGACAGGAGGAGGCAGGTGTGAAGAAATGACGGGGGTCAAGTAAACTGGGCCGCATGAACGGGGGAGGGGAGGAGAGAGTTCAGGAAGGGCTCACATTTCTGACTTGTTCCTGCAGTAGGTCTGTTTGTCCTTATCTTGATAAGCGGTCAAAGAGAACACACAGCTTTAGGAGGAGGATAACAGAACCCAAGGCCACCCCCAGCTTCAGCACGTCACCAGAGTCACAGACTGTGCACATAGTTAGGCTCAGGGCTATGACTTAAAACAACAGCATCAGCAGAGGGAAAAGGCATGTGCAGTGACATCCCCAGGAGGCCAGGCTCAAGCTTCCAAGAGCCCTCTTCCTGGGGGGTCACACTGGTCAGGTTTAATTCCTCTGGCATCAAATTGTGGCAACACGTGCGAAAGGTGGTCCACCAGGGAAGCTCATTAGAGACTCAGCACCGAGGACTTTTTCAGGGCGGCTGATGGCGTAGGCCCCCTTCTGCCTGGCACATACCAATTCCAGACTGGAGAAAATAAAGCATCCTTGGCAGAGACCATGCTGCTAGCCACCGCTGGGAGTGAGAGAACGGAAGGAACCCTCCCAGAGTCCAAGTTACACCAGCCTTGCGAGCGGGTGCAAAGATAGCATTCTCGGGCCTGCCGTGTTAACTCTTCTTTGCACAATCATGAATTCTGCTTTGGACATGTTGGCGTGACACACCTGTCACTAGTTCAAGTGAAGAATGTCACTTGACATTTGCTGGGTGTTGGGTCTAGGGTTCAATGACGAGGTCTGTGCTATAACTGCTGCAGCCGTTAGCACCTCAGAAAGTTATTCAAACCAAAGTCCCAACAGTGAGAAAGCCCAACACTGTGTTTCTCCAGATCCTCGTGCTAGAGATCATCGAGTCCAACTGTCCCGATACATAAGTGAGAAAACAGAGGCCCCTGAGTGTGCCTCTGGTTGCACGTTCTTCTGTTCCACATCTCTTGCTCTTCCCGTCACTGCACACTGTCTCTCAAAATGGCAAGGTCATGCATTGTCTGTGAATGAATCAAATGACATTTAGACTATAAAACAGGCCCTTTGTAAGTTTGCTAAATGCAACTTATTTCACCAAAACCCTGGTTCCTAGAACCTGAAAAGCCAAGCTGATCCCATCAAGGCCTCCCCACCTGGATGGAATTTCTAAGCAGCCACTAAGCCAGTCACCCATGTCCAATCAACCTTGGGTATCAAAGGCCAATAAATGATTGAGCCCTATTTTTCCTCTATACTCTCATGTCTATTCATGTTTTTATGTTTCCAGGCACCACGAATAAAATAAATGTGACAAAGCCTTTGCCATCACATGACTTACCTTCTAGGGCCTGGAGTGAGATTTTTAAAAGCACATTTTGTGTATTTGGTGTTATGTTGGGGGCAAGAGGGAGCAGGGTGACCCCTTGGGTATGGGAAATGAAAATAAGTGAAACTCAAAACAAGTTAATTATTAGCTTGAAACTCTGATAAAAGACAAGGTAGAACTTGAAGACTGTAAAATGAGGTTGCTGCATATTTATTCAATTTTGGATTTCATTCTTGGGTGGCCTTGAGCTTGGATAGAGCAGGCGAGAAGAGCAGTGAGACTGCTGTTCCGTGAGACGTGCAGTTAGCTCAGCGCATGTAACTTGGCTCTGGTTCTAGGAGGTAACCTTGGTGCCGAAACATGTAGCCTTCTCTGATGGCTGCTGTGGCCTTTTGACAGCTAGATTGGATGCGTTTGCCCGCACTTGCCACTTTTTATGTGGTTATTAACAGGCAGTTTTGCATTATTCTTAGTTGTCTCAAGGGATGTGATAGATAGAACACATACCAAGTCAAACTCCACGGCAAAACGTATGTTCTAAACCAAGTTGCCATCATTTGTATCATCTGCGCGTATAGACTAAAAAAGAATCAAAATACCTCCCTCTCGAATCTTCACTCCTATCTCAGCTTCATTTACTGTCTCATTTGTCATCAAAACAGTCTTTGTTCTTCCAGCTTTCCAGTATGATTAATTGACGTTGTGCAGCATAGCATAGGAAAAGGGGTGACTATTTTGCAAGATGAGTAATCCAGTTAAACGCCCATCTCTCTCTTCTTTTCTGTTTTACTAACAGATATGTGTCATACAGATAGAAGAGCGATTTGCTTATTTCCCTGTTCCGAATTTTGTGCTTTTAGCATAGCATGTTTCCTTTCCATGAAGCAAGCCAAAAATAATATTGACAGATTCATGAAGCTTCCATTTGATACTGTTGCAAGCTTCTGCAAATGTATTTAGACATTTAAGCAAACAGAATAATTAAACACCCAAAGTCAAGAAACGAGAAGGGAGAAGTAAGGCCAGCCGTCATATTACATTATCTGGCCTCACTCTGGAAATTAATGAAGGGTTTAAAAACATACCTTTAAAACCAAAGATCTGAATTGTGTTCCAGTTTTTGATGTTGTGTTGTTTTGTTTTGTTTTTCCAAGGGGCCAATAATTTGAATAAAGTACAGTGTGATATTCTAGTTACTGCAAGGAGTCGTGAGCATTTGGGGGAGTTTAAAAGATAATCAGTGTATCTTTGTCATGAATCTATCCACTGGGACCCGGCCACTCCTGGATGAACCCACAGATTGAGAGTTTTTCAAAATACATAATCAAATTGTTTGTCTTAAAAATATACTATTTTAAAGTCTTGGAAAAACAAAGAAAAATAAGTTGAATATTTGGCAAAAAGAGTCAATTTGAGGAGTTGTCTCTTAAAAACCACTGATTTCACTTACAGAGTTCACTTCCAAAGAATTCACTTTGTTTTTGTACATCTAAAATTGGTCTCTTTATGCCATTTCTTACATTCCTGAGACATTCCCTTGAAGTGTTAAATTGTTTTTAACTTGTCAGAAATAGGGGTCTGATTTTTTGTTTATTTTAATGAAGATTGGTTTAATACCATTCTTCAAAAATATATATATGTATAGATGTATAAAAGATTAAATCAAATCATAGCTTCTAACTCTTCAAGATTAGCAAATGTTTGCTAATATGTGTTCATATTCTTAAACAACCTCCTGCACATTTACTTACAGTTTTGCACCTTGGGCGCGATTTAATTTAGGAGTATCCAAAATGCTGCTCTAGGCTGACAGCGAGGACAGGTCAGCAAAAGGAAGAGCTTCTCAGGCAAGCAAATGAGCGTGCAAGTCTGTTTCCCTCGTCTGTGAGACGGAGGGCCTGCAGGGGACTCAGGCACCACTGGCCCCCCGCCCCTGGTGGCTTCTGACTCCTCTCCTGCCTCCTAGTGCCTCCCTTCTCCGGAGGCCAAGGGCCCTGGGGAGGGACCTGGAATGGAATCGTTCCTAACTGCTGAAGCCTGACACTCACTGTCAGAATGCTGGTTAGTTACAAATAAGAAAAAACTCACTTAGTTCACACTTAGACAAAAAGAGGGAAGGAATTGACCCAGAAAACAAAGAAGTTCTTGGGTTCCATGGCTTCAGCCACGGCTGAGGTCTGGATCCTGTCGTTTGCTCTCCGGTTCTCAGTCTGGCCTCCCTCGGAATGATGCCCTTCCTGTCACCAAATGACCTACTTCGCACTTGAAACTCACTGTCTCAGAGGAAGAAGAACCCTCTGTCCTACCGTCTACATCGCGGGATTCAGGAATCCCCCGACGGGCCCTGTGTGCCTCACGTCCCGGTGCTGACCCCATCCCTGTGGGCCCATCCCGTGGGCAGGGCAGACCCACCCACGCGGCATGGAGCGGCCCCTGTGGTTACAGGAAAACCAGGATAAAGCGTGCTGGGCAGGCAAGACTCCAAAGGCTGTGCCTGGTCTGTGGAGCAAATAAACTAGGCATCTCCCGTAGGCAGACCCTACCGTGTTTAGTTATGGGCAGAGGTTGGCATCTACGAAATAGAAAGTCCTTTAAAAGCATGAACACTTCATTTACAGTGGTCTTTCTCATGACACGTTTCCATGCTTAACGGATTCTAGCCATAGGAACTCATTTTCTACTTCGAAAAAAAATCCCCAATTGCTTCTTGGTCTTTTGGCTAAGATCAAGTAAAGTGAAAAAAAGTCCCCATACTGCAAAGGTTGGGTAATGTTTGGTTTCTTAAACACAGTGATTTTGCTTAAAAGGAACCACAGGATGGGGCGCCTGGGTGGCTCAGTGGGTTAAAGCCTCTGCCTTCCGCTGGGGTCATGATCTCAGGGTCCTGGGATCGAGCCCCGCATCGGTCTCTCTGCTCAGCAGGGAGCCTGCTTCCCCCTCTCTCTCTGCCTGCCTCTCTGCCTCCTTGTGATCTCTGTCTGTCAAATAAATAAATAAAATCTTTTTTTTAATAAAAGAAGAAGAACACCAGGAAGAGTGGGTCAATCCTTTGTCTATAGCTGGAGCTTCCAGAAAGTAAACAACCAGTGTGCATCCCTGTTGGGGTGATTGAGTGCGGCCCCCTCCCCGAGGCCCCCAAGAAGGGTCCTCTCAGACTTCAGGTTTCTCATCTTATTTCCACAAAATTCCTACCGCTGCTCCTCTCCTTCCTTTCATGCTCAGCACGAAAGTGGCGTCTGCAGGTCGTTGTTGGACGGATGAGTAAGTGTTAAAGCCGTATCCCTTTCCTCATTACAAGAGCAACTTCTGTTAGTTTGACCACGGAACAGTATCCCAGATTATCTCATCCTCTTTTACATTACAATTTTTGTTAGCTTTGTAAGGAATAAAGAACAGCTTCTTGCCCGTGAACCCTGGAAGTGAGATCGCATGTTAAACGTAGGTCAGGTAGATGACCGTATGTAAGCACGGATCTCCGTGTCCTTGAGGGGATAAATTTCTCCAACCCCGTGACCCGGGCCCACCACGTGCTCAGCTCTTCCCCAGGATCTGGAACGTCCGTGGCAGCCTGGCCGCTCGCGTCACCGTTAATTCCTTCCTTTCTGCCGATGTCCCCCGGACGCGGTGTCCCGCTTACTATTGTGTGGAGCTGCGGTGCCTGTGAACAGAGGGGAGGTTATTTCCCATAGCACGTTTGTCATTTTTAGCGAGGCGCCAAGGGACGCCCAAGAGGACTTGAAGGGAACGTTTGAATACCAAGTTGACTCTCGGGCATGGCTCCAGGAAAGAGCTGATTTACACAATTTTAATTCCCTCCATTGGTGGCAGAGGAGACTTCTGGGTAAACAAACTGAAACTATAGATCTGATAGCAGCCCTGTGTTTTGATTAAATCAAAAGATGACAAAGGGGAGTTTATGCTGTCCTGCTCCCTGTAGCCACAGAGGAATGCCCGCCTGACCGCACCGGAATAAAAAGCCACGCTGTGAGTTTACAGGACACTGCTGGCTTTTGCCTAGTGACCCATTGAGAGGAACTTGAGCCAAGATCTTATCAGTGAGGGAGATGGAGACACCTCAGGATTTTCCAGTATCATTTTTCACTTTTTATTCTTGGATGTGGTTAATAGCGCTACCAGGGCTTTTCACATCCTAGGGCATTTCCTCACGGCTCTAAGTAGCCGCTGCGGGTCAGGTTCTTCTTGAACTGAGGATTCAGTTACAACATCCATATGCTCCCAGCCCACTCTCTGACCTTTCTCCTCTTTCAGTACTTTTTCAGGCTTTTAATGTTTCCATCCGCTGATCCCGGGAGACTCTCTTGATACTCTGAGTATACAGCCCAGATTATTTTTTTTCAAAATTAAATAGAAATTTCTTGAGCTTCTTAGGAATCACATTAATTTTTGAACCTAAAAATCATTTACTTACAACGTAGGACAGTGAAACTTGACAATATAAAAGCTAAACATTGAAGAACTTCCTTATGTGGGTCAAAAAGCGACTTTTGCCACACTTGGCATTGTCAACAGTGACACATTCACAGGACTGACCATCAGTATTCTTAAGAATGGCCTCAGTACTTGTCCACAGCCTTATTTCTTTGAACTCAGCTCAGTTTCTTTGAAGTCAGTGATTATGATATCCAGCTTTGATCCCTTTCCTGTGGACTGGTGCCAGTGTGCCTGAATTCATTAAATTTTTGGAAAGGACTAAAACTATGGTGTCGTTTTATTGCAGTCCGTACATCAATCATAATTTGGGATGGTCTTGGTGAAAGATGAGGAATTCAGACTGGGATGCTGGGGAAGGCGGGTCTGGTGACAGGGGTTTGAGGGAATGGGGTACGTTGAGTACTGAGTTCATATTCGAGGTTCAGCCACCTCTCCCCTATGGTATTTTAGCTGTGGCTTCATTCCAAAATGACTGCAGTCATAAGACCCAAACCCAGGTACATGGAGATCACATTGTTTTTAATTAGGTACTTTTTAAAATTGTAGAATGGGATCCTTCTAGCCCTCCAGGTTACGTAGCCAGGAAGAGGAAAGGATGGTCAGAAGTGAGCCAGCGGCTCTCTTGCTGGCTTGATAGACCACGGGGCTTTTGGATGTTGGCCATTTGTGGCAAAGGCTAAATACAAAATCCATCCAGTAGATTCTAGCTTACTCTGCGCTTTTTCCCTTTACCACTCCTCACCCTCGATCAGATTTGCCACTATACTATTTTCCCATTGCAGTCCCTTTGATTTTTCATTTAGGAAAGTACCCCTTTCCACTGCTAGCTAACCCACTTTGCCACAGCAGCTTCCCTTCTTCCAGCAGGCCTTGGTGTTTCTGGAGTAAGTGTCACGTGTCCTTGTTTCTGTTGACTGCCTGGCCAGGGATTACTTTCCTCCTAAGGTCCCTCTGGTGACCCTCTTGTCAATCCAATCAAGGCCCTTGGACCCACTTGCCAGACAGTTCTACATGACAGAGGGCCAGGTCTAAAAGTAAAGTAGCAAGCACAAGATCATAACAGCTGGCATGTCAGAGTTCTGAGATCATAGATCCCTCAGCAGTTTCCACTGATAACCTGAACATGCCATAGAACCTTTGTTTTCTGTTTCAGTGCACAGTAGAACACTAACCTCTCCAACGTTGAGTAAGTGCTCCTCATTAACACAGAGGACCTGGCTCCGTTGACTCTTAGCAAGAATAAGTGTCATTCTCTCAGCCTTCAGATGACACAGAGACAGACAGACTTACCACCTCTGGCCCAGGTGAAACAGAATGTTAAACCCTTGAGTGCAAGAAGAGGTCACATCTCCAAGAACTGAGGAGATTAAAATGAAAGAAAACCAGATTCCAAGTAAAACTCCTATCTAGAACCTACAAATCACGTTTTATGAAGTAGAGTCTAAGTAATAAAAAAAAAAAAAGTTATAAACGTACTACCACTTATATTTAAACATCTTTTAACCTGGGAATGATTCCACCCCACCAATCCCCTAAAACACTGAGAATATACCAGGCGAATGTCCTTGTGGAAAATGTGTTTATCGTTCAGCCAGTAATCTAGATTCGAAGATTGTCACCAGCCTGTCTAATTCAGTTGACATCTGAACCTCACTAGTTACAGAATGTTTTTGATGTCTTTAAGGAAAGTTGTAGAATATCCACATTCTTCTCACGCTCTCTTTTAGAATGGAAGTCAACAAACATTGTCCATGAAGGGCCAGATGGTAAATACTTTCGGCTTTTCAGATCATATAGTCTCCGTCCTAACGATTCAGCTCTGCTACTCTAGTGCAGAAGCAGCCCTAGACAATATATAAGCAAGTGAGCATTGCTATATTCCAATAAAACTTTATTTACAAAAATAGGTGGCCAGTTAGATTTGGCAGATGGGCCATTGTTTTTTCAGCCTGTGATTTATAAGAAGAGAGGTCCGTGCAATTTTAGTTTGGGTAATAAATGCATCAGACTGTCTCAGGACCCCCAACCTCTTTCCCACTGGGAACTGTTTTTACTTTCCCAGTGTCTCCAAGTACTGGTGGGAATGAAATGAAAAGGGCCTGAGGCAGAGAGCCAGCCCTGTCCTTTCCCCTGTGGAAATCACCCCTGACAGCAGCGAGGCAAGCAGCCCGTCTGGAAGCCACCACCCCACCCCCACCCCCAGTCCCAGTTCATTTAGGGCAACCAGAACTCTGCTCCGGTCATTTCCGAAACATAACAGCGTATGAAACAAATGTTTGCCATCCGGCCTCATCTGGGAGATGTTTGTGCTCGAAATTAAATTCTCACATAAGCCCTGATTGACTTTGGGCTTCCAGAAAATTACATAACCATAGGTGTCATGGTTGGAGAGAGAGAATGAAGAGGAAGGAAAAGTGAGATTTTAGTGAAAATGAAAGTAGGCTGGGAGACAGGTGGTGCAGATACAACTGTTTGCTGATGGAAAGTGCATTGACATTGATACTTTGTATTCTTTATATGGAAATATATAAATATATTCTATAATTATATATGACATATATTATATGTAGTTATATATCATAATATATAAATTTGTGTGATATATGTATATAGTATTATATATACATACATATATATATCATGTGTATGTATGTATATGAAAAATCCAGGCTTTATCGGTGTGGTTTCTCTGGGAAGGTAGCTAATGGCGGTATCACTGTACTTGAACGTGCTAGTGAATTACTCAGACACATGTCAGATGCCTGAAGCACTGATTGATCTGAGAATGTGCCATCATGAGAAGATTTAATTCACCAAGGTCACTGAGAGGCCAGCGGACTGAGGCACACTGAACTTCAGATGGCTCTTGTTGTGCTTGTGTCAGTAGCTGAGCAATGAGAAAGGAGCTGCCTTGCCAAAAAAAGAAAAGTTCAGAGAAAACCAGCTTATTCCAACTGAGAGAAGTAGACAACTCAACAGTAACCAAAGAATCCTTTTCTTTTAATAACGGTTTTCAATGTGTAAACTTAAATATAAAAGTATATTGCTTTATTTCTAATCATTTCTATAATTTGCTTTTTAAAAAGGACACATATTAATGTGCATAATAAGTATAGAATTTCTCATGTTCCTTTTTAAAGACTGCAAACTTTTTTTCAAACTTTTTTTTTTAAGTTTTTTAATTTTATTTATTTGACAGAGATCAAAAGTAGGCAGAGAGGCAGGCAGAGAGAGAGAGGAGGAAGCTCTCTCCACTGAGCAGAGAGCCCTACGCAGGGCTCGATCCCAGGACCCTGGGATCATGACCTGAGCTGAAGGCAGAGGCTTTAACCCACTGAGCCACCCAGGCTCCCCAAGACTGCAAACTTTTTACACACGTACACATACACAGAGATTCCTGTGTTTATTTTATATGTTGATGAGTGAATGGAATCTGGGCTCTGGGTTTAAGAAAGTGACTTAATTTTGAGCCCTTTGTATTGTGCCATTGGACCTTAATGATTAATATAATTTTGTTCTTGGACTATGTATCCTAAAGTCCAGTTCTGTTATTATATGTAAAAATACCATGTTTCCAAAAACCTTACCTTGCAGGTAGAGTGAGTAATGTCATAGTAACCTTTAAAATCCCCATCAGCCTGTAAAATCCATACTCAACATTTATAACAATAATATCTCACCCAATGGCATATAACAGTCTTAAAAATAAATTGCATTCTAGTGAGGATAGGAAAAGAAGGACCAGATTTACCCTTCCATTTGAAACAACTAAAAAACTAGGTGAAGTATTTGAGAAAATATCACACAAGACTTCAGACATCAGGCAGCAAAAGATCTTGATCTCTGAGCAATGGGAAACAAGCAAGATGAGCTAGTGGCCTGTACTGTTGCCTGGAGAAGAGGTTCCATGGTGCTGCGTAGCAAGAGGAAACCCAGAAATCTTCAGCTGTCTCACTGAGTTGAAGTCATGGAGCTGAGTGTCCAGAGAAACCAGAGCATCTAGAGTTTGCAGGACAGATACCAGAGAAGAAAGAACTACACACACAGAGGCAGGGAGAGCTCTGAAGGCCCACTGAGGATCCTCCTTGAGTTTTCAAGTGAACATACCTGTGTGTAGAGAAGGCAGAGAAAGGATCACCTAAAAGAATTAGAGGGACCAGTGCGTGGCTCCTACAGACAGCCAGGAAGAGGTACCTACTTCCTGTACTTTAACCTTATTATCAGGGGACCCTGGTTAGAATACTAAGCAGGATCTTGCCTCAGTAGGGGAAAGATACAGTTCTAGCCCCACCCAACACCACTGTAAAACAAAATCCCAGAAGATCAAATTGTTTCTAAGTAACCAAATGTGTCCCAGAACTAAGTATAAAAATACAAAAATAGGGACGCCTGGGTGGCTCAGTTGGTTAAGCAGCTGCCTTCGGCTCAGGTCATGATCCCAGCATCCTGGGATTGAGTCCCGCATCGGGCTCCTTGCTCGGCAGGGAGCCTGCTTCTCCCTCTGCCTCTGCCTGCCATTCTGTCCGCCTGTACTCGCTCTCTCTCCCTCTCTCTCTCTGACAAATAAATAAAATCTTTAAAAAAAATTAAAAAATAAAAAATAAAATAAAAATACAAAAATATCCAGGATCCAATAAGATCAAATATCTGACAGCCAGTTCAAAATTACCAGGCATGCAAACAAGTAGGAAAATACAACCTCTGATGAGAGAAGTCAATCAAAGTTAGCCTGTAAATGACACAGAAGATAGCATTAGTAGACAGGGACATTAGAACAGGTTTTTTTTTTTTTTTTAAGATTTTATTTATTTATTTGAGAAAGAGGCAGTGGGAGAGAGCATGAGCGAGGAGAAGGTCAGAGGGAGAAGCAGACTCCCCGTGGAGGTGGGAGCCCGAAGCGGGACTCGATCCCGGAACTCCGGGATCATGACCTGAGCCGAAAGCAGTCGTCCAACCAACTGAGCCACCCAGGCGTCCCTAGAACAGTTATTTTGATGGTAGTCCATACATATGTTCAAGAAACCAGAGGAAAAATATAACATGTTGAATGGAGCCAGAAGACATAAAAATGAGAAATCAGACTTCTAGAGATAAAAACTGTAGTGATTGAGATGAAAAAATATTCTAATTAATAGCAGATTAGATATTGCAGACGAAAGATTAGTCAACTTGAAGACAGCACAGTAGAAACTACCTAAAATGAAACAAAAAAAGACTAAAAAAACAAAAAATGAAAAGAATGCCAGTGAACTTTGGGACAATTTCAGGTGAAGAAAAATACATTTGATTAGAGTCCCACAGGAGACAAAGAAGAGGAATGAAAATATTTTAAGAAATACTGGCCAAAATTTTCCTAATGTGACACAAACTGTAAACCCACAGATCTGAGATGTTGAGCAAACCGCAAATAACAAGAAACATGAAGAAAATAACACCAAGGCACATTCTACTCAACTTCTGTAAATGGGTGAAGGGGGATCAAAAGGTACAAATTTCTAGTTACAAAAAGGTAATGTCAAGGGATGTACTGTGCAGCGTGGTCACTATGATTAATACTCTCTTGCACATGTGAACATTGAGAAGAGAATAGATCTTAAAAGTTCTCATCACAAGAAAAAGTATTCTGTAACTACTTAGGGTAACAGAAATTAACTAGACTCTGTGGTGATCATTTCTCAATACATACAAATATCAAACCATTATGTTGTATACTTGAAACTAATATAAAGTTATAGGGCAATTATAACTCAATAAAAAGTATTTTTCATATAAAAATTGCTTAGGGCCAATGATAAAGAGAAAAATCACAAAAATAAGCAAAAAAATGAAAGTACAAAAATGTACATTATGTGCAGAGGAAAAAAAAACTGACACCTGGTTTTTCGTCAGAAAAAAATGCAGACCAGAAGACAGTGGGGTGATGTCCTTTTTTTTTTTTTTTTTTTTTTTCATAAACATATAATGTATTTTTATCCCCAGGGGTACAGGTCTGTGAATCACCAGGTTAACACACTTCACATCACTCACCATAGCACATACCCTCCCCAATGTACATAACTCCACCCCCTCTCCCTCCCCCCCTCCCCACAGCAACCCTTAGTTTGTTTTGTGAGATTAAGAGTCACTTACGGTTTGTCTTCCTCCCAATCCCATCTTATTTCATTTATTCTTCTCTTACCCCCCCAAACCCCCCATGTTGCATCCCCACTTCCTCATATCAGGGAGATCATGTGATAATTATCTTTCTCCAATTGACTTACTTCACTAAGCCTGTTACCCTCTAGTTCCATCCACATCATTGCAAATGGCAAGATTTCATTTCTTTTGATGGCTGCATAGTATTCCATTGTGTATATATACCACATCTTTTTTATCTATTCATCTGTTGATGGACATCTAGGTTCTTTCCATAGTTTGGCTATTGTGAACATTGCTGCTATAAACATTCGGGTGCACATGCCCCTTCGGATCACTACGTTTGTATCTTTAGGGTAAATACCCAGTAGTGCAATTGCTGGGTCATAGGGGAGTTCTATTTTCAACTCTTTGAGGAACCTCCATGCTGTTTTCCAGAGTGGCTGCACCAGCTTGCATTCCCACCAACAGTGTAGGAGGGTTCCCCTTTCTCCACATCCTCGCCAACATCTGTCATTTCCTAACTTGTTAATTTTAGCCATTCTGGCTGGTGTGAGGTGATATCTCACTGTGGTTTTGATTTGTATTTCCCTGATGCCAAGTGATGTGGAGTACTTTTTCATGTGTCTATTGGCCATTCGGATGTCTTCTTTGCAGAAATGTCTGTTCATGTCCTCTGCCCATTTCTTGATTGGATTATTTGTTCTTTGGGTGTTGAGTTTGCTAAGTTCTTTATAGATTTTGGACACTAGCCCTTTATCTGATATGTCGTTTGCAAATATCTTCTCCCATTCTGTCAGTTGTCTTTTGGTTTTGTTAACTGTTTCCTTTGATGTGCAAAAGCTTTTGATCTTAATGAAATCCCAATAGTTCATTTTTGCCCTTGCTTCCCTTGCCTTTGGCGATGTTCCTAGGAAGATGTTGCTGCAGCTGAGGTCAAAAGAGGTTGCTGCCTGTGTTCTCCTTAAGGATTTTGATGGATTCCTTTCTCACATTGAGGTCCTTCATCCATTTTAAGTCTATTTTCGTGTGTGGCATAAGGAAATGGTCCAGTTTCATTTTTCTGCATGTGGCTGTCCAATTTTCCCAACACCATTTATTGAAGAGGCTGTCTTTTTTCCATTGGACGTTCTTTCCTGCTTTGTCGAAGATTAGTTGACCATAGAGTTGAGGGTCTATTTCTGGGCTCTCTATTCTGCTCCATTGATCTATGTGTCTGTTTTTGTGCCAATACCATGCTGTCTTGATGATGACAGCTTTGTAATAGAGCTTGAAGTCCGAAATTGTGATGCCACCAACTTTGGTTTTCTTTTTCAGTATTCCTTTGGCTATTCGAGGTCTTTTCTGGTTCCATATAAATTTTAGGATTATTTGTTCCATTTCTCTGAAAAAAATGAGTGGGATTTTGATAGGGATTGCATTAAATGTGTAGATTGCTTTAGGTAGCATAGACATTTTCACAATATTTGTTCTTCCAATCCAGGAGCTTGGAACATTTCTCCATTTCTTTGTATCTTCCTCAATTTCTTTCATGAGTACTTTATAGTTTTCTGAGTATAGATTCTTAACCTCTTTGGTTAGGTTTATTCCTAGGTATCTTATAGTTTTGGGTGCAATTATAAATGGAATTGACTCCTTAATTTCTCTTTCTTCTGTCTTGTTGGTGTAGAGAAATGCAACTGATTACTGTGCATTGATTTTATATCCTGACACTTATTAAATTCCTGTACAAGTTCTAGCAGTTTTGGAGTGGAGTTTTGGGGTTTTCATATAGTATCATATCATCTGCGAAGAGTGATAGTTTAACTTCTTCTTTGCCGATTTGGATGCCTTTAATTTCTTTTTGTTGTCTGTTTGCTGAGGCTAGGACTTCTAGTACTATGTTGAATAGCAGTGGTGATAATTGACATCCCTGCCATGTTCCTGACCTTAGCGGGAAAGCTTTCAGTTTTTCTCCATTGAGAATGATATTTGCGGTGGGTTTTTCATAGATGGCTTTGATAATACTGAGGTATGTGCCCTTTATCCCTACACTTTGAAGAGTTTTGATCAGAAAGGGATGCTGTACTTTGTCAAATGCTTTTTCAGCATCTATTGAGAGTATCATATGGTTCTTGTTCTTGCTTTTATTAATGTGTTGTATCACATTGACTGATTTGCGGATGTTGAACCAACCTTGCAGCCCTGAAATAAATCCCACTTGTTCGTGGTGAATAATCCTTTTAATGTACTGTTGAATCCTATTGGCTAGTATTTTGGTGAGAATTTTCGCATCTGTGTTCATCAAGGATATTGGTCTGTAATTCTCTTTTTTGGTGGGATCCTTGTCTGGTTTTGGGATCAAAGTGTGTGGTGATGTCTTTAAAATACTGAAAGAAAATCCTCAACCTAGGTTTCCTTACCCAGTTAAAGTGTCTTTCAAATACTATGGTGAAATAAGGACCTTTATTAGACCAGCAGAAACCAAAATAATTGATCACCGGCCAACCTGAAGTATAAGAGATATTAAAAGAAGTCCTTCAGGCAGAATGAAAATTAGACCAGACAGGAACCTGGATTTACTCAAAGGGCTGAAGAGCACCAGAAATAGTAACCCCATGGGTAAACGTGAAGACTTCTGTTCTTAGTATTTAAGTCTCTTTGAAAGATAAATGACTGTATAAAACAAAAGAATAGAAATGTGGGGTTTGTAAAATATATAGAAGCAAAATCTATAACCACAATAGCACGAGGTCTCTGTATGAAGCAGAATAACATCACTCGGTGGTACACTGTGAAAAAATTAAGTGTGTGTGGCATAAACACTAAGGAAACCGCTAAAACAATACAGCAAAGAGTTGGGAGTTAATAAACCAACCAAGAAAGAAAATGAAATCATTAAAAATACTCAATCCAAAGAAGGCAGAGAAAGAGGAGACAGGCAACAAAGAGCAGACTGACAAAGAGAAAAAGAATAACAAGAAAGTAGATTTAAACCTAACTATGTCAATAATCACATTGAATATAAATGGTCTAAATGACAAGAGTTGTCAGACTGACTACAAAGGCAAGTCTCAGATGTATTACAAGAAACCCTCGCTAAATATAAAGACATAAGTAGTTTAGGGTGCCTGGGGGGCTCAGTGGGTTAAAGCCTCCGCCTTCGGCTCAGGTCATGATCCCAGGGTCCTTGGATTGAGCCCCGCATTGGGCTTTCTGCTCCATGGGGAGCCTGCTTCCTCCTCTCTCTGCCTGTCTCTCACCTACTTGTGATCTCTGTCAAATAAATAAATAATTTTTTTTTTAAGACATAACTCGTTTAAAAAGAAACAGGCTGGGAAAACTCTAATAGCAATCAAAAGAAAACTAAAGTGGTGGGGCGCGTGGGTGGCTCAGTGGGTTAAAGCCTCTGCCTTCGGCTCAGGTCATGATCCCAGGGTCCTGGGATCGAGCCCCACGTCGGGCTCTCTGCTCAGCAGGGAGCCTGCTTCCCCCTCTCTCTCTGCCTGCCTATCTGCCTACTTGTGATCTCTGTCTGTCAAATAAATACATAAAATCTTTAAAAAAAAAAAGAAAGAAAGAAAACTAGAGTGGTATCAAACAGAGCTAGAGCAAAGAACATTACAAGGATATTAAGAGTGGTTTCATAATTGTAAAAGGGCCATTTCGTTAGCAGGACATAATAATCCTATGTGTTTGTGTATCTAATAACAAAGCTTCAATACACATGGAGGAAAGTAGACAAAGCCACAAATATAGTCAGAGATTTTTAAACCCCTCAGAACAAATAAACAGAAAATTCATAAGGATACAGAGGACCTGGGCAATACTAGAGTCCAACTAGACCGAGCCAGCATCAGTAGAATACTCTAACAACAGAATACACACTCTTTTCGAACATACACAGAATATCTCCCAGGATAGATTGTACTCTGGGCCACAAATTAAGTGTCAATAAATTTTAAAGGAATCATATCATACTAAATAGGTTCTCTAACCACAATGGAAATAAATTAATAATCAACACTGAAAAAAAAAATCGACACTGAACAACATCTGGAAAAACCGCAAATATTTGGAAACTAAATAAGCCACAGAGGGGAGAAAACATTGGCAAATCATCTATCTGATAAGGACTTGTATCTAGACTATAGAAAGAACTCTCAAAACCCTATAATGAGAGATCAAACAACTCCTTTAAAGGATGAATAAAAAATTTGAATGGGTACTTCACCCAGGAAAAGATATGGGTAATAAGCACACGAAAATTAGGGAAACGCACATGAAAGCCCCAGGGAGATAGCAGTACGTGGCTATTAGAATATCTAGAATCAAAGAGACTGGCTGTGTAGGGGAAGGAAGGGAAACTGATTGGGAAGAAATCAGAGAGAGAGACAAACCGTGAGAGACTCCTAACTGTAGGAAACAGACTGACTGTTGCAGGAGGGGTGGGGGTGTGGGAAGGGGGAGGAAGGAAGTGGGTGGTCGGCATTAAGGAGGGCGTGTGGTGTGATGGGCACTCAGTGTTATATGCAGAAGATGAATAACTGAATTCTACATCTGAAACGAATTGTGTACTATCTGTACATATGTATATACTATATGTTGGCTAATTGAATTTAAAATTTTTTAAAAAACTGACCATACCAAATATCCAGGGATTGGGAACAATTGGAACTCTCCTAAGCTGCTAGAATGATGCGTGACTGCACTGCCCCTTCAGAAAATAAACCGATCCTTTTGATTAAACATACCTGCCGTATGACCAAAAAATGAATAAATAAGTCCTTTCCTAATTATTTACTCAAAAGAAATGAAACCTATAAAGGTCTGTATATAAATGCTTAGAGCAACTTGTTTTGCAATGGCATGCAGCAGACTTTACCTTGAACCCGTGCAGCTTATTGTATGCCAAGTTACTAAATAATTCAGTTTTTGAAATAAAGTTGCAGTGGGGCGCTTGGGTGACTCAGTCAGATAAGCACCCAGCTCTTGATTCTGGCTCAGGTCATGATCTCAGAGTCATGGAATTGAGCCCTGCATTGGGCTCTGCGCTGAGTGTGGAGTCTGCTTGAGATTCTCTCTCTCCTTCTGCTCCTCACCAGCTAGCCCCCCGCCCCACCGCCCCGCACACACATGGACACACATTCTCTCTCTCTAGTAAAATAATAACAATAAAATAAAAGTTGCAGGGCGCCTGGGTGGCTCAGTGGGTTAAAGCCTCTGCCTTCAGCTCAGGTCATGATCCCAGGGTCCTGGGATCGAGCCCCACGTCAGGCTCTCTGCTCAGCAGGGAGCCTGCTTTCCCCCTCCCCCATCCCCACCTCTCTGCCTAGTTGTGATCTCTCTCTGTCATATAAATAAATAAAATCTTTAAAAATAAATAAATAAAAGTTGCAGCAAATAGAAAAACAAGAGAAAAGTTGTTTAAAAGAGGAAGATACGTATATCGATTTTCTATTTTCTATGCCATGTAACAAACTCCACACATTTAGCAACTGAAAACAGTACACATCTGTTAGGTCTCAGTTGTCATGGATCAGGAGTCCAGGCGCGGACAAGCAAAGCTTCCTCCTTCAGGCCAAGGTAGTGGCTTCAGCTGGGACAGTGGTCTCCACGGTAGTGGTTTGAGCTGGGACTGTGGTCTCATCTCGGGCTGGTGCCCCTCTTCACGCTTAAGTGTTATTAGCAGATTAGAGTTCCTTGCAGTTGGAGGACAGAGGGCCCAGCGATGCACTGGCCATCAGCTGGAGGCGACATGTGGTTTTCGTGGCCTTCTCAGCCCCTTGGTAACATGGTACTTGCTGCAAGCCCGTGGGGGCGGAGATACGAAGCGCATTGCCTCCACCGCATTCTCTTGGTTAAGGGCAAGCAACAGGTCTCACCATGAGGAAGCAGTTACTAGAAGTCACCTGAGGGTCCGTCTGCTGCAGTGTGGGGTCAGCAGACAGGACCAGACAATAGAAAGGACTGGAAGGGAGGCCTCAGGATCGTGGCGAAGAGCTCCCACCAGATGGTTGTTTGCTGGGCTGCAGGGGAGGCTCATGGTGTGCGTGGCCTCAGGAAGGGGGGCCCCGAGTTCCAGCCAGGGTATTGGTGTGTGAATGACGGGCACAGAGCAGGCCGAGCTCAGGCCAGACAGTTTCTATCTAGGGAGAGGTGGGAGCTGTCCCGGAACGGCCGGGCGTTGGGAATATGCAGGATGGCCTCACTCGGGGTCATGGTTGTAATCCAGGAAGCCCTGAGCTAACCGGAGGTAGCGACAGGTGTGCCTTGGAGAGATGGGGAGAGGAGTACATGCATGGTCGATGTAACAGAACTCAATCCTCACCTTCTATAGCACAAACCAACAGGTACTAAGGGACCTTGCAAAATCCCACGCAGGGAACAGGAACAAGCAAAACTGGGAGTGGGGAGAGGCGTCCTCTGGAGTGGAAACGCTGCTGAAGGGCTGGAGGGCGGCAGCAGAGGGGGACTGTCCTCTCAGGATGCCTTGAAGGGACCATGGGACCTTTTAAGCTGCGTCTGTGGTTTACTTCGATAAAAATTGAATTTAACGGGGGTATCTGTCATCCCGCTCTCTTAGCGGGTGGCCTTGGTTTGCACATGTTCTCTGGGTGGGTGAGAAACAGGAGGGGCGGGGCCAGGCATTGTGAAAGATGCAGGTAAGCTTAGCTGCGCCGAGTTCTGTTTCTTGCACAGTGTCAACCCAGAGGAAGCAGGTCTGGGCAGCGGGGTGTGTCCCGCCCGGGCACTGGCTGCGAGCACGCAGTCTGGTAATGATCGTCTGGCCTTGGCCGTGAAAAGAAAGGTCCTGTTTAGAGAAGCCTTGGCACGCAGTGGAGTTAGGACAGTCTAACAATCCTGGCATCGGGGAAAGTGACGGAAGAAAAACGTGTTCTGTTGACCTGCAGGAAAGGGTGCCGAGGGACGGAATTACCCGCAGAAGGACGGCGTGTCTGCCCACTTGGGCCACCACCACAGAGTAGCAGGGACCGGGGGACTTGAGCAGCAGGAGGTATTCCCTCACAGCTCTGGAGGCCAGAAGTCCAAGGCTAAGGTGTCGGAAGGGTGGTCTCTCCTGAGGGCCCCCTTCTTGGCTTTCGGGTAGCCTCGTCCTCCAGAGCCTTCCCTCTGTGTGCATGGGTCTCTGGTGGCTCTTCCACTCACAGGGACACCAGTGCTATTGGATTGGGGCCCAGCTCGCAGGACCTCATTGACTCAAAGCCCTGGCTCCAGCTAGTGCTATTGGAGCAGAGGCCTTCACCACATGGGGTGGGGGGCACAATTCAGCCCATCACATGCCTTACAGAGACCCCGTCTGAGCTCCTGGGTCCCCCGCCAGCATCTGATTGGAACCACCTCACCAAAAAAAAAAAAAAAATCTGCAGAACAAGGGCAAACCCTAGTATTTAGAATAATTCCGGGGGCAAGGCCGGGCCTGGGAGGAGACAGCTCCCAACCCTCCCCTCCTCCCAGCGGGCTCCCCAGACCCCCCACTCTGCCTCTGTCCCCAGAGCAGCATAAAGGGGCCCTTAAAGAAACGGACACAGGTTCCCTCCATCCTGCTATGTTTCTCTGCTGCAGGAGCTTATTATCCCTGCAGAGGAGCTCCAAGGGGGTCGGAGGGGTCGGGCAGGGCAAGGACAAGAGGGAGAGACTAAATGGCGGGGGCGGCTCTGTCTGTAACAAGCTCCAGGGGGAGAAAGACCAGACCAGCTAAGTAAAAGCGGTTTTCATCCCCAACGCCTGCCTTCCCCCTCCCTGTTCACCCCTTCCCCTGCCTCTTCTCTCCCCTTTAAGTGGGTTACAGAATAAAGAGAACCGTTAGGACCTTGGGATGAAAACCATCAGAGCATCAGGCTTAGTTTTCAGATGACGAGCTTCCCAGAAACCAGAATTGGATGACTCAATACCGAGTTTCCAAGCGGTGAAGCATCATTCAGTTCGTTTGTTTTGCCAGCGCTGCTGGAGGTTGTCGTGGCTTGCCACTTGTGGGTCAGCTGGCTGAGGACCGAACGTGCCCCCGCCCCCGCAGACACAGGGGACTTCCTTTCCAACCCACTCAGCTCAGATTAAAGTCCTGCCTGCTGTCCGGTCATCACCACGCTTCTAGAGGCATCTCCTTGAAAAGATTTGTCCTCAGTAAGAGCAGTCCTTGTTTGCTTGCGTTCTTTAGGGCGGAACTGTTGTGGGGTTAGCTTTAGATTTGATTATCATAAGTAGGAAGACCAGAAAGCCCAGCTTCTAAAATCGTTTCCAGAGCCAGAATAGGTAGGAGGAAATCTTGCCAACCCATCAAACGTTTTTTTCTTATAAATCTATAATTCCTCCTAGATCAGAACAGTGTTCAAACTTCCTTCTCCTGTGTCTACCATAAATAACTTACAACACATTCACGTCAGGAGACCGTCACGGTTGTCCATTCTATAATAAAATGACAGTAACAATTGATTGTGTGGGAAGAACTAAACTAGGGTCCTTCCCTTATCTGGTTTGAGTTTTGAAATAGACCCTGTAACGTAGATATTTTGATATTCAGACTGTATTTCCGGATAAAGAACCAAGGCTCAGTGAAGTAACTCACTCCAGAGCCCACAAGTCCTACAGGCGTGGAGAACTTCCCACCACACCCCAGTCTTAAGTGGGTCACTGCTACTCCCCCGACTGCCACTGAGAGCCTTGCTACCAAGGATGCCCATCCTCATGGGCCCCAGGGGAGGCCACACGACTGTCTCGAGGCCATTGCTACACCCGTGTAATCATGGTTTTCACAGATCTTTTTGGTAATGGATAAAAATGATGTCTGCAAGTGACAGGGAAACCGACCAGTTGATCCCCAGTTAGCTTTAGATTTGTCTATTTTAGAATTTGCCATCCCGCTAAAATTAGTTACCAGAACAAATTCCAGACATAGTTATGAAATAGTTTTCCTGAAATGTTTAAGTAAAAGTTGATGTGGCTTTTCATTTATTCCAGTGGATAATGGTTTTTACACTTTTTAGAGGGGATTACATAATCCACGTTTCACAGATGATCTTTAAACAGTAGCAAGCCTGTTGTTTTTAAGGAAAAAAAAAAAACTCTTGGGGCATCTGGGTAGCTCAGGGGGTTAACCTTTGCCTTCAGCTCAGGTCATGATCTCAGGGTCCTGGGATCGAGCCCCACATCAGGCTCTCTGCTCAGCAGGAAGCCTGCTTCCCCCCCTTTCTCTGCCTGCTTGTGATCTCTATCAAATAAATAAATAAGATCTTGAGAGAAAAAAAAAGAAGAAGAAAACTCTTGGCGTTACTGTATGTGTGTCATTTTGGAGATTTTTGTATTTTATTTTATTTTATTTTATTTTATTTATTTGACAGATAGAGATCACAAGTAGGTAGAGAGGCAGGCAGAGAGAGAGGAGGAAGCAGGCTCCCTGCTGAGCAGAGAGCCCGATGTGGGGCTCGATCCCAGAACCCTGAGATCATGATCTGAGCTGAAGGCAGAGGCTTTAACCCACTGAGCCACCCAGGTGCCCCTGGAGATTTTTTTAACAGCCATAAGGATATGACTTCCTCACTGCTAACCCCTCTGACTAGATTTTTAAAATGTAATTTGGAAAGATACTACTGCAAGCGTAAGCCGTGTAACATGTCCTTAAATAAATTGTTATTGTTTAAAAAGAATCCAGGTGAAAGTTGTAAAGTAGCTGAGTTTACTTTACATGTACATTTACTTACCTCAATGCCGTAGCTGAGAAATCAGTAGCTCCGTAGGACTGGTCGATTTCCATCACGACAGTGGCTCCCGGCTGTTCCTGGTGCGGTTCCAGCAGTTCCTGGTGCAGCACACCTGCCACCACCCAGGGGCAAGGAACTCAGTGCGGGGGAGAGAAGAGGGCTTAGTGCTCTGCAGTTACGGTCACGGGTGGGGCTACCAGACTTGAGGCACCTTATTATGCATTTACATGTCTTGTTTTCCCAATGTGCAAAGTGGGGCTCAGGGCCGAAAGGCTCCACCGGCCTTATAGGGTCATAGGAAGTACATGGGGTACGATGCGTGTTAAGTGCTAATGCACATGACGTCACAGGTGTCCCCGTTAGCGTTGTCAGGGCACCAAGTTACTAATTTGAAAATTTATAAATAAACGAATCCAGAAAGAAAAAAAAAAACATTTCTACTTGCTTGGATGTTTTGGGGTATGAGTCCTTTGGCCTAGAGCTGCCCACACAGCAAGAAGCCTGAGGATGAGGCCAACACCCAGAGGACAGGAGCAAGAAACCTGGGGGGCTACAGGACCCAGCCAAGCCTTCTGTGGCCACCTCTGAGCTTCCAGGCAATGGGGACTGGAAGGACATCGTGTTACTGAGCAAGCCAGCGTGAGCCCATTCCCCCGATAGCCGCAGACAGAAAGCTAACTAAGGAGTGCCATCCTTGGGCGCCTGGGTGGCTCAGTGGGTTAAGCCGCTGCCTTCGGCTCAGGTCATGATCTCAGGGTCCTGGGATCGAGTCCCGCATCGGGCTCTCTGCTCAGCAGGGAGCCTGCTTCCTCCTCTCTCTGCCTGCCTCTCTGCTTACTTGTAATTTCTCTCTGTCAAATAAATAAATAAAATCTTTAAAAAAAAAAAAAAAAAAAAAAAAAAGGAGTGCCATCCTTGCATTCAGAACAAATACAGGAAAAAATACTGGAGTCAGGGGAGACTTCTCAAAGCCTTTCAACTCAAACTCTTAGTCCTTTGTAATGTGAACTTTGTAGCTGATGCCAGAGGCACTGCAGAAATGTTGCAGAATTTCTTCCCTTTTCTTTGTGTACGTCTGGTGGGTCAGATCCTGCGACACATGTATCTTTGTTTCTCTCTAAAAGGACTCCCGCCATCTCTCCTTTTCCAGAAGTCAGGCCCGTAGACTTGAGGTGTCGAATGTGTTAGTGACAGCTCTTTCCTCATACACTCCAGTGAAATTCCCTTGTTTGGGGGTGGGATTTCACCAGTTACCTTTTTTCAGTGTTAATCTCCCTGAAAATCACATTTCAGAATTGTCCATGAGGCATTATCCGTTTTCTGTACCAAATGATAGACGTATACATTGTATAGACACATGTCTTGAATAAGGAAGAGAAACTTACTCAGGAGTTGACACAAGAAATTGTCTACAGGACTTCTGTCTGGGAAGCATATGAGGACAGGAGGACTTTGCCTTTTATTTCTACTGTGTTTTTTTTTTTTTAACTTTTATATTTAAAATATTTTTTAAGTAGATTTTTAAAAATGGAAAGAAAAGTTAGTTAGGGACTAACTTCCTACTTCTAAAAGAAAGTGATAATCGCCCCTCACAAAAGATGAGGAAAATAACTGTGCTTGCTCATTCTTTTGTTCAAGGCCACGGACATAAATCAGAGTAATCTCAGCTGTGTAATCCTGGCACGATATGTGAGCACAATATGGTAATGTTTAGAGAAACCGAACATGACTTACGTCTTAGAAAGTCATACATTAAGAATTTATTACACAAAATTCTTTTTATATAAAAATCATAGAATGAAAAAAAATTTTTTTAACTAAAAAGTAAGGTGACTTGGTCCAAAATAGCCCAGTGGTCTGCTTTATTGGTCTGTCCATCTGGGAGTGGGGACCAGGTCCCGGTCACCTTTGTGTCCCCATAGTGAGCTCTCCACACAGGTTGCTGAGTTGAATGGAACACACCTCATCCCTTCGCACAGGAACAGGACCTCATGGGCCCCCAGCAGGACACACCCCTGCGATCTCGGAGTGTCTCTAGCCACTAAACCAGAGATCACGTTTGGAATGTGGTTGAGCTGTGCCGGTGAATGTTACCTAAAAGCCCAGGAAAAAAATCCCAGAACATCCATCTCCGCCAAGTCAGGCAAATGGAAATTCCAGTCGTAGCAGCAATATCTGTCTTTATAAAAGTGATTTTTCATACCCCTCTATTTCAGTCACTGGACGTCTACACTCCACCATTTTTTCCTTATGCTTCATCCTAGAGTAGCTTATTTCGTATTCAAAGACAAAGGGAAGAAACAAAGAAAAAACCCCATCCTCAAGAACGTTTCTTTTTGCTTGTTTCCTAATTCACTCATTATCCTAATTTCCTAATTATCCTCCACTTTTACTCATCTATTTTAAAAAGTATTTATTGAGGCTTGATATTGCCAGGCACTGTCTTTAAGCTTGATCTTAGCCAAAAGGTTGAGAAGCAGAGGACACTACAGTTACAGCTCGGAAACTACTTCGGCTGAATAAGGAATTTACATTTTTGAGTTATTATTTCATAAGAATCTTTTTATTTAAGTTATATCATAATGTAGTTAACCATTGTAGTTAACCATGATAGTTAACCATTGCATTCGATTCTTAAATTTTTACCAACCGTGCTCTGTCATCTCTTGGAGGAAGGGAAGAAGTGTGTAGAAGGGATTCCGCCTTGAATTATAAGAATAAAATAAATAGTTGTGAGTAAAAGTGCTTCTTTCTAAACCAAAATGAAACTGGGTGATTTATTCAGTATAAAAGTAGTAGATTTGGGGCACCTGGGTGGCTCGGTGGGTTAAAGCCTCTGCCTTCGGCTTGGGTTGTGATCCCAGGGTGCTGGGATCGAGCCCCGTGTCGGGCTCTCTGCTCAGTACGGAGCCTGCTTCCTCCTCTCTCTGCCTGCCTCTCTGCCTACTTGTGATCTCTGTCTGTCAAATAAATAAATAAAATCTTTAAAAAAAAAAAAAAGTAGTAGATTTAAGGAGAAGTCAAAAAATTACGCAGACACAACAAAACTACAACAATATGTTGGTTAAGTAGAACTTTACAATTCTATCACTTCAAGTAACAGAATTCGTGGTCATTTTTCTACTCATGCCGAGAATATTCTTTGACTTACAATGGCTACTTATAAGGATATGAGTTTCTCTTTAGGTTTAACATATGTTTACATTACAGAACTCATCGTTTCTACAAAATAAGCTTAACCCAAAATCAGTAAGGATTTGGAAGCTTTGTTGTAGTTAAAATTGGGGTCATGAAGGGCAAAAGCCCATGTTTTTCAGCCTTTGTAAAAGAATCCATTAATGCAGCGTGACAAGTAAGTACAATTTAGTGGCTCCCCCGTTATTTTAAGCCGGGGGCCTCCTTAGAGGATGCACGAATAAAGTCAACACAGATCACCTCTGACCCCAGGCAAGGGGCCAGAGGTCAACTCCCAAGGGCTTTCCAAATTCTTTCTTTCCCATACTACAGTTCTGACTCTTATCTGGGGCCACAAGCCCTTGATAACAGCGTTTTATAGTCGGAGAGAATTTGATGTGAGTGCATTAGGTCTCATTAACATCATTCCATATTGTGTCTGCTCAGCAGGAGAAGTTTTATTTTAAAGGTAGATTTCCCGGGGGATAGCTCTCTGTCCATGGGGCAGGGAGTCCCTTGTCTCTTCAGACCGTGTACCTTCCTGTCTGTGTTGCTGGTCCTGATTCTTGGAAATGACAGTTGCGTATTTGGAAAGGAATATGGGAGTCTTCTGATTGAACTTCTTTTCCCCCATCTGAGAGATATGGGTTGAAAAGAGAGGAAACATATTTCACACCTCCCAGCATTTACTATCATGGCTCCTTTTTGTTCCCTGTTTTGCTCTGAAAGCATCAGAATGACCAAAAAGATGCGTGTTTGGCTTCACTGCAGCCAGTAGGCCAGCGCCAGGAACAACATGAGCTGCACTCTACCTTTGCCAGCCTCTGTTTTGCTGATATTAGCTAAAAAAGTTAATGAGGAAGTGTGGAACTTTCACATCAAGAAAAAGAGCACAGACAAGCAGGCAGTAGAGTTGTGTTGCCTCCAGCAGAAGCCGCCACAGTGGCTTTGGTCAGGTGAGCCACGCACACTGCACTGGGTTCTTCCTGGGCCTTCTCACCGTGTGTGGAGGCAGGCCTGCCCCCCACCGAAGTTTGCTCTGGGCCCAGTAGCTTGGCAGTTGGCAAAGCAGCCGACCAGCAGCCGACTGGGTGACGTTCTTAGGGCTAAATGTGCCTTTGACCTCCAGAGTTGATTCACAGGCTGGGGCAGCATCACTGTGACTGAAAATGATCCGTCATTTCTTCAGCTATAAACTGCTCATTCCTTTGCCCAGATCCACATGCCTGCACACATTGGGAAGGCATCGCCAAGGGCCCACACTGGAGTGAAGTTAGGCAGGAAAATGGCTATGACGTCCCTGCGGGGACTTGGACACGGACGACTGGCAACAAGTAGCAACCGTTGCCACCAGTGGCCTCTGTGTTTCCTGTCCGGTGCCAGCAGAGTGAGCCTGGGTTTCTCCCTGGGGTCCTTCCGAATATGTGCAGCCACGATAGCAACCACAGAAAAATAGTACTGCTCCACTGGGGACAGGAACTTAACAAGGACACGTCGCTGTCCACATCAGTGGAGTTTGAAAACAGGGAGCAGGCCGTGTGCCAAAACTTTATTTGCAGCTAATTGTTCGGAACGCAGAGCATGTTTTCTCCAAGACCTGTTAACGAATGGTAGCCGTACTCCAGGCCTGCCTCAGAAGCATTTTCCGCCCACAACATACCTAAAGCGCAATCCCATGCAGGTATAAGACAGGAGCTCACCACCGCGCAACGAGGTGTCAGTACATTGAGCTGCACAGGGAGCATGCCCCGTGGCCCCCTCACTGCACTCTCGGGGAGCAGTGGCTTAGCCAGGCCAACGGGGGCACGGCTGTCAGGTGCAGCAAGTGTTTCTGGGCCCCTCCTCCTCACCGCTTCTATGAGGGGGAGCCTCCTTCCCAGTGCAAAAGGAGGCCTCCCTGGCCACGTTGTCCAAGCGATGCTTCTCGAATGGTTACATGCACACGCATCACAGGAGTGTTGCTGAAATTGCAGATTCTGATTCAGCTAGCCTGAGACAGGTTCTGAGATTTGAGGTTTCAAAGAGGCTCCCAGTGATGTCGATGCTTCTGGTCCACAGACCTGTGTATGAGCAGCAAGAGGCTGGCAGCATCATGGACAGGGGGTGTACGGCGTGGTGCATGGCAGAGGGGGAGATGCCAAGTCAGTGCCCAAGCAAGTGAGAGAGCTGAGCTCGTTGCCAGGTGGGAAGACGTGGGCGGACTGTGGAGCTGTAAGTGCTGGCTGTTACACAGCCTCGGCTCACTAGAATGGTCTCCGGCCAGAACGGGCAAGAGTTTTGCAGGGCACAGCACATCATCCTCAAAGAGCAAAGCCAAGCACAGTCCCAGGTGTCTCCTCCACAGGACTGCGGTGTTGCACTGCTTTCTGAGCATCCTTGCTGTGAAAAGTGCAATATTAAAGCATAGTAGGAAAAACTGAAATAATAAGGAGTAGATCATCCAGGAGCCTCACAATCTAGGTCCTTGTCCGTGTTTTAGTGTGTGAGTCACCCAGGGAGTCAGCAGTTTTCCCCAGGATGCCAAGGGTTTCTGGTGCAAGGGGGCAGAGACAAACTTCGCTAAACCCTGATCTGGACAGAGCGAGGCAAAGCTTCGAGGAGCCGGGGCCTGGGTTTAATCCTGTGTCCCCCACTGACGTGCTGGATGTCCTCGAGCCCCTGCCTTTGTGCCTGAATGCCCTCTGTCTTCTCCAGAAAGTGGGGCTGAAATCAGTACCTACTTCTCAGCGTGGCCAGGGACTTAACTCAGTTAGCCGTGTAAAACCCACAAACCCACAGAGTGGTCCGGCGGCCATGGTGGCGGCTCAGTGAGTCATCTGAGGTGGGCCTGGAGTCCAGTTTCCCATTTTGTGGCTTATCACCTGTGACCTTGGACAAGTGGCTTAGCCTCTGTAAACCTTGGCCTCCTTCCTCGTGGCATGGAAATAAGGAAAGTGCCTACCTCACAGGGTTGTTGGAAGAGTCAAAAAAGGGAAATTTGGCCCAGCGTCTGGTGTGTCGTAAACCTCAGTTACTGGTCTTAGGTTTCCCTGCTGCCCTCCACGAGTTGTAGGTTTTACAAAAACGTGTCTTGGGGTGAGGAGGAAGCTGTTGTTTGGTTCACCCTCTCCCACCGGCCCCTTCATCTGAAGGGGCTCAACTTTTTTAAGGATGTGATTTAGAAAGAAAGGGTTTGGAAATCAGCATCGCAGAGATGTGCTGTGTGGCCGTGGTGGGAGGGAAGTGGTCTCTGTTTCCAGGAGGCGGACATCTGCCTCTTCTATTCCATTTCCTGAACAAAGATTGAAATAGCAGGTGGTGAATTTAAAGAGTACAGGTGCAGGCGCCTGGATGGCTCAGTGGGTTAAAGCCTCTGCCTTCGGCTCAGGTCATGATCTCAGGGTCCTGGGATGGAGCCCCGCATCGGGCTCTCTGCTCAGCACGGAGCCTGCCTTCCCCTCTCTGCCTGCTGCTCTGCCTACTTGTGATCTCTGTCTGTCAAATAAATAAATAAAATCTTTAAAAAAAAAAAAAAGAGTACAGGCGTACGGAACCTAAAGGTAGGACGGCCGCGTTGAGTCACATAGGGAATTCTGGCCATTCCGTGTTCCGTGTTTGGAGTGATCGCTTTGCAGCATCTGCTAAGAGAGCGTGTTTTCTTTTTTCCCCTAGATGAGCACCATGCCAGGACTGCCGACCCGGCCGTGCTTCTATGATATAGATCTTGATACAGAAACCGAGCAAGTTAAAGGCTTGTTCTAAATGAACCCAGCTTCTGCAGGACCTGACTCAGGTAGGCTGCTGTGCCTTCTACTGGCTTTTTCTCCCCCACCCCCAAATACTTTTTAGTTTTATTTTGTTTGGGTTTTCTAGTATGTACTACAAAACGCGGTCTGATAGGTCGTCTCCTGACTTGGTTACTGTGAATTCCTGCGTAATAAGAGCCTGTGGCTTGGGCCACTCCTAGAGGTGGATATGCAGTTAGATGGGCTCCTTTGCAGCACAAGTCACATTATGTCCCCTCTGGGTATAGATTTGTTGAAGGCATCTCTTGCCACAAAAAAAGGAACCTTATAGGGGTGGCTCAGTCAGTTAAGCATCTGCCTTCAGCTCAGGTCACGATCCCAGGGTGCTGGGATCAAGCCCCGAGTTGGGCTCCCTGCTCAGCGGGGAGTGTGCCTCTCCCTCTCCCTCCGCTCATGCTCTGTCTCTTGCTTTCTCTCTGTCTCAAATAAATATATAAAATCTTAAAAAAAAAAAAAAAAAAGAACATTGTAAACTCATAAAAAGAATATTTCCAGAATTAAAGCTGGCAGAGTGCCCACCCTTACTCACGTGGCCCACCACCCCCGTCGCAGCCCACAGCGACACCTGCGACCACGGACAGCACCGCACACCGGGTATGACATGCTCTCACGGGCACGGCTCGCACGGGCTCGGGTTTCATTGACACTGAGGCACAGTCCGAGCTTACCCGCCACGGCTGCTAGTGACAGAGTCGCCAGAACAGAGTGTCAGAATCGAAGCTGATGCGTGTGCTCCTTCCCTCTTGTCCTGCCCTTGCCCTTCCGCATGTGATGAAGATGAAGATGATAAAATGACTCTGGCTGCGTGAGGAAGTGCCTGTGAGGGCAGTGACATAGGCGTAGGCACATGACAGAGCCCTAGGCTGCTGTTGACCTTCTGACCCCGGGTCTGGAGGCCCGTGTGCTCCAGGCCGCACCGCCCGGGCATAGCCAAAGCCGAGGAAGGCAAATCCGCCCCGCGGAGACTGCTGTGTCTGCGGTCATTTTAAAAGCCGAACTCAAGCTTCTGACCACCCCTCTCTCGGCACAGAGGCAGACTCCCCTGACGGAGGAATCGGGGTGCATTCCTTCCCTGTGGGGCTGTTGTCACCACGTCGCACATCAGGACAGCTCAGAACAACAGGAGTGGTTTCTCCCGTGTTCTTGGAGGCTAGACATCCGGAGTCAAGGTGTCAGCCTAGTCCTGCCCCCTCTGGACTGGACTCTTCTCCCTCCTGCTGGCCTCTTTTCCCTCCTGGAAGCTGCCAGTAACCCTTGACGTCCCTCTGCTGAAGCCACACCGCTCCGTCTCCGCCTGCACGGCCGAGGCCTACTCCCTGTGTGTCGCTCTGTCTTCCCACAGGGGCTCCTGTCACATGGCATCAGGGCCCACCTCACTGACCGCCACTTCACTCAGTGACATCTATAGAGACCTTTGCCGGCTTCAGTCCTGGAGGTCAGGACTTCGGCCTGTCTAGTCGGGGACAATCTAACATGTCACACTCAGCGTGGACCTGACAGGGACATTTGGCTCTTATACCACTGGACAGACACATGGAGACAGGACAGGTCCTCTACCGCAGAGGGCCCAGTGAGCCATAGGAAGGACAGAGCAGCCGAAATGAGACCCCTTGACCTCTCAGGGTCCACGCAGCCTAAGGGGACTGGGCTCAAGCTGGAGCTCCCGTAGGCAGCCCTGAGCAGTGGGGGGTCCCTAGTCTTACTCCTGTCTCCCTCCCGGGCCGTGCCGCCTGGAAGACTCCCCTCAGCCGTTGTCAAGGCTCGAGGCTGCTTTTCTTCATCCCATACATCAAAGGTGTCCTCCCCATGTTCTCAAGCCACATTCCTTTTCCCAGACGGCCCCCGTGCAGTCTCCGCGCTCGCTCCTGTCGCTGTTCCCGAGCCCGGCACCCCTCCCCGCTGCCGGCACCCCGCGGGCCTGCCTGACGGGCTGACTTGACCTGAAGACCGTTTTCTCCGGTTGCCTGAGTGCTGGCCCGGAGCCAGGCAGACAGAATTCCCGCAGGAGTCAGCGTGGGGACGTGGCTTTCTTCTTGTGTGAGTCTTCGTTCCTAACAGACGCCGAAGAGCTAGGCTGTGACGAGAAAGGTGGCGACCGGGCCTCTGTGAAGTCACCTTAACCCCAGGTGCGGAGGCGTCTGGGGTCGGCGTGTGGTGTTCGGTGGTGACTGGATGTGTTTGTCCCCGAGGAGCGGGGGCTGTGTTCACTTCGAACCACAACCACGGTTCACATCTGTGTCATTTTGGAAAAAGAAAACTCCACCAAAGGAACCCAGGGGGACTGATGTACCCAGGAAACCTGTGGACGGGAGCCTGGATGATGGTGTCGTTCGGTCTTCGGGTGGCAGTATGTGTTTCGCGTCCAGAACCCGTCATGCCCTGCCGCTGCCGTGTGTCACTTCTCCCCAGAACAAGTGTGTGTCGCCCTTCGTCTCTCATGGACAGTACTTCCCACCCTTGGGGTCCGTTTTCATCTGTCCTCCAAGAAGGTGCTAAAAACCCAATTATGCCTTCATCATTGCAGTTAAGACTCAGGTAACGCCCAGGGACACGTCCGTCACTTTGCTGTCATGGACACTTAGATCCTTAGGCTTGTGTTCCCTCGGGGTTTACTGAAAGCTCGAGCAAGGGATGGAGGCCAGGAGCTTGGCCTGTGCAGATCGCCTTGGCGTGCCCAGCCGGGTGCTAACCCTTCGCCTGGGTGGTCACAGCGCCCCCTGGAGGCAGGCGCTTCCCCTGCGTGCTGAGAGCTGGCAGCCGAGCAGTGGCCCCGACCCACAGGACCCACAGGGCTCTTTCCCCTGCTCCGCCCCGCCACTCCTCCTATGGCTGGCACCGGTCGCTTCACCCTCCCTGTCGCATGTCATGCTGGCATCAGCCCAGCGAGGTGAGCAGTTTTATTTCGGTGCCACGAAAACTCTGGCCCGGGGAGGCCAGCAGCGTGCTCCTGCGGCACAGCTGATAGACCTGAAGGCCCAGGCTCCTCCGGGATCTGCTCACTCGCTCACCCGGTCCTTACAGCCAAGCCAAACTTACAGGCAAGGGAACTTTGGCCTGTTCTAGAAGATGCCAACCAGTTATTTGAGCAGACCTGTAATTTGGGGGTCATCGGGTGATTTTTTTTTTCTAACAAAAGACAGTTATTTGGGTATTAAAAGCGATGACTTTGCCCAAGCTCTTTTATAACAGGGCTGTCTCTCACTGAATGTTTTCCCTTCCCACTCACTCCTCCAAGCCTCCTCTTGTGAGCTGCCCAATGCCATTTCTAGGCTCGCTGGGCAGTGGTTCAAACACTATCAGTTGACCCTTGCTTGCATCCCCGAAAACAGATCTGGTGTCATGGAAGAACACCACCGTACAAAGCAAACATTCCTTCTCGGGGACTCTTTGTTGTTGTTTCTGTTGTTTTGTTTTGTTTTGTTTTAAGATTTTATTTATATGAGAGAAAGAGCAAAAGAGCAGAAGCAGGGGGAGAGACAGAGGCAGACAGAGAGAGAAGCAAACACCCCAGTGAGCAAGGAGCCTGATGCGGGACTTGATCCCAGGACCTGAGGATCATGAGCTGAGGGGTTAGCGACTGAGCTACCCAGGCGCCCCCGGGACTCCTCAATATAATGACCCCACAGACAGCCTCTCTGTTTCCTGTGCCCTCATGCACACATCAGTCAGGGACCACCTCTACCGACATTGAAGGCCTGTGGCTGTTAAAAGTACAAAATATAAAAATGTGAACGTTCAGATGACAGTCAACTGAGACAGATTTGGGCATCGGAAGAGGAAATAAATGTCTGGTTGGTTGCTCTGCTCCCGTGGCGGTCAGACTCCAGATCTTTCCGTGCACTCGGCTGGAAGCGCACACTCACTACTCTCCGTGGCCCCTGCTGCCGTCTGCCCCGTGGACGACTGACGTCTGCTGCCGACTGTTACGCTCCTCCCCCGCCCTCTGCTCTCCTGCTCACCTCACCCTCTAGGAAATGGCTTGAGGCTCCATATGAACAGGAGATGCTAAAAAGTCCCCAGAGTTGAGCTCTTGCTCCTTTCCGGGGTCCCCTGTGGTGCCTTCACTGTTGTCAGAAGAGGGGCCCGATTCCTTCTTCTCCATGGCACCAGACGCAACTAATTAAAATACATCGTTTGTCCCAATGGATTGGACCCTGCCACGATACTCTTTAGTCTTTTGTTTGAAGGTGACTGACTCGGACTGGATTTTTCCCCTCCCTTTTGGTTTCTCATTCTGAACCCTCACCCTATAGCTGAGTCACAGCGGGCTCCAGGCAGACACTATAAAGTCCGGTAGATTTCCTGAAGAATTCACGTACCCCCTTTGTCCCCAGGTGTGGTTGACTAGAGTCCAGCATCAGACTGACTCTAGCTCTCGTCTAAATGTTTGTTATTGACCAAGAAGGTTTTTCATAGAATAGCACATGCAAAAAAGAGTGTCATACCTGCTCATTTCTCCCTAAAGAGCTACCTTCAGAGCAGAAATGTTCGATGATATTAAATAATCATAAATGCATCTTGAGTGCGGTTGCTGCCGCAGCCCTCTCTGGGCAGGGTTTGTCATCCCCAGTCCATAAACCACAAGGTTTCGGGGCTCCCGAGGGTATCACCTGGGCTCTGTGCTTTGGGTCCTTTTTTTTTTTTTTTTTTTTTTTTTTAATTCAACTTTTATTTAGGGGACATACAATGCAATGTACGTTTCTGGAGTCGGATTCAGTGATATGTCACTTACAAACAGCAGTCAGGGCTCACAGAGACTATCTTTTCAAGGAACCACTCAAAAACCACTGATCATGATTATGCTCCAAGAAAGAGGTTAGTGAGTGTGTCGTCCCGGGCCATCCTTGGAGTACACAGTTGGAAGCCCAGGCCACTTAAATAAAAGATGGTGAAGACGGATTCAGCGATGCCATCTTTACCATCTCACTGACCTCTGTCGAACTAAAATGGAATATTTTGAAGTTTAATAGGTGGGAAGTTCTTAACTCCCTTTTAAAGAAACTTTTTTGGAGATGCCTGGGTGGTTCAATCAGTTAAGCGTCCGACCAGATTTGGGCTCAGGTGATGATCTCAGGGTTGTGAGATCGAGCCCCGAGTTGGGCCTCACGCTGGGTGTGGAGCCTGGTTAACATTCTCTCTCCCTCTCTCCCTCTCTCCCTCCGCCCACTCTCACACTCTCTCTCGCTCACTCACCCCCTCCCCCACCCCACCCCCCCCAAAAAAGAAGAAGAAACTTGTTTGGAAATGCTTTGGTTTCTTATCAGTCCCATACCAAGATAGAATGTTTCATATGTTCTGTCTTCGTAAAATTCTGAAATTGTTTTTTTCCCTGAATAACTGGGTAACAATGAACAGCCGACTCCTTTTTAAATTCTCACCATAGCGATTGCTTTTCCAATTCGTAAAATCTGTATTCAGACGTTTTGTACTTCCGCCAACAGTCTGCCTTTTCTTAAGACCTGGAACCACATACTCTAGGCCCCTTTAAACACTAAACCACTGGATACTAAGGTCACACGGCTAATCAGCTGGTCTTTAGCACATACAGGTGTGGAAGGTCCTCCCAGACTCGCCTTCCCTGGGTTATTTCCAGTCCACGAAGCACAGGCCTCGCGGAGCCTCAGGTCAGGGAGAATCAGAGCCACTGAATGAGACCAGCCACCTCTCTAAGGGGGGAAGGAAGGAGGGCCGTGCACACCAGGCAAACACCTCCCTGCCTCACCGCAAAAAATATTTTTTTGTTAATGATGATTATGCTTGCCGGGCGTCTGTTTTCTGTGTACCTCCCTGACTTGAATCAGATGCTCGGGAAGTATCCCGAGTTCCAGGTGTCCTGTCTTCGTCACTGTCTTGAGTTCTGAAGCTAAGCCAGCATCCTTTCTGGCTCCAGAGCCTTCCCGCGTCGGTGGGAGGCCGACGCGCTGTTCTCCCGCCCAGTGTGAACTCCTGGCCCCACAGATCGACTCCTCCATGCGTACATTCAGAGTAAAGGCCCAACACTCGCCTTTTCAGTCCCTGCTGCCGTGGTGACCATGTGTTTTCTGGAACTCGGGTGTGTGTTTATTCTTTGTAAAATGTAGTTAGACCATTTTTCCTTCAAGCAGATGGCAGGTTCCGGCCGCATCGGAGTTTTAAGATTCTTTGAGAGGAAACAAGAAACCTTCAACATCAGTAAGGTGTTTTTGAAGGTCCAGACCTTCTCCCTTCCATTTGTGCCCTAAATGCATTTTTCCAACCTCGCTTTCTGTGGCAACCATAAGAGAAACCGAAATCCAAGGCGACAGGATTCCTAATCTAAAATCTCTAAAATCCCGAGCGTTCTCACTCAGCAGGATCCTAGAGACTATAGAGCCCAAATTTAGAATTTTGGAATTTCTGCCTGATCTTCTCAGGGCTCGGCTCGCTGCCTGCGGTGTGCGTGGTCTCCGTCGCACACCCTGGGCTTCTCCGCGGCTCTTAAGTAAAAAGACTCCAGACAGGGATCCCGGCCTTGTCTTGTGAAGAGAATCCCTTATTGGCTGTCGAATTTTCTTTCAGTTTCCAGCTTTTTAGAGCCCTAGTAACAGTTTAACACCACAGGGTAAAAAGCTGTTCTTAAACCCCCGGAAACATGTTTTTGTCTTCCAGGCTCACAAAACAGACTACTCTTTGCCTTTTTGCTGCCACTGGAGAAGAAAGTGAATTTGAAATACGCCTCTTACGCAACGCGGGAGCAATGGGGAAATAGGCCAAAGATTTATTCTTTGTTCAAGACCAAATTCTGTGTGCAACCAAGCTCGCTGTCCGGTAAAAGGACCTCCACCGAGTTTGAAAGAAACTAATTTATTTTCCGTTTCTGCAGAGTTTACATTATTTCCCACTGCTTACACTTCAGAAAGTTTATTTTATGGGGACAGAGGGATTAAAAGAGTGTGAACTAAAAGGTAGCATTTTCCACTCTGGAGTTTTCTATTTTGTCTTTGAACTGCAAATAAACGTGTCTAGAAAACCCACCAGTGAGTTTTCCATGCCAGATAAAACTCTGCTCTCTAGAGGTAACGGTTCACACTGGGGTTGTGACCTGACACCGATCTTCTGGAAGACTGTGAATATAGCCAGGGCTTTGGAAATCGAACAAGAAAGAAATCACACACACGCTCAGGCATACACTCGCTCACACACAGAAATATCTGGCCCGTTGTGAAATCTTCTGACTGCCGGAGAGTGGTAATACCCTGGAAAACAAAGTGCATTTTATATCTAGAACTGTTTTCAGCGCCAGTAAACTTGGCATCACTTACCTAAAAACTAATGGGTTGATGCGTTTCTTCCCCCAGTGAATGAATCTCAGTGGCCATTAAGCTCCCCCAAGGCCCATAGGCAAAGGAAGGAGACTCTTAAAGGTCAGGTGTTTGGCAAGTGTTTGTCCATTGGTCCAACCCTTCCTTAGTAGGAAAGAATGTTCTATGGCTTGGACCCTCTTCCCGGGAGTTGCTGACCTTTTTTTGATTCCATGTCTTCCTACAATAACATAAAATTATATCAACGTTAAGACAAAACCAAGGATTCAGGAGCAAACAAGAAGGGATTGTCCTCTCAGCAGTGTAAGGAAAGTAGTCACCATAAATATCCTAAAGGTCCTGCAGGCACATCCTGCAGGAGACCTTGACATCGGCTCTTTCCTGCATCCTCTTGCGCTGCCCCCTTCAGTGACCCTGCTCCGCAGTTGCTCTGCCCATAATGTGTCTTTATGCACAATTCAATGTGTTCCAAAACATAGCTTAATAACTAGAAAGCCCCGGGGTGCCTGGGTGACTCAGTTAAGTGTCTGCCTTCGGCTCAGGTCATGATCTCACGATCTTGGGATAGACCCCCACATCGGGCTCCCTGCTCAGCGGGAAGTCTGCTTCTCCCTCTCCCTCCAGTGCTCCCCCTACTTATACTGTCTCTCTCTCTCTCTCTCTCTCTCTCAAATAAATAAATAAATAAAATCTTAAAAACTAAGCAATAAATTTTAAAAAATAACAAAAAAGCCTCCCCACACCAAGACTATGTCTCAAGAACGATTTAGCCTGGTGGTCCTGAAGAGTGTGTGTGGTGCTCCTCCTCCCCGTCCGCAATCTGGGAGTCCCCCTCTCCAAACATAGCATCAACTACCTAACACTTTGAAGGTTTGGAGGGTCCACAATAAACTTGTTCTCTATGTGATGCCTTCAGGAAGCAGTCTTGCTCAGGAGTTCATTTTCAAGTTCATTTTTTAAGCATTTGCCTTCTGTTATTCGATTCTTCATAATTTTCCTCTGCTATTCAGTTTCATTTTCTGTTTTTCAAAGTGTTTTTAAGAAATCTTTTTTTTTTTTTTTAAGATTTTATTTACCCATTTGAGAGAGAGAGCATGAGAGAGGAGGTCAGAGGGAGAGGCAGACTCCCCGTGGAGCCAGGAGCCCAAGGCGGGACTCGATCCTGGGACTCCAGGAACATGACCTGAGCCAAAGGCAGTCGCTTAACCGACTGAGCCACCCAGGCGCCCTAGAAATCTACCTTCCAAGGGCTTTAGACCAGAGACTTCTTCCCTTATCTCCTTTCACCAGGCAGTTGGCCAGTTCACCAAAAAGAAAAAAATAAAAACAACCCAAACACAAATGTGGGAGAGCTTTTCAAGCGCTCGTGATGAATGGCCGCATAACCGTGCCCAGGTGTTGCTGGGCCCCCCAAACTATTTTCCCATTGTGTGGCCGGCATGCTCTGATGGCTTCGTTTTCTACTACTTACTAATCTGCTATAATACGCTCCTGCCGAGGGAGGAGGAGCCTTCGCTGATAAGAAAGGTCTTCGGCAGGTTCATTAACGGGCTTGTCAACTCAATGACCTGAGGCCTTCTTTACAGGGGAAGAGCTCATTTATCTACCGTTGTCTTCTGAGGCCAAGGCCTAAGGAAAAGAAACCGTACCACCTTTGACACGGTCGTTTTAAGTGAGAACTCTTCCCAAGAAGATTTCTTGGGAAAGATCTGATCTCTCTCTGCCTCTACAATTGAGATGTGAGAAACCACGGACCACCCCAAAATGGCAATGGGACCCTGGTGAACCACCCCCCCAACCCCGACAAGTGGGCTGCCTTCCTCCCTGCTCGAGTTCCTGTAGCAGCCACTCTTGCAGAGATTAAGACCCAGACCAGAAGAAGCCTGTGAGAGCTCCCAGGGGAACACACCCCCGGGACTCAGTGATAAAAGGGAGAGACCACGGCTGGCTCAGGAGAGTAGCCCCCAGGCACTTAGCCAACCCATTGTCGCTGTTCTTTTTATTCTTCTATTTCCGGGGTTGTCTGTTTTAACTAGAGTGTGCGGACCCCCTTAGAACAGTATATGAGTATTCTTCACATGA